>NC_041399.2:184433908-184755575 GCF_900747795.2 Erpetoichthys calabaricus
AGACCATTATTCCCCCTCCACAAAACTTTACAGTATGCATTACATAGTCTGGAAGGTAGTGTTCTCCAGGCATCCACCATACCCAGATTCGTTCATCAGACTGACAGATAGTGAAATTGTGATTCATCACTCCAGAGGCCAATGGTGACGTGCTTAACACCACTCCAGCCAATGCCTAGCATTGCACATTGTAACCTTAGGCTTGTCAGAAGCTGCTCAATCATGCAAACCCATTTCATGAGGCTCCTAACACACAGTTCTTGTGCTGAAGTTGCTTCTCGAGGCAGTTTGGAACTCTGCTGTGAGTGATGCCATAAAGGCACAGAGAGACTCTTAAGAGGTATGCACTTCAGCCCTCAGCAGCCCTGCTCAGTGAGTTTGGGTGGTCTACCGCCCCGTGGCTGAGCTGTTGTTGTTCCTGCATGCTTCCACTTCACCATAATAGCACTTCCAGTTAAGTGGGCAGATAACAAGCAGAGTAGAAATTTCAAGTACTGACTTATAGCAAAGGTGGCATCCTACGTCAGTGTCACGTTTAGACAGTGAGCTCTTCAGTACGGCCCAATCTACTGTCAATGCAGACTGCATGGTTACATGCCTGGTTTTATGCACCTGTTAACAGTGTGTGAAGGTGAAACATGTGAACTCAATCATTTGGAGAGGTGACAATATACTCTTGGCCATAAAGTGTAGCAAAACACTTTTCCGTTCTTTTTTTGTGAAAATTTCAGGTACACATCCATGTTCAGAACTCAAAGTAACTCACAATGAAGACAGCAAACTCAACAACAGGGTACCAAACCAACAGTGTAATGGATTCCAGGTTGCAAAGTCTGACTGAGCTACAGGATCAAAAAAGCAACAGAACAGTGCAGAATCTTTTTGAAGAACACTCATAAATTCTGTACACGGCGCTACTCAGTTTAAAGTCACAACCTACAGTGGAACATTATTTGCTTTAATATAAATCTTATAAAATATATGTAATTGAAATGGTAAAAAGAAGCCGATGACTGATTGAGGACTTATTAAAAAAGCACTCACATCAGAGACGAAGTCATATGCAACTGACCACATTATTAAAAGGAGTAGCAGCTCAGGCTTAGGAGATTGGGGGTAGCCCAGGTAAGTCAGTTGACCAATGTATGGTGCCCTCCACTATATTGGCACCCTTGTTAAATAAAACCAAACTGGGTGGTGAAAAAATATTAAACGTTCTAAATATTAACAGAAATGTAACATTTAATTGAAGTAAAGTAATTGAAAGGAAAAAGAAATTCCCTTCATGAAACAAACTTTTTCCTCAAATATATGTGTGCCACATTTATTGGCATCACTAGAAATTCACACACGCAAAGTCTAGTATTTTGCCATTCATATTTTACGTTTTTCCATTAATCTAAGTGTGTAGGAACACTTAAGTGGACAGCCATGAGTTTTCTGTTTCACTGGGGTATAAACAGGAGGTTACACACAGGCCAAATTCTCTAAGTCATCCATGACAATGGGAAAGACCTGATGACACACCAATGGCTTGCAACAAAAGGTTGCTATGCTGTACAAATCAGGAAATGGCTATCAGAAAATAAGCTTAATAGTGGAAAATGCTAATTTCCACTATGATGGCAATTATTAATAAGTTTAAAGCAGCTGGAGATATTAAGAACAGGAAGACTTAATAAACATTTGGACCAACTACTACCAGTTGATGCAGCCCAGTTATTATGTATTGTGTGGTGGAAATGGCACACTGAGAAAGTCTAGTCAACAGACATTGACATGAGTAATCGAACATCCCCTGTAGAAAATCTGGAAGTGTCAAACCACCGTTTTCAATCAAACTCTTCGGCTTCTCACCTCCATTAGCCCTGGCTTCTCTTCTGTCCACAGGTTTCTATGTCTAGATACGGCAGATACTCAAAGTGTAATTATCTTTTATTTTTACCTTCACATTGTTAGCTAATGTCCTGCACTAAAAACAATATTAAGCAGCATAGCATCTAACATACTGTTGTTGTTCACAGTGCTCTTAGGTCGCATCTGTCTGAAAGGTTTGTTTGTATTAAATTTGTGTGTGCAGACCACATTCAGGATAGATATCTACACATAATCATGTCCAATTTGTATCAATTGCAAAATTAATCTGAAGAGTCCCAAAAAAAAAAAAAAGACCCAAAATCTGAGTCACTTTTAGTTGAAGTGTGAACATAATGTTAATCAATAAATGCCAGAGTCTTCCTTCCAGTGTCCAACTGTAAATTCATTTGTCACAGCTGGCAGGATCTTTGGTTGGGACGGGGTATAACTAGCCAGCTTCTGTAAATGTAACGGTCCATGCATGTTGATGCCTGCCGCTGCTTACAGGGGTGAGTAGGAAATGGTCCAGTGGAATGGTACACTCAGCATTCTTTGAAAGAGAAATAAAACACATTTGGTGTAAGATGAATCCCATTCTAGGATGTTCTGTGAAGGGTACCAAATTTGTTATCTATCATTTCTCTTTAATTTTTATAATTGTGTGTGAATGGGGATACCGCATAGTACATTCGTACATTCATACATAGTACATGCTTAACAGATATACTTGCTGACTATGTATACAGAGAATGAGAACAGCTTTTTGATTTTATTAGGGTATATAAATAGGGTATAATAAATAAAGTATGAATAACTAAATGTGCTTAAAGATAAAGCAATATAAAAACAAGCCATGTTATGTATAACTTAAATACAAAGACGAAAGTCAGATTATTTTTAAGTAGGTGAAAACTCCTACATCAAACTTGATAATAACAACTCCTGTTACCAGAAGTTCAGATTAACATTAAAAAAGAACATTTGAGCTGGAAAAAACATCCAACTTCTTGGTCACAGTTCCTAGGTGCATTACTGAGCAGTATGTGTAGCTCCTTTCAAAACATTCAAATCAGGCCTGGATCTGTAACACTTTGGCGGCAGTGCAATTAAAGCCCACCTTCACAGGATGAAAAAAGTAGCTGACATCTCTTACATTTATCCATTCTGTCAACCCCACTACATGAAACCTATGCTCCTGAAACACCAAAGTCTTATTCACCTTCTGGGACCTATTGATTCAGCTGGACAAGCAGGAATTAAGAGACTATGAAAACAAGAATAATCTATAAGAACAAAAGAGTCAACTAACACGTGGAACTCCAACAAGGGCAATGCCAAGACATCCTGATAGTACTAAATAAATTACATTGGTTATCTTAACTTTTCCATTGTGTCTGGAAAACGCTGAGGCCATATTACATATTAAACATCAACTGCTCAGGTCATGTTGAAGGCCACTGGCTTGACTTCAGAGTACACTTTCCAGACTACAAAATTCTATCTAAAATAATCCTATTAAACATATCATGACAGCAAATGAATCAAACAGACAATGTCACACAAAGTGAATGCAAAGAGATCAGAAATGTTGTAAGCAGGTCAATCTACACAACTGTGGCAGCATAGCAAAGAAATGGCTATGAGAATCTGAGCTAACAGTGCATGCTGAAGAACACAAATAAAAACAATTTTACACAACAGAAAAACAATACCTAAAAGTTCAAATGAGGTTCAACTTACTGTTGATGCTAACATGGATCCTCCAAACCATACTGCGTACCGCTGCATATGATGCGTTATTACTTGAACTTCAATTGGCTTAGGCTACAGAAAGTAAAATGAATGAATGAATAGTACTCAGAAGATGATGGTGAAAAGGACTTAACAAACAGTTTTTAGTAGCATTGTACATTTGTACATATACATTGTGTTAAATATAAAATGGGACAAAATAAATTCAAGCTCTGCAAAAAATGTACAGTTCATAATGTATATTTTGAATATTATTATATATAAGTTTTCAACACACCTTTATCCTCCAACCGCTTAACTCTTCACTAAGTTTTAATCTTGCATCTACCACTCTTTTCAGGTCTCGCTGAAGACGTCTTCCAAAGTCCCTGAACATTGTCGATCCTCCGGAAAGAACTATATTCTGTAAGAGAGAAAAATGTAAAGCATGACTTTGGAAATTTGTTCAAAGTAATTCTATTCAAAAGGTAAAATGGCCAGCTTTCCCATTTTTAAGTTTCATTTAAAGAGGCTCAGCTAATCAGCCTCACAGCAGAAAAACATGCAAGAACTTATAAGTGTTCAATCGACTGGCAACTAAAAGGTAAGAGTTCTGCTTCAGTCTTTATTTAGCATATAATAAAATTACTTTACCACTTCAGTTCACACAATCATTGTACTGTACAAAAACTGACATTAATGATGTGGAAAAATATTGTTAATTGACAGCAGTTTTCTGTGTATTCAGGTTTTGTTTGACAAACGTGATCTGAGTACTGCTTGAGCTGTGAAGGGTTTTGAATGGCTGCATAACAAAAAGGATGTTGTGAAAATACACAACGCACTACAGATTTGTTTGGTCTTTATATTTTTACACATGTCCAATCCAAAATCTGATAAACATGCTAAAGGACACACATTTTTAAAGGTTTACACTGCCGCATTAACAAAGTTTTAACACATAATGAATGCTTAAGACTTCAGAAGTACTCACGCTATGAGACTAACACATTAAGCAAAAAAACTCACTTATGTCTACTCCCACTGTCCATTCTCTAAATGTGGCCTCTAGAAAAATGGGCAGAATTTTGAGATCTAATGGAAAGACCACCACTAAAGTATAAATTTCAGCCCATTCACTGACTGTGTAGAATCTGCTTCCTTTGTGTCTATGGATGAGCTTTTTTCACTCCAGTTCTACTCCAGCTTCACAAAGGCATGTGTAACAGGTTATGTAATTAGTTGGCCTGGTACGAGTATGTGTGCATGGATTTACCCTAAAAAGGTCTTGCAAAACATTTTTGATTGAGTGGCTTTGATAAAGTGATGGATATTTTGAAACTGAAAACAATCAGAGGAAAATAAACAAATCAACAAATACTTACAAAGTTGTTAGAAACATAATACTTTAAGTTTCATCAATTCAAGCCTTGATAATGCTCACAGACATGCATAACCATAATCCTAAATGAAAATACATACATATTCACATAATCAAACACTGGTAAAGGTCTGTGTGCTGTAAACCTTCAAAAATAATTAAAATAAAAAGAAGGATGTTTCTAAAATATGTCTCTTACAAAATCTTTACTGCACTATGCCACAGTGTAGTATGACAAGGGTCACTAAACAATAAGTAAAAAATGACTAGTGCACAGCGAATGAGACAAATATAAGATTGTATACAGTTTTTAGAGGTTGTAGGTAAATTAAGACCCTTTTACCAAACAGCAATTACTGTTTCTGACATGATAAATGGTGTAATGTAATGGATGCAATTAAATTAAGAGTATGATATCCTTTAGACCAAATTACATTTCTCTGATAGTGCCCTTAATTGTGTCAGTGAATTAAAAGAGTGCAGTGACAGTGACTACTTGTCCTTGTCCTTGAATACAGAAAAAGCAAAATTACTATAAATTGGGGGGAGTGATGCAGACCACAACAATGTTCTTTCACTTTTTAACTCATTTGTACTAACCATTAGATCAGTTTCTTTCAATCAGCACACAAGTTAAGCGTTATCTTTGACACTAGTATGTCTTTTAAAACTCACATTACAAACGTAAAACATGTTTTTCCAGCTTAAATGTATTGGGAAATAAAGACTGTTTCTATTACAATGCGTTATTCACAGATTGTTCAAAATGTTCTTCATGCAGCTCCCAGTTAATTCTAAATGCTGATGCAAGAACCATTACAAGAACTAGAAAGTATGACCACATAACACCAGTTCTTAAGTTGCTACACTGGCTTTCAGTTAAGCTAAAAGCTCATTTCAAAATCATCTGCCTTACATATGAAGCCTTAAATGGCCAAGTTTCTGCTTACCTGAACCTGTCACTAATTATAAACCTCTCAAGGTGCCAGACTACTAAAGATTCAAAGGATTAAAAAAATAACAGTAGGAGTTTTTAGTTACAGGGCCCCAAAGCTGTGGAATAATCTGTCTGCTCATATGAAAGATGCCCTTTTTGGTCTTGGGTTTCAAATCCAGTTGAGTTGAGAACACCCTGAGTAGAGCTACTGATTAACTGTGCATATTGTAGCTCTGTTTGTCAGTCATTTGTGCAAAAATATAAGTAATACAATATCAACTCTTTAGGGGTGGATGTTGACGGTGCCCGTTGACATCCTGGGGTTTAGGGTGATAATCGGCTGTAAACGGCAACAAAACTCACAATTACGTTAAAGGTATTCCCTCTTTGCTTGGAAGAATATTAGACTTATTGACTCAGCATCTAATCCCTTCGTGTGCATAAATTACAACATGGAAATAAAGGCAAGATGGCATCGACATCTCACGAGGGAGTGAAATGAGTGCAGAAAATAAAATACTCAGCAGATTTTTCTGAATTTGATTTTGTTGAGAGTGATCAGGAGATCGAGCAGGAGAAAGAGGAGCTGGCATCAGCTGATGCCAGCCGATGCTGTCCCAGCTGATCATCTGCCAGCTGAGCACATTCGCACAGCAAATGCACTTACGGCAGGTTCGCGTGGGAGGAATACCCAACCTGGCTACTGGACTTCACAAGATGGCACAGCTTGCTGTTGGACATGATAGATTACCAGCTGCTGGAGTACTTCAGGCTGTTCTTTACTGAGGCTGCCTTTCAACTAAACAGGTATGCCAAGCAATTTTTTGAATCGTGGGATGTGCTTGCACTGCATTCTCGTTTTCAAAGTGGAAACCCACAACAAAAGACAGGATAAAGGGATTTGTGGCTTTACAAATAGAGATGGGACTGGACTGGTGATATATCTTCAGGGAGCTCTGGTCCAAACATGCTTTGTCCCCTGGTGGCCTTGGCCAAGTTATGCCGCGTGATAGGTACGTACTCCTGCAAAATTTTATTAATTTCTGCAGTAACCACAAGCAAATCCCAAGGGGTGAGCCAGCGTATAACCCCATGTATAAAATTCAGCACCCGCTTGACATTGTGGAACCAACATACTGTATAAACAATTTTATCAGCCTGGCTGTGATTTGTCTGTGGATGAATCAATGATAAAATATAAGGGACAACTTTTTTCCGCCAGTACATGCCAGACAAGCCCACAAAGTATGGTATAAAGGATTTTGTACAGGCAGAAGCAAATACTGATTTCTGCCTGAAAATAATCACATATACAGGAAAGTACTCCTTTCAAAGAGAAAACTGTCCCTTGACAAGTCAGGTTGAGCTGGAACTACTTCAGGGCTATGAACATTTGGGTCATGTTGTGTACATGGACAATTTCTATACATCACCTGAATTGCTCATGGAGCTACAGAACAGAGGAATTGAAGCGTGTGGCACAGTGAGGGTGAACAGGAAATACATGCCTTCACAGCTGAAGCCAGACAGGCTGAAAATGAAAAGAGGTGACAATCTTGTTTTTATGTGGGTGGAAAACGTGGTGGCGGTGGCATGGCACGATGTCAAACGGGTGACTTGTCTCTCTACAGTACACACCAACAATACATGTGAGAAAGCTATTCCTCAAAAGGGAAACCCAGAAGGTAGAAAGCTGGACAAGCCAGTTACATTGGAGGAGTATAACTGTAAAATGGCCACAGCTGATCGACTGGATCAGATTCTGGGGTCATACGCTTACAGCCATAAGTCCACCAAGTGCACTCATAAATGGCTATATAATGTTCAAGTAGGCAAACAGTGACAGCACCATGATTGCGGCAGATTTCTGCAAGAAGGTTATCGACGGCTTCCTGGCAGAGTATGTTGCAGTTCCTTTGGCAAAGCTAGGACGGCCATCAAAAAGAGCAGTGCCAGACAGGCTGACGGAGCGCCACTTGCAGCAACACACAAATGAAAAGGAGGCACCAGTGCAATACATATTGTAAGCAGTGCAATGTGGCAATGTATGCAATTGGCTGCTTTGAGCGATATCATACTTTGCAGGATTTTACTGTGTAACATGTATGTGATATGTATGTGAAATCATATAGTACGCAGGCTCATACAATATGCAAGACAGTAACATTTGTCAAAAATATTTTTTTTACTTGATTTGATGTGTTAAACCATTGCTTTCTATTCTTTTTTTTTTTTAAAAAGTGAGTTTTTGGAAAAATATTCAGCCCTGTGAGAAAACAAACAGCCCTAAAAGAGTTAATGAACCAATAATAACTCTCCTCTATTCCATTTCTCTTCTTGGTATCCTGCTGTGCCACTGGTCTACTTTCAAGTCGTTTAACTATCCATGGAAAGATATCTGTAATACTTGGAACCTTGGAATCAACAGATGGAAAGATTCTCTCTTCATATAAGTCAGCTCAGCACAGACACTATTTTAGAATGCCCAGAGGAAGGTGGGCAGCCAGTTAGCTGAAGTTTCCAGAACTCTGACTGTGTCAGTCTCTGATTTTGTGTCTGTTATAACAGACAGTGGACTCCCCCAGAGTTTAATTTTCTTCAGGGTTGCTATAAACTTTTTGCTTTCCTCTCCTCTGTTGTCAATTGGCCTCAGTTCAATAACTTACAGTAATTAATGGATGGATATTTGTACATTCCATTTATGTTATTCAGTTTGAAACTACTTTGTTTTCCTGTCTGTTTAAACAAATGAGTGTCATTATTTGTATTCACTATGTAATCAGTACTAATGTATAAAGTTTGTGATTACATTTACCTTAAGACTAATCACAGAGCTCTGTGTCTACACTCAGTATAGAGCGTAATAGACAAGCAAAAGAAACAACAATGCCTTTGGACACAGGACTCTTCAGATCCTGGCATAAAACAACATACTTTCATCAACCATTTGCCAGATTTTTGGAATACAAGCTGCTATAAAACCATGCCACCTGGGAAAATGTGGTAAAACATTTTCAGTTCTCTCTCTCAATACATCATTCATTCCTTTTATTTGCATGAAATATGTTGTTACATTACAATGCTGTAACATTACATGCATGATATGAGATGGGAACAAATACTAACATGTACATTATGTTTGCTTAGGAAAAAATCTAAATAATTTCAAAGGCATTTGTCTAAAATAAGATGTTTAGCAAGTTTATTTTCGCCTGCTTCAAATACAACTCAACTGTTACAATCAGACAGCTATACTTTCAATCTTTCAGGTCACATTGGGAATACACTACCTGATGCTGTTCATCTAAATGGCATAACACGTCTTACTAGCGATTGGCACATTAGGCACATGTGTGATGTGTGCACATTCTTCTCTTGTCTGCTTTTTATTCAGGTATACCAATTTTACTACCACATTCTAGCAGCTACAAAATAGCCCATTGTGACTGTGGATGTGTGTGAGAGTGAGCCCCATGATGGACTGATGCCTGATACTGGGTAGATTCATGCTTTGTGTACCAGGAACATTCCACAATGTTAAACTTGAATAAGCTGACTTAAGAATGTAAAAATTCATGGCTACTAACATCCCACAACTATGCATGCTGTCAGGAATGTTGACTTTCCTGTGCTCTATGCAGTTTATTCTAGAGAATGCTTTTTAGATTAGAAAATATTACAAATTGTTTATGTAATTTGATTGTACAGTACTGAACTAAAAAAATGAAAGAAAAAAATCTACACATTCTGCTTTAATGCACCCCCCCCCCCCCCCCCCCCCAGAAACATTTAGTCACATTTTACAATTTCACATTGTATTATCTATTTGTGTCCTGAAAACACCCCTCTATCCAACAATTAATAAACTTGGTATCCCTAAAAATAATCAAGTAAAAATCTTACCATAGGCACAACTGTAAAATGTTATAGTGTATTCAGATGAAACAGTGGCTATCTCATTTCGTATATAATTTTTTTGCAGTGAAGTAAATCAAATGAAAATAGATTTTGCATTTTATAACAAGCACCCTTATTAGAAGGTCAACATAATCACTAATCTCAGCCTCAGCCATACACATGATGTTGAATATCTACTCAGAATATAGCACAACAAGCCAATAAGCTTCCTTCATACTTTCTAGTTATGCTAAAAACTTATACAGGTTATCCTGTACTTGTTCTTACACAAAGACTGCATATAAACCAAACTGCACATTAAATTAAATAAAGAGAATAAAATACAACCATAGTAAACATTGGTATGATTTAGATTACATTTATTTCCAGTATTGTTATCTTGCTCATGCACATTCTTAACATACAAAGTAGTACTAGGGTGTTGTACCGTGAATTTATTCTGCTCACTTCACTAAAAGCAGTCAAATACTGACACCTTGTGAACAGGAAGTGTAATCAATTTATAGCCTCTGACTAATTCTGGGTTTGTTTCTACAACTGGATGAAAACCAGGATAAGGTTAATCTTTAGGAAGACTTATGATTATTATTACCGTATTCCACTTTTTCAATATTTAAGAACTTTTCCAATATTTAAAGATACAATAATATGCATCCATGTCTACTTAAGGTCTTCTGTACTGTTATATATTACCCTGTTCAAGGAGTTAACAGGCTTGTTCAGTGCTGGGTCAAGTACATCCATGACAGGATACCAACAGTAATATATTTTGATAACGTGATGGCAGATGACTAGTCTACACTGTGTTAGACAAAAAACTTTTTTCACATTATTTTAATTTTTCAAAAGCATTATATTTAATCCTCTGAATCATGCACATACACATTTTAATCTCTTAAATAAATGTATTCTTTATGATATTCATATTCAATTTAAAGCAGATCTTTGCTAGAAAAAAAAACCCTGAACCCACTGTTGAGTAGCTCAGTCAATGAACAATGAAAAATACAAAAAATATGAATATCTCTGCAATTAAATAAGCATTATCATTATCAACTAGTATTACATCAACTCATGTTTAATCAATTGAAACTTTAATATGATAATCAGAAATGAGAAATACAATCATAAAAGTGAAGTGTCACTGTGCAAGTTTTGCTACTATAAATAACTATAAAATATTTTCTCTGTAGTAGAGAAAACATATTACATTCTCATCAAACCGAATAGTATTAGTCAAATACATTTAAAAATTGTGGGAAGATGTAAGAAAAACTTTTTAAACAGAACAGAGTTTACTATATTTTGTTGTTCAGTGGTGATGGTTGACATTTACCTTGTATAATGGTCGTCTTACATCTATGGGACAATTCTGTATAACTTCATCAACCACATCTGAAATAGGCTGCATGAAATCAGGATTGGCGAACTAAAACAGATATGGCAGACTAGTTAATGATGGAAACATCTTATATTGACCTTTAAGTTATTTAAGGCTCATTTAATAAAACACAAATGCAGTGAAATGTTATCCAAAAACACAATAACCATACAATACACTGTGAACATAAGAATCAAAATGAGAATCAAGAAGGCAATTAAGAACTAAAAAATGCAATACAGGCTGCACTCCAGGGCTGGGGCTGCAAAATTCACAAGAATACAATTCCATGTTATCTTAAGTGTAGGAGTATAGAATTTATAGATAAAAAT
Organism: Erpetoichthys calabaricus; assembly: GCF_900747795.2. Lineage (NCBI taxonomy): Eukaryota > Metazoa > Chordata > Cladistia > Polypteriformes > Polypteridae > Erpetoichthys > Erpetoichthys calabaricus. Next base: position 184,445,446 of record NC_041399.2, read on the forward strand.
AAATACATGAATAAGAAATAGAATGTACAGTACACATATATGTTTATGTTTACATGAGCAAGTCTGGAGCATCAACTCAGCAATATGGAGGTAAGGACACAGGCAAACTCACTGGAAGAAACCCGATTGCTAGCAGCCTCTCAAGTTTTACCCGCAGCTCAGAGGATGAAGCCCACTAACATCACTTCAAGCTTGGGCCTGAAGAACCTGCCTCCTCTACATAATGGACTACTTAAACAACAGTGCTGACGGAAGCCGATGTCAACTCCAATTGTTAAAGTCTGCAATATGCACTTTAATCTCATCTGAATTGTTTGATTTGCAATATTAAACAGTGGCGCAGAGGGGTAAAAACAAGGAAAAAAAAGTGTTTTTGCTCCATACATTATGGGGGGCACTGTATGAACCCAAGGGAGAAGAGCACAGAGCTCCACATATGAAGGTGTCTCTAGAAGCCAGAACATAGAGACACTAAAGGAAGCAAAATGTCTGCAATTATGGACTGACACTTTTACTTTTTTTACTTTAAACACCCAAGCCATCAAATAATTGGAAATATTGTGAAACAAGCACAATAACAAAATCAAGTGACACTCTATAACATATAAATTAGCAGGGCCTGCATTTCAAATGCAGGCAGAAAGATGACACATTGGGCAGCTGCCTCATATCTCCAGGATTTTCTCCAGGTACTTTGCTTTTTTTCTACTCTATCCTAAGAAATCACATTAATTACAAATAAAGTATTGCCTTGCTTATTTGTTAAAAGATTAAGAGACTGGCTTCCACAGGACAGCAGTAATGAATTATATTATTACCTCAGTTAGATTTTTCTGAACACGTAACACAACATTAAACATGAATATGTGACAGAAACTGAGAAATGCACACTTCTGCCACTAGATGCTGCAGCTTTACAAGAAATATTCACCTTACCTCTGGATGAAAGAAAATTTCAGGGCCAAGGAATCGCTCATATCCGACATCTATAAGAAACTCTCTTTTGTTGATTGCATTGATTCCCAAATACTTCTTGATCCATTTTCCAGGGTCAGAGTCATATTTTGTAAACTCTTTCACAATATCTGGGCAGATATAACAGTATCTTTCCTGTCAAACAAAAAAAATCTGCAAAAAATACCCATCGATTTGTTTCAACAGTACTCTGTCACAATAAAAGCATTAGCAACAATATGGCACACAATCACTCTGAAAACAGGATATTTTGTTCAAATACTAGGCATATAAAAATGTATTCTGTATGGTAAAAAACAGTATATATGCTGAGTAACCTTTAATTAGTAACAACTGCCGAGCAACATGTATGACTGTGTGTGACTTCAGAACAGTCATAGACTGAGCAAGACATCCAAAGGAAGCAAAGAAATGCTGGGTATGCAACTAAATTCACATGTGGCAACAATAAAAGCCATTATGTTAAACTTAATTAACTGCTATTGCTACACTGGAGCACTATCCTGCTGAAAAAGCTAACACACTGCTGAGATCATTGCTCTCATAAAAGGTAGTGCACAAAAAAAAACTATATTTGGAATAATGGTCACTTGCAGTTCTGTGCAAAGTTTAGCAGAAAAACAAGACCATCCTGCCAAAACAGAATTCACTGCACATTCAAGAACTTCGATAAAATGTACTATTTTCTAAATCATCATTCTGAAAAGTAGATGCTTATGAGAATGTTTCAAGAAAGATGAGCTTCAGTTTGATAAGCTCTTTACCTTAATTGCCTTTGCCGTTTCCAAGGACTGTTCAGGTGGGATTCCTATTTCTCTCTCTCTCAGAAGCTGCTGGATAAAGAATGTGATATCTCTGCCAGCAATGGGGATATGCTTAATGCAGCTTCCAATGACATAACCTTCAGCCTAATTTAAAGCAAAACAACGATGCATTATGAACAGCAAGAAAGATCTGTTACCCTAAATTACTCTAGGGCAGTGGTTCCCAAACTCGGTAGATTTTTGTTCCAACCAACTTCTGTTTTTAGCCTAATTAAGTGAGCTGATATTTCCCAGTTTCTGTGTTTTGGTGGATACACAAGCTTGGTAAATAAGAAGTTATATGGGATAATATATACTGTATATTTTTTTTCATTTTAAAAATATTTTCCTCTGGATTTTTATTCTAATATTCCAGGTGTTCTGGTTATTTAATACATTATGTACTAATTAGTGGGTCTGACGCTAAAGTAGCTGCAGACGTTAACCATTCAGTGTAGTTTGCCCTGGTGTCTGCTCTCCTTGTTTTTAATTGTCATTACTAAGATACAATGAAGGAAGCAAACTACACAGGAAAAGGGGGAAAATAATAGGAAAACAACAAAATAGAGTTAAGAATTTAAAGCTATTGCAAAAATATATTTCTAAACACCTTACAAATGTAAAAATCACACTGCTGTGCTTTTTTGAATGCAGAATAAAGAGAGGAAAAAAAAGAGACAAGATAATTAAATGAGATCCATTATTAATTGTTATCACTGATGAATCTGGATGGAACAAAAAGCTGCAGTCACGGTGGGTTCCCAGGACCAAGTTTGGGAACCACTGCTCTAGGGTATTAGAGTTAAATGCAATCAAAATTAAATTTATATTACTGAAAAATAACGTAAAGCAGTTGGCACCCTGCCCGGGATTGGTTCCCTGCCTTGTGCCCTGTGTTGGCTGGGATTGGCTCCAGCAGACCCCCGTGACCCTGTGTTCAGATTCAGCGGGTTGGAAGATGGATGGATGGATAACGTAAAGCAGCATTTAACAGTATATGGTTACCATATGTGTTTGACCGCAAGAATTATATTAACATAAAGCTACTGTTTTTATATAAGCAAGTGGGAGAAAAGCTATAATATTATATATAATGTATATACTGTGGTGGGTGGGCACCCTGCCCGGGATTGGTTCCTGCCTTGTGCCCTGTGTTGGCTGGGATTGGCTCCAGCAGACAGCCGTGACCCTGTGTTCGGATTCAGCGGGTTGGAAAATGGATGAATGGATGGATAATGTATATATATATATATACACACACACACACACATTCAAGGCAGTGTGTAAAATACCCTGTGGTAATCAGGGGGTCCCATCTGTATTGATTGAATACTGCAGTCATACTCTAGAACTGTGGAATATTAGTTATGGAGAACGGCAGCATTTAGGATATGCATATCTTAAGTAGACAAATTATACCATACACAGATATGCAATCTGCAAACAAAAGTCACATCACTTTATTCTTCTGATCAACACTGTGCAGAAAGGTCACTTTCTATGACACAATTTTACTTTCATTGCACTTTAATTTTAGCATTACACACACAGTATCTATTTCATCAAGTGTATTGAATTAAATGCAAGTTGTAAGCCAATATGCCACTCTGCCACAGACCAGGGGCCTCATGCATAATGCCATGCGTAGAACTCACACTATAACATGGTGTAAGCACAAAAGCAGAAGCGTTCGTACGCGCAGAAAAATCCAGATGCATAAATCTGTGAGAACGCCAACTTCCACGTTCTTCAGCTACATAAATCCCGGTCAGCGTGAAAAGTAACGCATGTGCACGCACCTGCTGTCCCGCCCCAACTCCTCTCAGAATTACACCTCTTTGAATATGCAAATCAATATAAATAATCCTTAAGCTCAGCCTTCTGTGAAAAGACAATGGCAAAAGCACAAGGGAAAATAGAAGAATTTCAGCGAATACCAAGTGGAGGCAAGGAAAAACTTACTATTTGTTGGTTTAAACAGTGGTATAACCAACAAAAGGAAGATGATGGAGTGACATAGTGTGTCTGAGAAACTCGAAAGCTCAAGTTCACAAAGTTGCACAGTGCCCGAAATAAAAAAGAAGTTGTCACATATCAAAGTCGCCGTGAAAAGGCGAGTTGTAGCCCACCATCTGAGTGTCATATGAAAGCTTATTAGGGTACAGAGAAAAAAAAGGCACACAGTGGGGAAAAAAGCACGAAATGTCAACTTTAATCTTGAAATTTACACTTTAATCACATAGTTTATTTTGTCATTAAAGTAGAACATCATAAACTTCATCTTAAAATCTTTTAATTTACTAGTTTCGCAAGTCCCATCGTAACTAAAGTAGCACGTTAAATGCTTTGTTTTGTATTTGATCTTCTATGTGCTCTATGTGTGTGAATCACTACGTGCTTCTGGGCTTTCTCTTCCTCCGACAGGACACAGAATCCATTACATTTGTAATATTACAGCTCTCTGAATAATACTGAGATGTATACGTGACATCATTTTCATGATGATAGGAGTTAAAGCATGTTATTAAACATGGGAACACGGTGGCGCAGTGATTGTTCATGTCTCACGCAAGATGCTTGCTGCGCCATGCGCGACCTTCGATGAAATACTTTATTGTAGCAGTACTGTCTCTTTCAAATGTATTAACCCCCAATTCCTGTCCTTACTTTTCTTTCTCCAAATACCCAATCGCCACACAATCAGCTCTGTAATAGACGTTAAGCCATCTATAAGCTTAAAACAGATTCTTCAAAACTTTTAAGGAACATTGAAATATCTTTATAGTACATGTTTAATTATTCTATCCATCTATTCTTCCAGGGTTGCGCCAGCACCAGCAAGAATACAGCGCGAGGCAAGAACAATCCGTGAACGGAGCGCCAGCTCCTTGCTAGCGCTGCGGCACTGTGGCCTCGCATGTTTAACAAAATACATTATTTAAATTAAGTTTAAGTTTTATCTGTATAATATAATAAACATATTTTGCTGCATTTCATCTTAAAAATGATATCGTCATCATATGTAAATACGCGCTTTATAAAGTGGCTCAGGTTGTGCAATATTATAACTGTAGTGCAAGTTTACAGTGAGGCAATTGTACTTATAATTACAAACAGTTCTACAAGGAGCACTTGATGGACTGATTGAGTGTGTTTTATAGTTCTTGGGACAAAACTGTTTCTGAACCGCAAGGTCCGTACAGGAAAGGCTTTGAGGCATTTGCCGTGTGAGAGCAGTTCAATAGACAGCATGGGTGAGGCAGCATGTGCTTGATGCTGTATACCGATAATTCTCTTTCCAATCAGCTACTGTAGATCTGTGATTCCCCACTCAGCTATAGTCATATAAATACTCGGAGTGGTGCAGTGAGAGTAATATGGAAAAAGATGATCCGCTGTGGCAACCCCTAACGGGAGCAGCTGAAAGAAGAAAAAGAAGGTGCAGTGACAGCAACAACGCTAAAGCAGCTATGGTATTTGTAATAGTTTGGCTATTCCCTGGACCATTATATTGATACAGTTTAATTACAATCAGATGCATTAAACTCATAAACAATACGCAGTTAGTTTCAGTGTATATGATAAAGCCACGTCAGGGATGTGGATCTAAAAATGAAAGGGAAACCACACAGGAACAGTAGCACTGCTTTGACGCTGGGTGTTGCCAGTCTGCAAAACCAAGCGAAGAACTTGCATACGCCAGGGTTGGAGCTACCGTGGAAATGTGCGTGGCTTTATGCCAAGTTTAGGTTTTATACATTGTGATTTGAGCGTGGAAACATTTTTGTGCATACGCACCATTTATACATGAGGCCCCAGCTCTGTGGCTAGTGAGTTAAAAGCATGGAAGGCAGAAGCAAATTATGTGTTACTTCTAATACCATGATATGTTCTTAAAATTTATTTTCAGGGACACTCCCTCCCCACATGATTTTGATACTTTCAAAGGTCTAAAGAGTTAATTAGGGGGTCTCAGAATTCCCTCAAACTCCCCATATTTCGTACCTTAATTCAAGGCATCTTTAAAATAATAACTAAGCATCACTTATGCCAGGGTTCTCAAACTCCGGTCCTGGAGGACCGCACTGGCTGCAGGTTTTCATTCTAACCCTTTTCTTAATTTGTGACATATTTTAGTTGCTAATTAACTTCTTTTGAATTAATTTTAATTGACTTGTTTTTTAAGATTTGTTTCCCTGAATTTTTTCATTGTTCCTCTGAATTGCTTCATTTCTGTCCTTACATGGCACCCAAACAGAAATGAAATGTGAAGTGAGTGAGCCAACAGAAGACCAACTAAGTCAGGACCTCAAACTCCAACCAGTTGCTTAATTAGAAACTGATTCTTCTCGTTAATTAAACCTGTTTTTTAATTCCGTGACCTGTTGCTGCTCTCATTGTGCAATAGCATATATTTCTGAAATTGTTGGTTTTCTCTTTTCTAAGAGCACTGGTAAAATGATTTGTGGGCCTGAGCAGACCAATATTCCTGAGAGCTTCACCTTTCTTTATTTTCAGATACTGTATGATTGACACAGTTTGCTGGTCATGTTTTGGCTCATTTTGCATCTCATTATTGTTTGGCTGCTAATTTAGAAAAAAAAAAGAAAAGGGTCTGAGTCCTCAAGAGCAAGTCGATTACAATTAATTCAAATGAAGTTAATTAGCAGACAAAAACATGTCACTAATTAAGAAAAGGGTTAGAATGAAAACCTGAAGCCACTCCAGGACCGGAGTTTGAGAACCCTGACTTATGAAATCAAGACAATCAGTAAATGGAGAAGAAGAAAAGTACATAAATAAGAAACAGTGGCCCAGACTCTGTACAGTCTAATAAGACAAAATCAGGTTATGCAAAGTTCATGAGCCAAGAAGGGGATCAAACAAATTCATTGAACTTGCCTCCATTTAAATACACTTAAAGTACAGAATTTCTGTTATTCTTACTGTTTTGGGAAATACTATGCTTCATTCAGTTTGCTTATTTCTTTTAATCTGTTTAGGCAATACGTTTAACAGATTTGTTTTTGAAAAACAAATTATTCATACTTCAGCTGTTGTATGATATAACTACAGTATATATAAAAACTGTAAAATGGTTATAAGTATCTTACCACTGGAATTACATGTGTGACACCATCCCCGCTGTCTATAACAATTCCTGTAAGTGTGCGCTCCCCAACTTGCCTTGAAGTCCAAGATGCTGCCAAAGCCAAAACGGCCTAAAATGAGACAGACATACAATCATATGAAAAAGTTTGGGAACCCCTCTCAGCCTGCATAATAATTTACTCTACTTTCAACAAAAAAGATAACAGTGGTATATCTTTCATTTCCTAGGAACATCTGAGTACTGGGGTGTTTTCCAAACAAAGATTTTTAGTGAAGCAGTATTTAGTTGTATGAAATTAAATCAAATGTGAAAGACTGGCTGTGCAAAAATTTGGGTACCCTTGTCATTTTGCTGATTTGAATGCATGTAACTGCTCAATACTGATTACTTGCAACACCAAATTGGTTGGATTAGCTCGTTAAGCCTTGAACTTCATAAACAGGTGTGCCCAATCATGAGACAGGGTATTTAAGGTGGTCAATTGCAAGTTATGCTTCCCTTTGACTCTCCTATGAAGAGTTACAGCATGGGATCCGCAAAGCAACTCTCAAAAGATCTGAAAACTAAGCTTGGTCAGTATCATGGTTTAGGGGAAGGCTACAAAAAGCTATCTCAGCGGTTTAAACTGTCAGTTTCAACTGTAAGGAATGTAATCAGGAAATGGAAGGCCACAGGCACAGTTGCTATTAAACCCAGGTCTGGCAGGACCAAGAAAAATACAGGAGCGGCATATGCGCAGGATTGTGAGAATGGTTACAGACAACCCACAGATCACCTCCAAAGACCTGCAAGAACATCTTGCTACAGATGGTGTATCTGTACATCGTTCTACAATTTAGCGCAATTTGCACAAAGAACATCTATATTGCAGGGTGATGAGAAAGAAGTCCTTTCTGCACTCACGCCACAAACAGAGTCGAGTGTTATATACAAATGCTCATTTAGACAAGCCAGATTCATTTTGGAACAAAGTGCCTTGGACTGATGAGACAAAAATTGAGTTATGTGGTCATAACAAAATATTTGATCATATTAACAAAAACATGCAAAACATTAAGATACATGAAAATATGAATAAAACAAAGAGAAGCACCTGAACAGCAATGTAAAGTCCTGGTACATTAAAGGATTCAAACATAATCTCTGCAAGATACTCTCGGTTTTCTGGTGTGTTCAGTGGGGGTTCTGTCTAAATTTAAGAGGAAAAAATTACAAACAAGACATAGAAATATACTGTAACTCAATATCTCCGGTGTCTTTCAATTATGGTCAATATTGGTTCAATACTAGTAATATTTCTTACAAAATACATCACCTGTGCTAAAAATGAGAGACAATGCTTTAATACAGTACATTGTGACAAATTTTACTTGTTATTCAAATACTAACAAAACTGCCTATGACAATATAAATACAAAAAGAATTTAAACGAGTATACCAACCACAAAACAACAATGGCTACATTGGCCATTCACAGTTTTTTCTGAATTTTAGCTTTTTAACTGCATGTGAGTTCGTAACAGGACTAAATAAAAATGTAGTTAATCTTTAATGGATGTTATAGTTTTTTTTTGCATTTAAATGTAAGGACTAAAATCACAATTAAGATCTTCTGGTCTTTCATACTTTAATTTCTCAATGTTAACATAGACAAAAATGAACAACAGCCAAGACATGAAACTGTCAAAACTGGTCCATAATGGTCGTGTGACGTATGAGTGGTGGTAGCAACAGGGCACATGGATAACATGGGAGAAGGTCAAGGACCACACAATTGTACAATTAAGCTCTGGTAGGCTGAACCCTTCTTCTTTCGGCTGCTCCCGTTATGGGTTGCCACAGCGGGTCATTTTCTTCCATATCTTTCTGTCCTCTGCATCTTGCTCTGTTACACCCATCACTTGCATGTCCTCTCTCACCACATCCATAAACTTTCTCTTAGGCCTTCCTCTTTTCCTCTTCCCTGGCAACTCTATCCTTAGCATCCTTATCCCAATATACCCAGCATCTCTCCTCTGCACATGTCCAAACCAACGCAATCTCGCCTCTCTGACTTTGTCTCCCAACCATCCAACTTGAGCTGACCCTCTAATGTACTCATTTCTAATCCTGTCCATCCTCGTCACACCCAATGCAAATCTTAGCATCTTTAATTCTGCTACCTCCAGCTCTGTCTCCTGCTTTCTGGTCAGTGCCACCATCTCCAACCCATATAACATAGCTGGTCTCACTACCGTCCTGTAGACCTTCAATTTTACTCTTGCTAATACCTACATGTCACAAATCACTCCTGACACTCTTCTCCACTCATTCCACCCTGCCTGTACTCTCTTCTTCACCTCTCTTCCACAATCCCCATTACTCTGTACTGTTGATCCCAAGTATTTAAACTCATCCACCTTCGCCAATAATAAAATTCATGACTCTGTCAGTGTATGATATTCTCTAGAGTCTAGCAAAATTTCTTCTGTTAGGGTAATCCTAATATAATTGTCCTCCTTGTGCCTCTGACAAGCATTTTTATAACTCTTATCCAACAGTCTACGGGGAGGAATGCAACTGGTGGTGCCATCATCAGGTTCTGTAACTGTTAGCAGGTATGATTTGCAGTGCAATTAGTAAAACCAAATAACACACATCAGGATGACAGGCAACTGCTTTTATAAGAGTCGGAAATAAACCAAAGTCCCAACAAAGAGTGACAGGAAGACTTGTCGGGAGAACACAAAACTGGCAGTTGATGGTCCATTTAGACAGGCAGCCCAGTTTACCAGATACCACTTTAATGACCATATTCAAGTCAGACATTGTGCTTATATGTGAGATATCAAAGCAAGTGTTCATGCTGGTGCTAGGAAGAACATATGGCGGAGGACAACCAATAGAAAAATAAACTGAATACAGTACAAGGACTTGGTGAACCAGGGTCATAGATGTGGGGTAAAAAAAAGAAAGGCCATTCATTAAGACAAATAAGAGGCCCTTCAGATGGTGGTTTATCAAATGGAGTGATGCATGGACTATATATTCTACTTGGACACAAGCTGGGGTTTGACTAATGGTTTATTTTGAAAGATCTGAGACAACCAGTAATCCCAAGTTACATCATTTTAAATGTGTCTAAGTACATCAGAAGGGTTCTGTTTTACCTGATCTTATGTTTATGCCAATGAGATGTCTTAATTTTCTATTTAAGCAAAGGTGAAGGCGTGGTGACAGATCATGAAAGATCTCTGGGCATCTTTTGAAAAGAATAGAGGCTACCCAAATGTATTTGCTAAATTGCCCATCATGGTCTCATCCTTCTTGTCCCCCTGATTATCCTGTCTCTAACTGGCAAACTCTCTCTCTCACCAGTTCATACTGGCACAAAATGCCTGCTATTGCATTATCCAGGTGTACATTGCTGGTGGTTGAAATGGTTCCTAACCATCTATGTAAAGAGCTTTGAGTAGCTAGAAAAAAATTCTATATAAATGTAACTAAATATTTTCCATTAAGATTTCAATTTTGCACTGGCATTGCAGATATCACTGCATGTAGCTTCTGCAGGACAGGAAACATAACATTACATTATCAGACCAGTTTATTCCAGAGGTCTAGCAAAGCCTGACCCGACAGCCAAAAAATAGTCTCTGCACACAAGTAGGAAAGCAGTTGTTAGCTTTACAACAAGATCCAGACTATGTGTCATTTACACAGCACATTAAAATTAAACTAGTCAGTTAAAATTAGTAGTGTAAACATAAAGTATTATTTATGCTTAGAAAATATGCCTAGGCCCTAGGCTAAAGGTAATATGTAATGTTACCCGCTGAAATGGCTGCTTAAGATTAACATTCTTAACATCTGTATATTTTTGTATCATTCATTTTATAAACAAACTTCATCAAGAGCAACTATTTTAAAATTATACAAATAACAGGTTAAATATTGCTCTTCTGAGTAGACACTTACTTCTTGTGGTTTGGTAACCTGCACTTTCACCACCAGTAAAAAATCTTTTTTGCAGATGTTGAGCTTCTGGACAGTTTTATATTTCCATTTGTTTTGCACATCATCACAATGCTATTAGCTATAATCTATAATATTGTCCATCAAGTAAAACATTTTATAGTTGATAGGACACCTACAAGAAAAGCAAGGGCTCTAGACATAGTATATAGCACTTTTATAGACAGAAATAAACATACAATTACACTGATAGTGTATTAATGTGTACCCTTTTTTACTGAAGCAGACTGTAAATCTGTGCATTCTGATTTAATCTCAGCAGGTCTCAGTTTAGCCATTGTTATTATCCACAAAATAAATCCGCAGATTATTTGAAAGGGTGGCCCTTTTCTGTCTGTAAAGTGCTTGGAAACTGCTATGATGTCAAGCCGCACATAAAAAAAATGTTACAAACACAAAACATTAAAGTATCTCTTCTAAAGTAAACTACTGACTCTCTAAGTGTCTAAGAGAAATCAAAAATCACCAATACAATAATACTCTAAACACTGACCTTTTGTTTCATTCCACCCTGCTTTTTCAAAATGCAGCTCTTCTCAAAACTTCTAAAAAAATATTTGCTCTTTTAAAAAACAATGCTTTAAGCTGTTTATTGTTATTCAGACACAATTTGAGACACCTATTATATAATAAACAAATTTTGCTTTATGAACTTTGCAAAAAAATAACCATCACTATGCTCCATGTCTGAAATGCTTAAAAAAACAGCTTTGGATTAAAGGAAAGAGGATTGTAAATTCAGTAGGTTTGCAATCCCAAAGTATCTGGGGAGATAGAAGAACAGTGAACAGTATTGGCAATTCATGTTTTCACAATTTTGCAAACTATATATCAGTTTAAAAGGAATCAAAACTCATCTCACAACACTTCATTAAAAATTCTACTGGTAAATTTCCTGCCACCTTCAGAAAAATTGTATCATTTTAAAGACTTGGGGGCTTTGCCCTCTGCTCGTTTTGCTCTCCAATTCCCGGGCTGGCGCTGCACGTTAGCCACTTTGCGGTTTTGCCACTCGCGTATGGGGATATGGATTTGTTGTCTTTGCTAAAGCTATTCTAATAGGAAACTTTTACCATTTTAATATGAATGGAATACCAAGATCTCCTTCGGTGACTAATGTTATCCACGGGAGATGTACTACATTACCTATCTTGGACACATCCTTCTTTCAACAGTAATTTGGGCGGTGAAAGACTGTACGGTGTTAACAGTTGTAGATATTCTTTGGGATATTGTAAGTTGATGTTTTCATCTTCCGCACGATTACCACTGTTTCAGCAGTCTATTGATACGCATTTAAGCAATTTGCTGTGTAACCGATCGAAAATCTTTGCGTTAATTCATTTGACTTCATCGTTTCTCAGTGTTAGGATTGCCCGTGTACTCATTTCTTCTGTTGATAACCCTTCAGGATGAAATTCTTCAATAAGATTTGGACATAATAAGTCTTCTTTTATTGGGAACTTAAAGTAAGGAAAACATAAACATTTATAAGAGCCTAGAGAGCAGGAACTGTGTCTGTCAAAAGCATTCACACGAATGAGACGTGAGAGGGCCATATGCGTGGCTGAATATGTTTGAGAGGAGAGCGGGATTTGAAAAAAATCTCATGGCCAAAGTCTCAACCCACAAGACTTGAAAAAATCTCTTTGAAAAAGAAATTCTCTGGATTTCCTTTTATAATAGAGAGATATTAAACTGGACTCTGATATAGACTACTTTATTTTAATGAAACCTGCTCAATTTTTCAATTTGCTTTCACCAAGAAAAGGGAGGCGGACAAGAGGTCTACAGAAATTTTGATGAGAATATGAGGATAATAGGACAAGTTATAAATTGATGAGCTCTATTCTTTCTAAGTAAAAAACTCAAATGGATACCTTGACCCTGAAAAATAAAAACTGGATTCAAAAAATAGCTGGCAGCTCTTACTAAAGTAAAGAAAATAGCATTATTGAAAATATTAATTTATCAATAAATATCAGTCCTTAAATTTTTAAGCAGTACAAAACTAATTTCCTGTAGTATCAGTTCTGTCCACATGAGATGCATTTTTCTGCTCGTTTTTTTTTTTTTGACAGTGAGCTCAGACCCACAGATTGCTGCACACAAACACCCCAATCCCCACACAGAGCAGCAGCCCCTCAGCCTCGCTCAATGTGCTGCTGCTCAAAGTTAGCAGTGAAATGTAAAGCCTCCAAAAGGACCTCTCCCATAGGTTTCAATGTTCCTGTTAATTTAGTGCAGCCACATTAAGGTCTGATTGGTACTTATCTCTTTATGCTCGTCTACATTTACTCGTCGTTTTTTCTTTTGATTTAACACATGGTTTGTCAATAAAGTACAAGCAATGCCGCTTCCACTGACATTGGATCCTGGAGTCTGCATTTTTAGTTTACACATAAATTACACGTTATTTTCGTTTTACTGGGGTACTCTTTCTTTCAAAGTTGACTGTATACTTTACCTCATTTCAGAAAATGTTCAAATAGATTGGTGCACATACTGTATTCTGCTAGCAAAAAGTTAAATTTTCTAATGAGATCATATCAACAAAGAAATATGTAAATATGATATACAGTATGTGTAGTAAAATGGTAAAAATAATAATAATAAATGTGTTTCTTGACACCCAAGAACTCTGTACAAAGACATTTAAAAGAAACATACTCATCCTCTTTCTAAGACTGCACTACTTGTACTTTACAGATTCATGAATGCATGGCAATGTCAAAGGCTTTTGAAGATGTGCACTATGTCAAGAACGATATCATTTTCATTAATGTTTACAGAAGTCTGCAAAACTGCTGTTTTTGGCATTTTATTGACTTTTGAATGTATAACAATCTGAGTGTTCTAAACAAGTGCATTCCCTCAATCCCTCAAGAAGAATCTAGTAATCTTCATGCAGTTTTATTTTTTTTGTTTAATAAAAAATTTTGATTTTCAGGTTTAGGTGCACCTTTCAATCAAACTGTGGTATTGAAAATAATTTAAAATGTCGATACTTTTTAAACAATTACATCAAAATTGGGAATGTCAGTATTGCAAAAAACACAACATTAAATATTTTCATGGATGGTTTTATATTGATAACTGTTGTCCAACATTGGTCACCATGGACTTCTGTTCCATCAGAAAGATTTTTTTAACTTTGCTCTACATAATTACAAATATTTCTCAGCCATCACTACAAAATACATGGGGTAAGCAACATAAAAAATATAATTTTTGTGTGGAGGATTCCTTTAATAACTACAGTAAAATGATTTGCATGAGCTTTGATTAATCTGTACACTTAAGTTATAATTATAGTGCTACCTATAAATTAAATGAGTTATTTTTGGAAGCACAATTACCATTCAGTCATATCTGAATAGATTCAGAGAAGAAAACTAGAATAAGAAATATTTTTAAATCTCTTATGCTTTCCACATGGTGCATCTAAAAACACCATCTCCTGATAATCAATATAAAAGTACGATTGCAAAATATTGCTGAACATGTGAAATTACTACTACTGGAATTAAATAATTGATTTTAGTCTGAGTATCATTTCAATACTTACCATTAAAAAATAATGATCTTCAGGTTCTGCCCGTAGATATTTAAATATTACTTGCTCCATGAAGCGCTCCATCAAGTCCCAGTCTTCAATTATACCATGTCTGATTGGCCACTGAGAAAAAAGAAAGCTCTTTGTTTATTTCTAACATATCTAACACAATTAAAACAGTTTTCTAAACAGCGAAAATATATCCTTCAACTCATAGATTATCATAGAGCAAATTCAAACTAGCACAGGAACCACATGGGCTACACATGGTCTGGCAAATGATTACGCTATGGGGAAGCAGAAACGATTGAGTATCAATAGTAAAGTAAATGACAAGAACAATGGGAAGAAATCAGAAAGTCGACTTTAATTCTGTGCAGATTCTACAGCTATATAAGGAAAAAATACACTCCTAATGATTTACATTTGTCTTAAAAACTGACATTTATTAGCTGATAACAAGTGGCTCTGCAATCAAAATGTAAAAAGTTGCACTGTGTTATGGTCTACAGGGTCAAAGAATTCCTACTACCCTGTGCGACTCAAAAAGATGTTTCCTTAACATTTTTTTTAAAATACCATTACAGAAATGCAAAGAAAATTATTAACAAATTGAAATTGTTATCAATCAAAACAGTCATATATATGTAATTAAGTAATAAACACCAATTTTTGAAAATGCAACTATGAATGGCTTTTATACAATCCGAAAAAAGGACATGCTCACAAATAAGAGTAAAGGCCAGTAAAAATTAGATTCTCTCCCCTGTATTCATCTCCAGAATAATTTATTAAAAAACGGATGTTGCGAACATTATAGAACTTTGCAAAACAGGATCACATTTTTATCTTAGTTTCATGTAGTTTCACACTACTATCAGTAAATACTTCTGGTTTCTTAATTTTACTGTAGTCAAAACAAATCATAGTGTTTGGTTGTTTTTCTCTTTTCATTTAGTTTTGCTGTTCTCTAAAAAGTATATTACAATAATATATCATTAATACAAACACATTATATAGTAAGTATTAACTCGGTATAAAAAAGCTTATCAAGATGCTAACATAAGTGATAACATTTTTAACAGATGATTGCAATTAGGATTTACCACCTTTGTTGCATAAGTAGGTTTATCAACAGCTTCATCGCCTATAAAAAAATCTAAGTCGTCTATTCCTCGCATCAGCCTCCTCTGTGCCTGTTCACCAACTTTTGCAGATTCTTTAATTGCAATACCTAAAAACACAAAAGAGAGACTGACTTTGAATGAGCTAAGGGAAGAATCACCTTTGGCTGACCAGGACAGCATTCACATTCATTAATGTTCAGTTTGTCCATTTTTTTCATTGATATAGGTCAAATCTCAAATGCCTTAAGCAGTATGCAATTATTGAAAAGCAAAAACTGTAAAAGCACATTGGGACGCTCTAAGCTGAGTTTAAGTTCATGAACTGAAACAAAAAGTCTACAAAAAGTAAAAGAAGTCCATTTTATACAAACAAAAAAATTGGGTTACTGCCACATAATATGGATCAATGCATTTTTGTTATGTGTCATGATAGTGAGGAAGACAGATAATGGTGTATACTGTAGCGTGTGGCCGGGGAGGACGGGGGAAGCAAGCGTGGCCAGAGCGTTACCTCCCCCGGGACGCTAGATGGCAACCCTCCTGGGTTACAGTGGTGCCTCAGACTCCTGCAGGGCTTCATGGGATTTGGAGTTTGATGCAGCCCTATTGGGATTCGCAGGCACCGCCAGGGGTGCTGCAGTAGGAGCTGCTGAGCCCTTATGGGCAGTTCTTCTGCCACACCCGGAAGTGCTGCTGGAAATGAGCCATCAAGCACCTGGAGCACTTCCGGGTGCCTTATAAAAGGAGCCAGCAGCCACTACTCAGGGAGCCAGAGTCGGGAGGAGGAGCGACAAAGCTTGACCCGAGGAGTGGAGGAGAAAGGAGATAAAGAGAAGGAAGAGAACTGTTTGTGTGCTGTGCTTGTGCTGGGCTGTGTTGAGCTTGAGGGAACTGGGAAGGCGTTACCCACAAGGTAAAAAAAGAAAAAAAAAAAAAAATCAGTGTGTGCCTTGAACTTGTGCCCCATGATTGTCTATGTCGGGTTAAAATGGCAGTGCCAGCCTGGGTGGTCCACAATACCAAATACAATTTTGGTCTCTCACTTGCTGGGCTCAGGCATTGACCCAACTATGTGGTGGATGTGAGAAAGAAGGATGATGACCCATGTTGTCTCCAGTGTTTTCCACTGTTTTAAGATCTCTAGCCTTAACAGTTCTTGCCATCTAGTCTCAGAGACAGGGATAATCAACTGGTCTGAGATCTGATGACTGGGAAAGCCACGAAATAAATATGATTGTTTTTTGTTTATTTTTTAAGAACTATTTCAGGACTTTTCTAGCCTTGGTGATATAGAACATTACCAAGATGGAAAAGTTAATTCGAAATGAATGCACTTTTACTGTAAAGTACCTATTTATCAATAATATTTTGCATTCAATCACTGTCCTTCTAATATCAAAGAACAGATACTGTACCATAAACACACACCCCAGATTATTAACCTGCTACCACTAACCTGCATGGCTGCATTCTGACAAGCATATCTGAGCACCAACGCTGTTATCAGGTGACATACTGTAACTCATCACTTATTGTACTAAGTTGAGCCAGATTTCTGTAGCCTTTTGTGTCAATGGTCTGCAATGCTAAATTATAGAAGATGAGCTTGAATGTGCAGCTGTTTTTCACAGGGGGCAAATGAAGGTACAGCAGTCAGCCAATTCTTGATATGCATGTGACACTCTGTTGCAAGAAACTCCAGTGGGGTTGCTGATATGCTCATGCTAGAATGCCTGGTTGTCACTACCACTGAATCTTTAAAATGTCCTAAATTATAGTCATGCCACTATTTCCCCTACACAGCACATAAACAATCCATTGCTGTGTGCATATACAGTATGATCTTCTCATTGACTGAAAAGCAGCACAGTCAAAACTAATATCCAATTTCAGAGGAGTTTTGTTTTGTTGCTTCTTTACTTTCACTTTATTCACATCTCAGTTTTTGAATTCTATAGTCAAAGTAAATCAGCCTTCTCATACTCCTGTAAGCTGGAGTTGGACAGACAGTCCTAGTTGTTAGCGTGCTATAATTGATTTTAATATGAACATGCCTGCAAACTGTATGCTACATATCAAGCTTGTCTGGCTAACCTGACACCTGGTTGCTATATAAAACGGCTTCAGAAAGAAGCCAAAAAAAGGTAATTTCTGCCTTGCATTCAGTGTTGTCAGGGCAGTGACCAGAAAGCAGGAGACAGAGCTGCTTGGATGTGACGAGGATGGACAGGATTAGAAATGAGTACATTAGAGGGTCGGCTCAGGTCGGACGGTTGGGAGACAAAGTCAGAGAGGCGAGAATGTGTTGGTTTGGACATGTGCAGAGGAGAGATGCTGGGTATATTGGGAAAAGGATGCTAAAGATAGAGCTGCCAGGAAAGAGGAAGGCCTAAGAGAAGGTTTATGGATATGGTGAGAGAGGACAAGTAGGTGGTGGGTGTGACAGAGTAAGATGTAGAGGAGAGGAAGATATGGAGCAAGATGATCCGCTGTGGCAACCCCTAATGGGAGCAGCCAAGAAGAAGAAGAAGATTCAATGTTGTCAGGGTAGGCTTTAGCTCCCAAATGCTATGATTCTTATTTGGATTGAATGGATTTCACAGTGTTAGGTGATAATGAAGACAGCTGCGTGGTTAGATCCATCCTGCATGTGTATGGTGTATGAAATAAGCAAGATTCCAATTGGAACATGTCATGTGATATAATTTCAGCTTTGACAGTGTAGGTCAGAGATAATTTTGATAAAAAGAGTTTCCATATCACAATCTACCAAAGACATTTCAACTGGTTGGTGTATTTTTTCAGTGTATCATAATTTTGCTTACCTAATGCACTTTTCCAGTTTATTCGAAGGGTATAAAGTTACATGAATTCTGCCAAGTACTTTATGTAACTTTTTGCTGACCTCCTTGTTTGTCAGCAGTTGTGATCCAAAAGCACTTAAACAGAAGGATGTTATAAACTGAAGCGTCACCACTGGGAAATACAAGTGCATGAGTTCAGCAGCAACATGCACAGGAACTAAACTTTCAACAATACTTAATGGCATATTCACATAACTGCATACAAATTTAATATTACCTAAATGAGCACTAAGTCTTAACTTGCTTCACACATAAATGGGAAAATTTTAAAATAAACTTACATGATGGTATTATGAACTGAGGTTCTGTATTACCAGCATAACCAATCTTTGTGTATCTGAAAAAGATGAACGAGTGCAAAGGATTTAATTTCTAATGTAATAATTAGTAAATGACATATTATTGCATGTTTATACAAAATTCTTTAAGTGTGAAAGATGTCACTTGCACATTCTATTTGAAAAGACATACTGTATACACACACACAACAGAAAAATAAAAAACAGTTAAACATTAGATAATGACAAAGAAGTAATCTGGAGAAAGTAGGAGTTACTCAGGTTTCCGAGTGATATGTTAAATGTGGATAAACTCGACTGTGATGTCAAAAGTGAGATGTGCATGGAAGATGATTTAGGAGCTAACCCCACCATCTGGCTGGTACAGAGTTGCTAAACCTCATGAATGCAGTTCATTAAAATGTAATCTAGTAAGAGTGGCATTTTTCATATTCACTACTGACAAAAATAATTTTTTTACAAAGAAGTACTCACTAAAAGCAAGAAACTCTTAGTGCTTAAATCAAGAAAGGGCAAGCTACAATTTAATATGATACAATGCACCATGCACATAATTTAAGATTACAGAAGGGTGTCCTTCTATTATCTCTCTATTATATTAAAAAATCTTGGAAGGAGACGAGACGTGATTTTCTCGGAAAGACACTTAAACGTCCGCGAGACGAATCTTTGTGCCAAGAGATTTAGCCATGCCCGGGGCCAGAAATAAAAGACAGAGTAGATGACAAAGTAGAACATCGTAAAGAATTCAAAAACATTGGCACGGTACACATGCAGAGCAGGTTAGAGATATTGGAAGAATGAATATTCGAAAGTCTCAAAAAAAAAGGACAGTTAAGATCGCATTAGCACAAACAAACAGAAATTATTACTTGGTAAAATAACAGAACAGTGAAAAGAAATCAAATATATGTTCAGATTTAAACTAAGTCGGAAACAATTAGATTGTCTAATTCGTGTTGCCATCAGGGGAAAAAAAAGTCATATTTCTTCCCAATGAAGAGGCATATCCGCGAGAATTAAGATTTGTTGTTTGGTGAAAGTGAAATCCCGTGAGAGAAAATTTCAAGCACGTACACAGTTCAATTATTTGTCATTTGTGTGAATGGTATTGCCAAATACATTTCTTGTAGAGAGAAAGAAACAATATTCACTCACGGGCAGTTATACGTTGCGTTGTCACGATGTAATTCCAAACACAGAATCAAAATTCAATGCAATATTCATGAAAAGGTAAAAGCGAAAAAAGATTGAATATATGGACATAGGATGTGACAGAGCAGCAACCAGCAGCTGATTGAGCAAAGAGGAGTATCACCGTTTAAGAGGGGGTTTCAGAGGAGCAACCAGGTCTCCTTGGTGTACTTTCAGCCCCCCTCTTCACAACGCGAGCAGCAGAGACGCAAACTGGCTGGCACATAGCGCTGGCCGGATGGGGGGACTTGGGGGGGGGGGGGCCTAGTTTCTCAATCTTAGTGAGCCGGACAGTTAACAGTAAAGAACCAAAGCCAGGTAAGGCAGAGGCCGGTGATATCTTTCATGGCTAATACTTCTGCCCTTGGAAAAGTTGGAAGAACTTGGCCGGTTTTTAGCTCTGCTGAAATTTGCCAAACTGCAAAATTTTAAAGAGGACTTTGTGTTACTAAAAGCTTGTGATTAAAGCTTGACTGAGCATGTGGATTCTTGCATGAAAATCCAACCATAAAAATAGTCTGTTACTTTCTCCGTGTTTGAAGAAAAAAAAAAACACCTTGACCCAGTTTCTTAAAGCAGAGTCATCTTGAAATTTTGTGAACAAATTTGAAATGGTTGGCATTGTAGCTTCATGCTTATCTCTGCTCCCTCAAATTTCCAAGGATTCAGATTACATTTCACACAGTCTCCCTGTGTTGTGTGCTTTCTCCAGGTATTAAAAAGATGTGCATGTTACATTAAATAGCAACTCTTAATTGTTCCATTTTATGTGGATATAACTGTATATGTTAGCAAACCCTGTGATAAAAATGCATCCTGTAAACACTTGGCTCCTCACTTGTGTCAATGCTGCAAGCATGGGCTCACACAACAATGCAATGGAAACATTGCATTCGCAGACTCTACCAAGTCATTAAAGGCAGGTTTACACACCTAGGGTGCCTTGCTCAGTGTCTGATAAACCAAAAATAACTTGATGTTTTTCTCAACCATTTTCAAATATGACATGCCTCAAGATTTTCTAATAAAATATCCAATACTGACTGGTTGATCAATAAATTGGAACATTTGAGATGAAAGGAATATACCTGGTTACCGAATTAATATGAACTGGCAGAATGAAGGACACTGTTGTTTTACAGCTGCAAGAGACTGAGTTGGAATGGCACCGTCTGTGTAGAGTTGTAGGTTTAACTCGGGTTTTCTCTCACAACCCAAAGACCTGAAGGTTATGTCAATAGATGACTCTGTATTCTTCTGTATAAGTAAGTGTAAAAATGGACTGGAAAAGTAGATGAATGGTAGCAGTTTAAACAAGTTAGAAAAAGTACAGATGATGTAACACTCGGGTGCAAAGCTGAAGCATTTTTTTTGTCAAGTTCCTAGCTGCATGCTTTAAACATCCATTAAACAGTGTCATCTCCAGACAGAGGAGCTGTTTCAGCGACAGACTGCTGTCACTGTCCTGCTCCACTGACAGACTGAGAAGATCATTCCTCCCCCAAACTATGCGACTCTTCAATTCCACCAGAGGGGGTAAACGTTGAACAATATTCAAGTTATTGTCTGTTTTTTACCTGCATTTTTTTATTACTCTTTAATTTAATATTTTTTGCTGCTGGAGTATGTGAATTTCCCTCTGGGATTAATAAAGTATCTATCTATCTATCTATCTATCTATCTATCTATCTATCTATCTATCTATCTATCTATCTATCTATCTAAACTGTTGTCATTTCAATAATCTCCAATGGGGATGTTTTTCCATCAGACACGACTGTTAGATTTGTGAAGAAAATATGCAAGGTAAATCCGAAAGAGTACATTAATCAGTAATTGAGGTTCCACAGAATATTCCTCCGTTTTAAGATAGATGATTTCAAAAATTTGCTACACTATTTTAAATTTGCACAGTAAGCACTATTTGAGATATCTCAATGAAATTCAACTTTAATGAGAACCATAATAATACTATAATTTCAACAAAAATTGGTCCACTGGAAGCCAAGCAACTTCATGCAAACCCTCTTATATTACAACAATATATTGTAAGTGCTTTAAATTTTATGCAAATGAATATAAAAATTGGCTGGTTCAGCAAAGTTTCAGAAAAATTGGGTTGTTGTTATTAGACTTATCTATCTATATATATATATATATATATATATATATATATATATATATATATATATATATATATATATATATATATATATAATTATATATATATATATATATATAATTCACTAAGTCCAAGGCAAGTAAGACGCACGCAAGACCGAGCTCCGCCCACCAACAATTCACTAAGCAGCCAACCATGGCACACGCAATACTGAGCCAATAATTCGCGCAAGAGCTAAAGCATTTGCCAAGAATGTTTTCATTAATCAAGAACGAAAGTCGGAGGTTCGAAGAAGATCAGATACCGTCGTAGTTCCAACCATAAATGATGCCGACTGGCAATCCGGCGGCGTTATTCTCACGACCCGCCGGGCAGCCATTACTCCCATTGGCATGCCTCCACATAAAGTCAAACTTAAAATTGGTTCAGTCGTCATGCTTCTCAGAAACCTCATGCCAGCAAGAAGTCTCTGTAAAGGCACTAGACTGACTGTTCTCAGCATTCACCACAATGTACTGGAGTGTAAAACAATCGCAGCTCCTACCTGACAAACTGTCCATATTCCCCGGGTTTCCCTGACCCCATCAGATTCAAATTTGCCTTTTACGTTTACACGCAGACAATTTCCTGTTAGATTGGCCTTCGCAATGACAATTAATAAGGCACAGGGACACACTTTCAAAATGATATGCCTGTATCTGCCAAACCCAGTTTTCAGTCACGGACAATAATATGTTGCTCTCTCCAGAGTTCCATCTTTTCATTCAATTACAGTCGTATCCTCAAACCCACCCCATTTGGACAACTGTGTCTTTCAGGAAGTGTTCACCCATCAATACATAATTATGCGGCGTATGCTACGCGGGTTGGCTAGTATAATAATATAATAAACAGAAACAAAATTGAGCAATACAAAAAAAAAGTTCAACATTAGAATCTGAAGAGGAAATCCAAGGGTGATGTATTCAAAACACAAGCAAGCAAATAAATGTCAATACATTCCATTAGTCATTCAGAAGCAGCACCTTCTACAGAAAAGAAGTCTCGACTTAAGCTGTACAGTATCTATATTACTAAACGAAGGTTGTATATATGCACGGATGCCAGACGCACCGAAGCGCACACGCACTGCGACTCAGCGCCCCAGAGTCAAATCCAGCGGCTTCCTAGACTCAGTAGGTAGCACCCAAACAACACAACACAACCTGTAAACTAAACTTCAGGACACAATACAACCTCCGCCCGAACGCGCACACCACCGCATATAAAACCTTCATTTAGTAATGTTTCCGAAGGTTGTATATATATGCATGGATGCCAGACGCAACCCGTGCCAATAGCGCACGCGCACTCGCACAGCGCCCCAGAGTCAAACCCAGCGGCTTCCCAGAGTCAGTAAGTGGCACCCAAACAAAACAACACAACCTGTAAACTAAACTTGAGGTAAAGCGTGCACGCCAACAAGTTGCCATGGTGACATATTTAAACATAGACATAGAATAACTAGACGCCTCATGACTTGTGCATCCGGCGCCGCCGTGAGTGGCAGCCTTTTCAGCAGCTCCGTGTATGACTGTATATGTATGTGTACTTTTCTACTTTTATTTTTCTATTTTTATTTATTGATCACTCCTACCACTTTATTTTATGTGGATTCCTTCCCTGGACACACTTACTTTTACAACGTGGGCATGGATTTTAACACGCCGAGACTCGCCTATTCAAGTACTCAAATTCGGGCGCTGAGAACAAATGCCAGTGCCGGTGTGGTTCCATATTTACCCGACGAGGTAAGAAGGCGGTATCGTGGCAGCAGAGCCGGCACTAAGCTAAAAAAGAAGCGGCTTGCGAGAAAGTGGCGTTTCAAGCCTTCGGTGCCTTCTGTGATTCTGGGGAATGTAAACTCAATCTCAAA
This sequence comes from Erpetoichthys calabaricus, assembly GCF_900747795.2. NCBI lineage: Eukaryota > Metazoa > Chordata > Cladistia > Polypteriformes > Polypteridae > Erpetoichthys > Erpetoichthys calabaricus. The sequence continues at coordinate 184,469,428 of NC_041399.2, forward strand.
TAAGATCGACGAACTGGCTGCGCTGGTGAAAAATGTAAGGACCTACAGAGAATGCAGTTTGTTGTGTTTCTGCGAAACGTGGCTAAATAACACCATCCCAGATGCCAACGTGGAGCTATCCGGGTTTAGCACAGTTAGAGCGGACAGAGATGCAAGTACCTGTGGTAAGCACAAAGGAGGAGGACTCGCTCTCTGTTAATACACGGTGGTGTCACTCTGGACATGTTAACGTCAAAATCTCCACTTGCTGCAGGGATATCGAACTGTTGGCCGTAAGTTTACGTCCCTACTATTTGCCCAGAGAGTTTGGACACGTCATTGTTGTTATTGTATACATTCCTCCTCGGGCAGACGTGGAGTCAGCGAGTGACATCATCCATTCCGCTGTTGCTAAGTTACAAACGCAGCACCCTGAGGCGCTTGTGCTAATCGCTGGAGACTTTAACCATGTGACGCTGGACAAAACATTGCCTGCATTCTCCCAGTATGTGGACTGTAACACCCGGGGAAATAAGACTATTGATTTACTGTATGCAAACGTTAAAGACGCATACAGCGCCACCCCGCTGCCTGCGCTTGGGAAAGGAGATCATAACCTGGTTCAGCTTCAGCCTCACTATAAACCAAAAGTTAGAGTCCTACCTGTAACCACACGATCATTCAGGAAGTGGACCCTGGAGGCTGAGAATACTCTGAGAGAATGTTTTGGAACTACAGACTGGGATATCCTGCAGGGATCTCATAGTGAGAACATTGAGGAAGTTGCTGACTGCACTACTGACTACATCAACTTCTGTATGGACATTGTAGTTCCAGTAAGAACAGTACGCTGCTATGCTAACAACAAGCCATGGATTACAAGTGACATCAAGGGCCTTTTGAATCAGAAGAAAAGGGCTTTTAAAGACGGTGATCAGCATGAGCTCAAGCGCGTGCAGAAGGAACTCCGAGTCCAACTCAGGGCGGCGAAGGAGCAGTACAGGAGAAAGCTGGAGCAGAAGTTGCAGAATAACAGCATGAAGGAAGTGTGGGATGGGATGAAGATCATCACTGGCTGCAGCTCGAAGCGGGGGTACCACCATTGAGAGAGACGTGAAGAGAGCAAACCAAATGAACAACTTTTTTAACAGGTTTGACCACCCTAACCCACTCTCACTCTCACCTCGGAGTACTGCACCCTCCACACATCCTTCTGCTGATACCAGCATAGGAAAGACATCCCCACCCATAATTACAACAGCGCAAGTGAGCAGAGAGCTGAGGAGACTTCGTGCCAGCAAAGCAGCGGGTCCAGATGGAGTATCGCCACGACTGCTGAAGGTCTGTGCATCGGAGCTGGGGGGTCCTCTACAGCGCATCTTCAACCTGAGCCTGGAACAGGGGAGAGTCCCGAGGCTTTGGAAAACATCTTGTATCACCCCAGTCCCAAAGGTATCACGTCCTAGTGAGCTGAATGACTTTCGGCCTGTTGCTCTGACATCACATGTGATGAAGACCATGGAGAGGCTGCTGCTTCACCACCTTAGGCCACAGGTTCAACACGCCCTTGACCCTCTGCAGTTTGCATATCAGGAGAAGGTGGGAGCGGAAGATGCCATCATCTATATGCTACACCGATCCCTCTCTCACTTGGACAGAGGCAGTGGTGCTGTAAGAATTATGTTTCTAGACTTCTCTAGCGCCTTCAACACAATCCAACCTCTGCTCCTTAGGGACAAGCTGACAGAGATGGGATTAGATTCATACCTAGTGGCATGGATCGTGGACTATCTTAAAGACAGACCTCAGTATGTGCGTCTTGGGAACTGCACGTCTGACATTGTGGTCAGCAACACAGGAGCGCCACAAGGGACTGTACTTTCTCCGGTCCTGTTCAGCCTATATACATCGGACTTCCAATACAACTCGGAGTCCTGCCATGTGCAAAAGTTCGCTGATGACACTGCTATCGTGGGCTGTATCAGGAATGGGCTGGAGGAGGAGTATAGGGACCTAATCAATGACTTTGTTAAATGGTCCGACTCAAACCACCTACACCTGAACACCAGCAAAACCAAGGAGCTGGTGGTGGATTTTAGGAGGCCCAGACCCCTCATAGACCCAGTGATCATCAAAGGTGACTGTGTGCAGATGGTGCAGACCTATAAATATCTGGGAGTGCAGCTGGATGATAAATTAGACTGGACTGCCAATACTGATGCGCTGTGCAAGAAAGGACAAAGCCGGTTATACTTCCTTAGAAGGCTGGCTTCCTTCAACATCTGCAATAAGATGCTGCAGATGTTCTATCAAACAGTTGTGGCGAGCGCCCTCTTCTACGCAGTGGTGTGCTGGGGAGGCAGCATTAAGAGGAAAGACGCCTCACGCCTGGACAAACTGGTGAGGAAGGCAGGCTCTATTGTTGGCACGGAGCTGGACAGTTTAACATCTGTGGCAGAGCGAAGGGCGCTCAGCAGGCTCCTATCAATTATGGAGAATCCACTGCATCCACTAAATAATGTCATCTCCAGACAGAAGAGCAGCTTCAGCGACAGACTGCTGTCACTGTCCTGCTCCACAGACAGATTGAGGAGATCGTTCCTCCCCCAAACTATGCGACTCTTTAATTCCACCAGGGGGGGTAAACGTTAATATTTAACATTATACATAGTTATTGTCTGTTTTTTTCACCTGTATTATTATCATTCTTTAATTTAATATTATTTATTGTATCAGTATGCTGCTGCTGAAGAATGTGAATTTCCCATCGGGATTAATAAAGTATCTATCTATCTATCTATCTATCTATCTATCTATCTATCTATCTATCTATCTATCTATCTATCTATCTATCTATCTATCTATCTATCTATCTAACAGAATCGTACATCAACATCGCTGCCATATTGTGAGTGGCACTGCTGTGGAGTGAAGTAATGAATAATGTGCTGCTTGGGATTGTACAAACTGCTGTACACTCCAAACCAGATCCCGGGGGATTACATTTCATAGGTAAGGCTCAACAATTGTTTTGGTTATATTTGGCCATTAGAAAATCCTGTTTTATAATCTTTACTCTAGCTAAGCCAGGCAAAGCTAGCAAAGCTATGCATTTACAGTATATGCTCAAGTGAGCCTCCAAACAACGTTTTGGCTATACGTAGTTAGTCATTAACTATGTAGATTGTTGTTAGCTGTTAACATTTCTCAAACTTGATGATGTTTTTTTCTCAAGGAGCACATTGAGGAAACACAGTTTGAAATTGACAACCATCATTTTATGCTCATGTCTTTATTTGTGTCTGTCTTCCACAAACTAAGGCTGCACCATATTGCCAGACTGAATACTCTCAAATTACAGGATCTGAGTGAGCGAGAGGAGTGTAAGTCTGGACGAGATCAGTGAGGTTGTGGAGAGCTTTAAATGTTAAGAGCGGTATTTAGTATTGTATTCTGTAGTTAACAGGGAGCCAGTGAAGTTGAGAGAGAATGGGTGTAATATGTTCAGTGGATTTATAACAGCAGGATATTATCCTGGCAGCAGAATTTTGAAGAAGTTGTAAGCGATGGATACATTTTTGTGGGATGCCAGATAAAATAACACTACAGTAATCTATACGTGAGGTGACTCGGGCATTAACCAATACTTCAGTACTGTGTTGCGTAAGAACAGGACAAAGTCTGGAAATGTTTCGAAGATAGAAGAAGGCAGTCCCCGAAATGTTACTTATATGGGAGGAAATGATTAATAATAATAATTATAATTTGTGGCAGATTGCCGGGGTTATTACCTGGCCGGGATGCCAAAAAGGACCGGAATGTGGCAGGAATAGCTTCTGGGCCATGAGGGGGCAACCGCCCTGGAGCAGGAGATGACCACGGGAGAAGAACAAAGAGCTTCTGGCCTGTTGGGACCTGTGGCCACCGCCAGGGGGTGAATCAAGCCTCGTAGGACTTGGAAATAGTTACTTCCACCACACTCTGCAAGATGGCGGAGGAACCTGCCAGGGACGCCCGGAATGCTTCCGGGGCTAAGGGTAGCGCTTCCGCCACACCAGGAAGTGCTGCCGGATGGACGTCATCAGACACCTGGAGCACATCCGGGCAAGGATAAAAGGCGCCGCCTTCCTACAGTCTGGGAGCCAGAGTCGGGAGTGGGAGTTGGACAAAGCTCCCAGGAGGAGAGTAGAGGCGGCTAAGGACTGAGAAAAGGACAGAATTAGGGTGATTATTGCTGTGTGCATTGTGTGGTGTTTTGGAACTGTCTTTATTTATGTTTAATAAACTTGTGGATTTGATAAAGATGTGGTTTCCGACTGGTGATGTCTGGGCAAATCTCACAAATTATTATTATTTAATAATTGCCATTATTAGTGTATAAATGCACATAAATAACTGCATTTAAACGATTTCGCCAAAATCTGTTGTATGTAAACGATACTGTTTTGAACATTATTGTTTTTTCATCAGAAAACCCGGTTTCCACGTCTACCTGCATTAGTTTAAATGGCACTTTTGCCACTCACAATAAGGCTGATGTATCGTGTCTACTGGGAAAATACAGTGAATGTGCCGTCTATCAATATATGTCTATGTATTTAAACTTGAGATAGTGGTGACTACTGACAGTGCCAGCAGTCAGCTACTCCACAGTGCCAGCGGTCAGTGTTCTCCACTCCACAGTACCAGCAGCTACTCCACTACACAGTGCCACCAGTCAGTGTGCTCTAATCCACTGTGCCAGCACTCAGTGTGGCAGCTGTCAGTGTGGCTTATTTGAATCACATTAAGGTAATTCAGTGTTAAAAGTAAGTTCAATTATGATTCCTAACAGCAAACGACTTCTAGCTAACAACACACCCATAGAAAAACAGAAAAGAGACTGCATAGATAAAAACAATGACCGAAGGTGCCTATAACGCGCTTCTGAAACACCAGAACCAAAGGAGTCACGGCTCCAAAAAGAAACAGCTTTAGTACAAATATATTTATTTAATTAAATGAAAACTTTCCCAGGACGCTCCCACCCTCCATGATTTTTCATCCCTACAAAGATTGGAGGGAACAGAAAGTAATTGCCATTCTTGGATTTGCGATTCTTTAGAGAATCGGGGGTTTACTGGTTTAGTAATAATGATCAATTATACTCTAGACATATTTCATTCGATATATATTACTACATCCATATGAATTAGGGCATTTCATAATCCATTATTATTTACAATTAAATTTATTTGATTAGTAGGCACTTTTATCCAAAGCGACTTACAAAAGAGGTAAACAATCAAGTAACATTAGGCTATGGCCTGTTTGTTCAGCAAGTGTAATAGGACAGGTAACAAAACTTGATTGCCGCAATCATAGATTACAATCAATAAAGCAATTAAACTTAAACAAATAACCAAGAATATAAAGTATTGCAGTGCAAAGTTTTTTTTCATTTTTTCAATTAGACAAGATATTCACAAAACAGAATGGTCTTCAATCACTTCTTAAATACACTGAGGGAGTCAGCAGTACGGGTGGAGGAGGGCAGCCCTTTCCACCAACTCAGAACCACACAGGAAAAGAGTCTGGATTAAGACTTGATGCCACATAGAGGTGGCATTATCACCATAGCACGTCTAAAACCAGTTGAAAGAAAGTGAATGTCCTGACCACAGGGGTCAGAATCAAACCTGGGATGACAAGATGGAGTCACAAATTGATATCTCTGGAACTCAACTAGCAACTCTATTAAAACTGCAGGGGGCTTTAAAACTGCACCTATCATGCTGCTGCAGCTATAAATGGAAAAAAAAAAAAAAACTAAGATACAATTTATTTACTGATCTCTACACGTAAATTATGTCTAACTTTCTACAAACATGTTGCTTTCTTGGTTTCACATATATACACATACATATTTATGCACTTACATAAACATACTTCCTTTACATTAATATGGTGTATTTTCCCTTTACACTACTATGTAATTGTGATTTATATTATCATCATTGTATTATAATAGCTCTCTATTTTTTGACAATTCATTTTGTTACTAACTATAAAAAAATATACAATGAACCAAATCTTGCATCTGTCATTATGCTTATAACACTATTCAAGATGATTTTCAGTACAAAACAGAATACAAAGTTAGAGCATATTTCAATAATCTAATTCTGCAAAATGTATTAAAATTGGTTACCACGAGTACTATATTCAATCCTCTCATAAAATATTATTATAGTTTCTTGAAAGGAAAGCATGGAGCTTGAAAAATGTTAATGATGTTGAAAAATTAACAGGATCCGAGCTGCAGCTTTGCTTTGAGTTAACAGATGAAAAGTTTTCAAGTCTTCAATGAAATACTTAAAAAGCATTAATCAAACTACATCATGACATTTAAACCTGACAGACTACATCAAGTTGGCTCTTACTATCGGCTTTATTAACCTCTGCCATACTGTTCACATGACTTTCTTATTCATGTGAACTCTTATAACTAGAATAATTATGTTTAAATGTAAATATTTTTCAACAAGTCTCATTTTAATTACTATTTTCCATTAACTGGCACATCATTGATTAGATAAAGACCAAGAATCACCTTCACTGCAACAGGGTTGATTATTTAACCCTAAATATACATATTTTTAATATTTCTTATATTCCCAATAATTCAGCAATGGAATGCTGTTTTACCTAGAGCTCTGACGTTCTGAAACTAACAAATAACTACTAAAACTGTCTAAAAAATTCACACATTTATGTTAAATTTGCACACATAAACCTGTCTGGGCTGATGGGTTGACAATCAGATATTTTAATCTGTACAATATATGTACATACATTTTTAATCTTGTTAAAGTTATTTCAACTATTTGGGGATTAGGTTTCCAAATTCATGTTCAAATTGATTGCCGTGTCTCTCTCACAGACTACTGACACTAGTATATTACAAACAACTGGCAGTGAATACAAACACATAAAATAACATTAATAAATTAAACATCTGTTTTGGATATTTGCTACAGTAAATCCATTTCCTAAAACTTTTGTTTTATTCCAGTGTATGGTTAAAGGCTTTCAAAGTGTATTCCAGTAGTATTGGGTATAGAGCAGAAACAACAACATTTATTTATATAGCACATTTTCATACAAGCAATGTAGCTCAAAGTGCTTTACATGATGAAGAAAGAGAAAAATGACAAAATAAATAATTAAAATTAGGGAACACTAATTAACATAGAATAAAAGTAAGGTCCGATGGCCAGGGAGGACAGAAAAAAACAAAAAAACTCCAGACGGCTAGAGAAAAAAATAAAATCTGCAGGGGTTCCAGGCCACGAGACCACCCAGCTCCCCTCTAGACATTCTACCTACCATAAATGACCTCAGTCAGTCCTCATTGTATTCAGGGTTCTCATGAAAGAATTTGATGATGATGGTCATGTGGACTTCTGGCCCTTAAACCAGTCTTGGATGAGACAAGAATCAACTGTAACATCCAGTCATTCTCAAATAAGCAATTACTAATCTCTTCTTAACATAACAAAACAGGTAAGAGGTGGGATATGACAGCAATATACTAGAACATTAGAAAAATTGTGATGAGAACAAAACATTCAGCCCAACAACCTCACCATCCTATTCAGCTAGATTGTCCAAAATAATATCAAGTCGAGATATGGAGGTCCCTAAAGTCCTACTCTCGACATTCCATGTGTCTATGGTTCTTTGCATAAAGAAAAACTAACACTTGGTTGAAATCTGCCCTTAAGAGGTTTCTAACCATGTTCGCATTTTCCCCTTGAAGAATTTATTTGAAAATAAAAACTGGGATCTACTGTGCTAATTCTTTTCCTAATTCTACACACTTCAATCATGTCCCTGCTCTAATCTCTGTTTGCTTAAACTGAAAAGACTCTGCTGTTTCAGTCTCTCATCATAGCTCATACTTGTTAGTCCCAGAATCGGCCTAGTTGCTCTACTCTGAACTTTCTCTAGTGTTGTTACCACTTTTTTGTAATTTGGAGACCAAATCTGAACACAGTACTCCAGATGAGGACTCACTTGTGTGCCACATAACTTTAGCATAACCCTACCTTGACTTCCATTCCACATATTGTGATATATAACTTAACATCCCACTAGCTTTCTTCATCACTTCTATACACTGTCTGGAAGTACAGTAGATACAGACAAGTCCACTATGACTCCTAAGTCTTTCTCATAGGGTGTACTTTCAGTTTTACAACTCCACTGTTTATTCAAATGTAAAATTTTTACATTAGACTAGAAAGATGCAAGGTTCATCCAGTTTAAGAAAACAAGAATAATTTGTATCCATTACATTTCACTTCTCAACATTGCAAGATACAGAATATAAAATACAATCCAACACTATGATTTAATTTAACTTTCATGCACGTATGAAAATTACATTTGTCACTATTCTGCATAAATACACCCCTGTATTTAGATAACAGGCCTTTACTCCCATTTTTTTATTTGGAGACAGTTTTATTTTTTCTATCAAACAACATTTGCCTGAATCACATTTAATGATGTACTATATGCATTGACTGCTATTGAGCATTTCTCAGTGCAATAGTACTAAAGATACAGTACTGTATATTCAAAACTAAAGGGTACTGTATTATTCTGTTTTATAGCCAGCAGGAGTACCTTTCTTAGTCATAAAGTATTTTCATATAAACAGGTTAATCTGTAAACAGGTTCACTTCTAAAGAAAGTGAGAAGAACTTTTGTCTTGATTTTGAATAATGCAGTGAAACGCACATACATTTTTAAGCCTGATTAAACCCAATTCTAGGTCCCAGGGCATAGTAAAAGATACTAATAATAGTAATAATATTCAATTAACACTGTTTGTTGACAACAAATACATTCATTTTTATTATATTCTTTGGGCAAATAATTTTACAATAGCGAATTACATCCAGATATCTCATTATCTGCATTAGATTAATGTTAAATGTAAATCACTAATAAAAAAAAGAGTACTACAAAATGCATATAGGCTGAACGCTATTGAAGACAAAATGAAGAAGAATATTACTGACAATAAAAAGCAGAAATACCAGGTAAAAATAAAATATAATCTTTTAAATAAATAACTAAAAATGGGTTTGGATAGTAAACAGAAAAACATCCTCTAACTGGAGCAAAATGGTGCAGAGGCTGACTAAATCAATTATTTTCAGCCAATAGCAGCATACCAAGAACTGAAACATCAGTATCAGCATTAGACGACCACATATAAAATACCAATATCTAATGTTAAACTTTTTACATATATTTACTATTTTGTTTTGCCTGTACCGAGTAATTGTCTGTGTGAAACTTGATTAGTTTACCTATATTATTTCTGTGTAGGTTTTCCTAGTCAATATGTTGACTAATCAAAATTGGCCTCTGTACAAGTGTGAGTGTGGTGGTGCAAGTGGACTCCATAATGAACTGGCATCCTGTACAGGAGCTGTTTCCTGCCTATTGCCCAGTGCTGCCAGGACAGGCTCTGGCCCAGCACTCTGCATTAAATTAAGCAGGTTTGAAAATATTATGTTATTACCTCACAGTATTAATTACCTGTTAGGTTTGAATGAAAAGCAAGAAATGAGACAAAACTAAAAAGAAATGGGAAAAAAAGGAATCACTGGCCAATTGGTATTAGACCTTTATTATTAAAATCCATCCATTCATCCATTTTCCAACCCGCTGAATCCGAACACAGGGTCACGGGGGTCTGCTGGAGCCAATCCCAGCCAACACAGGGCACAAGGCAGGAAACAATCCTGGGCAGGGTGCCAACCCACCGCAGGACACACACAAACACACCCACACACCAAGCACACACTAGGGCCAATTTAGAATCGCCAATCCACCTAACCTGCATGTCTTTGGACTGTGGGAGGAAACCGGAGCGCCTGGAGGAAACCCACGCAGACACGGGGAGAACATGCAAACTCCACGCAGGGAGGACCCGGGAAGCGAACCCAGGTCCCCAGATCTCCCAACTGCGAGGCAGCAGCGCTACCCACTGCGCCACCGTGCCGCCTATTATTAAAATGTTTCTCTTTTTTTGTCTTTAGCAAACTTTAATCAAATCTAACTTAATATGCAAGAACTATTATTTAACTGAGGCTTAATCTTAGTTTCTCATATTTGTAAACTTCTACAGTAATATTAAAGGTATCAAAGAAAGACACCTGGGGCTATGGGATGACAGACAAAGGGGGTGTGCTGCTTACTATTTCCTAATACTGAACATATTCTGACCCCTTCACTTCCTGCACATTTTATTGTATTGCAGATTTAATTTTAAACGGATAAATTTGCTGCTGCATCACATTAAGGAGACCTGGGTTCGCTTCCCGGGTCCTCCCTGCGTGGAGTTTGCATGTTCTCCCCGTGTTTGTGTGGGTTTCCTCCGGTTTCCTCCCACAGTCCAAAGACATGCAGGTTAGGTGCATTGGCGATCCTAAATTGTCCCTAGTGTGTGCTTGGTGTGTCTGTGTGTGTATGTGCCCTGGGGTGGGATGGCAGACCCCCGTGACTCTGTGTTAGGATATAGTGGGTTGGAGAATGACTGACTGACTAAATTTGCTATTTTTACCCATCAGTCTACACTCAATAACCCATAATAATAAAATAAAAACACGTTTCCAGAAAGGTTTGCAAATGTATTAAAAAGAGCAAGAAATTAAATCGATCACTCATATAAGTATTCTGACAGTTGATTCAGTAGTTTGTAGAAGACTCACTGGTAGCAATTAAAGTCTTCTTGAGTAAGTCTGTACAAGCTTTTATTGTTTATATGCTGTTTGGCAAACTTCAAGCAATCCAGTCAATTCAGTTTGCTTTCAATCAGGACCAAAATCAAGCTTGTAGCATCATTAGTTTGCAAGTAATTGCATGACATATGGACAGACCTTAGCATTTTATATACTGTATATAGATATGAACTTTTAAAAAATTGTAACATGAACAGGCCCTCAAGCCAAACATGCTTGTCCATCCTTATTATGTAGATTGTCCAAAATAATATCACGTTGAGATCTGAAGGTCTCTAAAGTCCTACTCACTACCACACGAGTGGTAATCCATTGCATGTGCCTATGGTTCTTTGCATGAAGAAAAACTTCATAACATTTGGGCAAATCTGCCCTTTACAAATTTTCGAGCTGCTATGTTCTTACTGCAGAATTAATTTTAAATTACAGCTGAGATCCACTGTACTGATTCCTTTTACAATATTTAAACAATTCAATCATGTCACTTCTTAATCTCTGTTTGCTTAAACCAAAAAAGTCCAACTCCTTCAGTCTCTCCTCACAGCTCATACTTCCGAGTTCTGGAATCAGCCTAGTCGCTCTTCTTTTAATGTTCAGTACCACCTGCTATGCCTTATTTGTAAACAGATTTTATCTTATAAACAGATAAAGAATAAAAAATAACAATTAACAAAAAGCCTATTTCAGTAGTACCATTAAACATAGATAATATAGGACAATATACAACAACATGCAGTGCCATGATGATGCCATTCAGCTGTCAGTCATAGTGAGCAAATAGCATCCTACGTGAAAGTGCATTTACAAAGCAAAAAGCAAAACTGCAATTCAAGACAACAAATAACAGTAATGGCATTCTTGAACTTCTCATTTGAATTTTCTTTTCTTTAGACAGATAGATAGGTCATTCAATGCGTTTTATAAAATTATCAAAATGTGCAAATGTGTCAAGTACATTGTAAAAATGCACTATACTAAAAACCAAAAGAGCTAAACTTACTCTACACTGTGCATACTAAAAACTACATACAAAAATAATGTTACACTAACTCTAGATATACACGTGAAACTGCTCCTGTTTTAAATCTCTTCACTGAGGAATGGACAGAAATCGGTATTATTCTCCAAATTCAAATATATGAGAATATCAGTTTCAGTCGTGAGCACTTATATAAACGTCCACCATAGCGGATAGATTACCTGGTAGCAAAGGAATGACTGAACAGCTGTCAGCGAACTGCCTTGCTAAACAAAACGCCTTTCGGTCATGCGTACAGAGCAACTAATAGCATTACATCAAAATGTTCACCAAATGTTTTTCTACTATAAACTTGTACTTAGAAAAAAAAAGACAAACAGGCATATTAAAGAAAAACACACAGTTAAAAAGGTAAACATGAGTTTGTCGGCTCAAGCATTTTAACGTTTATGACGATCGATGAATGTGCGGCCAGCTCGCCGAAGTCACCGCAACCACCACTCCGCTAACTTGGGAGCTCCCATGACCATAAGGCGACCCGCGCTGTCCCATGTATTCGTCAGTCGACTCACTCACCCAGTTCCACAGTCTATGACACACGGAGGCAAGTGCACGGCCATAATGGGAACGGCAAGGAATCCTCTTCTTAGTGAACCATTAATGCAAAGCGGTCAAGGAATTTGTTTTGAAATGTTTAATGAGGGCTGTTATTGCAGTAAGGTTAACGTCTGATAGGTAACTCCATGGACCGTTATAGGGCAGAGCTCTGGAGCACTTCCCGAGTCAAAGGGAACGGTGGAAGGATACGCCTTTCCGGAGCGTCCCGTTGTTTTTTTTTCAATATACGGGAGTCATGCCGCTATAGCAACGCGGGGACCGCTATTTGGGATGACTAGTCAAGAGGTCGCGTTTCCGCAGAGCGAGCTACGTGCAGAACTGCGTAGTTGCTTGAATTCGATTGGTTGGTAAAAAACAGCTTCTTCTACAGTTGTGCATAGTGATAGTTACTAAAGTGCGGACTCTTTAGCAACAAGTATTGATATCAACACTTCTACCCTTCTATAAATAATACTAATAATGATAAATAATAAATAGATAAATAAAGAGATCCACCCACCCGTTGTCTGCCCTGCATGAATATTATATGCGCACAAGCTTTTCAATACTACCAAACGGTATTTACTAAAGTTTAAAACGTTCGATTGAAATAAAATTTTATAATGTCTTATGATTACTTAGATAACCTTTATTAATCCCATGGAGAAATTCAAATGCATACAGCAGCAGAAACATAAAAAACAAGGATAGACTCACAAGATAAATAATACAGCCAATCAATAAATAAACAAATAAATAAATAAAAGTAAACTTATAAAGTACATCGGGTGGAAGCATTGAGTTGCCTGATAGCAGTTGGCAGAAAAGACCTCCAGTGGCACTTCGTAGCACACCATGGTGGAATGTTGGTAAAAGTGCTTCCAGTCCCAGAGAGCTCCTTCTGGAGGGGATGGAGGAGAATTTTCAGGATGACATTCAATTCTGCAATCATCCATTTTTCCAAAACAGCTTTTAGTGTGTCCAGTGTGTTTTACCTTTCCACCCATCCACTTAAATAAAGAAGAAAATAACTTACTACACTATTTATTAAACTGTGTTTGTAAGCAATTTTATTCTTTGTGAATTGGAAGAAATATTATATATATATATATATATATATATATATACACATATATATATATATATATATATATATATATATATATATATATACTGCGGTGGGTTGGCACCCTGCCCAAGATTGTTTCCTGCCTTGTGCCCTGTGTTGGCTGGGATTGGCTCCAGCAGACCCCCGTGACCCTGTGTTCGGATTCAGCGGGTTGGAAAATGGATGGATGGATATATATATATATATATAAAATCATTCACCGTAATAAAAATCTGTTACATTGGCTCACAGTATCACCCTACTGTATGTCAGCATTGATACACTTAAGGTGAATTTCCCCCTGGATTTTTTTACCAACTAAACCACTGAAAAATAACTCATAGTACAGTGGATTTTAGAAAGTATTAAAACCCCTTGACTTTCTGCACACTTTATTGTGTTGTGGGTTTAATTTTAAATTGATTAATTTGCCATTTTTGCCCATCAGACTATACTCAATAACCCATAATGACATACCAAAAACATGTTTTCAAATAGGTTTGCAAATTTATTAAAAATCAAAAACTGAAACCTCTCATTCATAGAAGTATTCAGGGGTTTACTTCAGTACTTTGTAGAAGCCACTTCGGTAGCAATTACAGCTTTGAGCCTTCTTGAGTAAGTCTCCACAAGTATCTCTCAGGCATTCTCTGTCTCTCTCTCTCTACAAATATATATCTAAATATATATGTATTATATAGACATACATATACTAGGGGGCTCCGCCATTGCTTGCTTCGCTCACCAACCCCCAAGGGTGGGCACTGGGTGCTTGCTATCTGGTGGCTGAGCTGCTCAAAGGGTGTCAAGGCGCCCCTCCATTAGAGAAAGTGATTGTATTTAAAGAGTTGGTATACAGAAGAGTATGCAGGGTGTGGTAGGAAGACAGTTTGGTCCTTAGTTATTATAGATAGAAAATCAGTTACTTGAGTATTGAGTACTGGGACCTTTACTGTTTTCACTTTACATGCTTCCACTGGGATCTATTATTAGGAAACATAATGTTAATTTTCACTCGTATGCAGATGACACCCAGTTATACCTTTCATTTAAATCAGATGAAGTTTCTCCGATGTTGTCTTTAATTAGTTGTGTTAGCGAATTAAAGGAGTGGATGAATGAGAACTACTTGTCTTTAAATACAGATAAAACAGAGATGTTAATTGTTGGAGGGAATGACGCTGATCATAACAATATTTTGTCATCATTTAACTCAGTTGGAGTCCCAATTAATTTTACTGAATCGGCCCGCAATCTAGGAGTTATCTTTGACTCTACCATGTCATTTAAAGCACATATTACAAAGTTGTCCAAAACATGTTTCTTCCATCTTAAAAATGTTAGGAAATTAAGGCGCTTTCTAAATAAACAGGATTCTGAGAAATTAATTCATGCATTTATCTCTAGTAGGATTGACTACTGCAACACAGTGTTCACTGGATGTTCAAACTGTTCTTTATACAGCCTCCAGTTAATACAAAATGCAGCTGCAAGAATTATTACAAGAACAAGAAAATACGAACACATAACTCCAGTTCTTAAATCCTTACACTGGCTCCTGGTTAAGTTTAGGGTAGATTTCAAAATCCTTCTTTTAACATATAAAGCATTAAATGGCCGAGGTCCAGCTTACTTGACTGAACTTATCATGACTTACAAACCAGAGCGCACATTAAGATCTCAAGATGCTGGTCTGCTTATGCTTCCAAGGATTAATAAAATAACAATGGGAAGTCGAGCTTTTAGTTACAGGGCCCCTAAACTGTGGAATGGTCTGCCTGCTACTATAAGAGATGCCCCTTCGGTCTCAGCTTTTAAATCCCAGTTGAAGACTCACTACTTCAGTTTAGCATATCCTGACTAGAGCTGCTGATTAACTGTACATACTGCATCTCTGTTGTTGGTCATTAGCACTAAAACATAAGTAACATGATAGTTAGAATTGGATACTAACCCTCACCTATTCTGTTTCTCTTCTCGGTACTCAAATGTGGCACTTGGTGCCACGGCCCACCTGCCAAGTTGTTTTGCCTGCCTAAGGTAAAGTCATCCCTAATGGAGGATCGCAGGAATCGTGAGAAAGAGGGGTCCTTTCATTGGATTGGCTTGCCCAACACTGTTTCAGCCGTGGAATGGTCAAATGGGGGAGGCAGCTTGATGGATGAGGTCTCCAGGAGTCTAAAATTATCTAAATCTTATTATGTGATATCAACTACTGTTAAATTCTGCTCCGTACTTCTAAAAAATTTTTAATTTATTATTGAGGATTTGTTCTGTTCTGTGTATTGTATTGTATTGTATTGACCCCCTTCTTTTGACACCCACTGCACGCCCAACCTACCTGGAAAGGGGTCTCTCTTTGAACTGCCTTTCCCAAGGTTTCTTCCATTTTTTCCCTACTAGGTTTTTTTGGGAGTTTTTCCTTGTCTTCTTAGAGAGTCAAGGCTGGGGGGCTGTCAAGAGGCAGGGACTGTTAAAGCCCATTGCAGCACTTCCTGTGTGATTTTGGGCTATACAAAAATAAACTGTATTGTATTGTATTTCACTACAGTTGTTAATTTTAAATACCAATGAATAATAAAATGTAGTAAAAAGTAAAAGTAAAAAAGTAAAATGTAATTAAAAGTAAATAAAAAATTAAATTCCATTAACGTCTTGTCAAAAACAATATTATGAATTACTTTATCCTCTAAATTACATTGTATAAACATTGCTCTTTTGCATTTATGTTCACATATTGTTTGAGATATTTTGCTTTTTCTCATTATGGGAGATTCTCTTTGTTCTTGATTTTTATTATATGCAGCTTTTTTTATTCATTTCCTGTTTTTCAATGTTCATTATCAGCTCTTGCCACAGTTTTTCTATCGCAATCTAAAATTCGACAATCTTGAATAGGTAATTTGCTTTTCTGCCATGTCATTATTAATGACTGTGTTGAAGGGCGAGTTAGCATTGAGAGTGTCACAGGGTGGTATGAGGAGAGGATGTGCACAGTGAGTGTGATGATTGGGCAAGTTACCCTGTTTAATCCACAGCTCAAAAACAACAACAAATGTGCTCAGAGCACAATTAAGACTGGTTTGGTTCAGCTTGCTATTGACAGATCCATCAAAAAGGAGCTCTGTCCTTGAATATAGCTCTGGTCCAAATGAATGCCATCTTCTGAGGGAACCCCGCTTTTATGGTGTCCAGGGCTAAAGGGGCATGACCAACTCAGGGTGATGTAGGAGGGACTATGCAGACATGCTGGTCTTCTTGTCTGTGTACTGACCTTCCAACTGTCTCCTGACCATGATTCTGACTTTTCATTTTGAACTATTTACACTTGACTTGAAGACATAAGATACATACTTAATTTGCTTTTTTATTTTTACACAAACATTAGAGGTAATCTTTAGTTAATTTTTCTATGAATCAAGCAGCATATTTACAAGTACCTTAGGCTTCCCTCAAAACATTAACAGGAAGAGCTTCCAAACAAACCAAAGTGATGTTGTTTTAATTGCCCAGGTCACACAACTCAAACTGGACTTCAGTTAAGCCTAGACACAAAATCAGCCTAGCCCTAAAATCAAGAAAAAGCCTTTACAGGCTACAGAGGCCAAATAAGCCAAGGCTGAATTCTCTAAACTATGTGAGAGGAGAAATGTAAAACCCTTTGCCCACAATAACAAAAAAGAATGTCCTAATGTATTTAAAGAATCTATTTTATTATAAAATTCTATGGGCTATGTGTGTTAAGTTCCTCTGAGTAATCTAATTGGTTAGTTTGGCTTTGGTTTGATTCGACAGTTTGGCTTTGGTGATGCGATCATACGAGGAAATGCAAGTGTGTGACACAAAAAGATGAGTAAAGGTGTAGGAGTAATGCTGAGAGTCAACTTTAAAGATGTGAAGTATGAAAGCGGACAGGAGGCAAGCCAAGTGTTTCAAAGGCTTTATGAGAATGTACTAATCAAAAGAGGTTGAGACACATGAAGCTATTGAAGAAAGTCACTGATGGTACATGTAGGGAAAGAGAATATTTTATTTTATAAATATTTTAAAATTTATTCTATTACTTTAACAGGTAACATGCCTAATATTTAAATAAATTCTTAGAGGATACCAAAATGAAATGAGTCAAAAACGGCTGTCAAAAGTCAAGTCAAACAGTTAACAAAATTGTCCACAACCAAACCCAATGTCCTCAGACAATGCATAGTTCCATAATCTGGAAAATCACAAAAGATACTTACTATAACAAAGTCAAAAGCCAGAAATTCAAAAAAAGTGAGCTGAACCAACATGAATAAATATCAATGTCACACTTCAGAATTAACAGGTGAACTATATTAGAGAAAAACCGGTAGAACATGTAAAAGAAAAACAAAACAAATAAAAATAAAACTAGTAACCAAAACCCAGACAAGAAGCAAGTAATCAAAACCAAGAACAACGTGAAGAAAAGAGTAGCAATTACAGCTTTTTTAGAGGTATTGTTTCTGCAGATTGGATAAAGAAATGAACTCCTGATGAACAAGAGGTCATGACCTCGTAGGCCACGTCCCTAGAACTGCGGGATGTGACCCTAATGACAGACCTAAAATTTGTTGACAACAAGGGAAAAATATATCATCTTTAGTTTTAAGTGTGCACCACCCCAAAAATTAAACTTGATTGTGGTAATCAATGCCTCAGTGTTAGCATTAAAGCAATCACAGGCTTATAAGGGATTGGCAATGGTCTCGCAATTTCTGCACAGGAAGGACCTAACCCCTTAGGAACAACTTAAAGAGGACAAAGCACATAGCACCAAGAACAAATATATGTATATATTGAACATAAGATGATAATGTAAAATTAACAAACAATATTCACTAAGAAGAAGGCAAACACATAATAACAGAGTATACTAAATAATATTTAAATCCATCCATCCATCCATCCATCCATCCATCCATCCATCCATCCATCCATCCATCCATCCATCCATCCATCCATCCATCCATCTGTCCTCTTCCACTTATCCGAGGTCGGGTCGCAGGGGCAGCAGCTTGAGCAGAGATGCCCAGACTTCCCTCTCCCCAGGCCACTTCTTCTAGCTCTTCCGGGAGAATCCCGAGGTGTTCCCAGGCCAGCCGGGAGACATAGTCCCTCCAGCGTGTCCTGAGTCTTCCTCGGGGCCTCCTCCCGGTTGGATGTGCCCGGAACAATTCACCAGGGAGGCGTCCAGGAGGCATCCTGATCAGATGCCCGAGCCACCTCATCTGACTCCTCTCGATGCGGAGGAGCAGCGGCTCTACTCTGAGCCCCTCCCGGATGACTGAGCTTCTCACCCTATCTTTAAGGGAGAGCCCAGACACCCTGCGGAGAAAACTCATTTCAGCCGCTTGTATTCGCGATCTCATTCTTTCGGTCACTACCCATAGCTCATGACCATAGGTGAGGGTAGGAACATAGATCGACTGGTAAATTGAGAGCTTTGCCTTACGGCTCAGCTCCTTTTTCAACACGACAGACCGATGTAGAGCACGTATCACTGCAGATGCCGCTCCGATCCGCCTGTCGATCTCACGCTCCATTCTTCCCTCACTCGTGAACAAGACCCCAAGATACCTGAACTCCTCCACTTGGGTCAGGATCTCGCTCCCAACCCTGAGAGGGCACTCCACCCTTTTCCGGCTGAGGACCATAGTCTCAGATTTGGAGGTGCTGATTCCCATCCCAGCTGCTTCACACTCAGCTGCAAACCGATCCAGAGAGAGCTGAAGATCACGGTCTGATGAAGCAAACAGGACAACATCATCTGCAAAAAGCAGTGACCCAATCCTGAGTCCACCAAGCCGGACCCCCTCAACACCCTGGCTGCACCTAGAAATTCTGTCCATAAAAGTTATGAACAGAATCGGTGACAAAGGGCAGCCCTGGCGGAGTCCAACTCTCACTGGAAACGGGTTCGACTTACTATATATTATATATATATTACTATATTTTATATATATATATAAATATATATATATATATATATTTATGTATATATATATATATATATATATATATTAGTCCTGCGGTGGGTTGGCACCCTGCCCAGGATTGGTTCCTGCCTTGTGCCCTGTGTTGGCTGGGATTGGCTCCGGCAGACCCCCTTGACCCTGTGTTTGGATTCAGCGGGTTGGAAAATGGATGGATGGATATATATATTATATATATATATATATATATATAATATATATATATAACTATATATATATAATATTTAAAAATTAAATAAAAAGAAAATACATGTGAGCCAAGGATGAGACCCTGACTATCTCCTAACAGACATCAAAAATGCTAACTCATAAAATTCCTGCAGTACATAAATAGCGAGAGTCTTTAGAAGAAGAGGAACTAAAGATGAGAAAAAGTACTTTAGTAATGGTATCAAGAGGCGGGCAAAGTAGAGCAGCCACCATGCCTGGTGCAGAGGAGCAAAGATGACCTATGAAAGCTGGCCCAGAGCAACAATAAAGTTCCATTTTTTTGTTCTGTATAATGCTTTCTGTTATCCCTTTGTTCATCCCCAGTACTGTATATTTAACTTAATAGTGCCTTATTTATATCATTATGGTGTTTTTGGCAATTATTCTGTGTTAGGAAAATGTTTATGTGACAGGATATGCCCTGTTAGGAGAAAAATCTTAAAAAATGTAGAATGTGTGGATTTTCTGATTTCACTGACTTTTTACACTGATATACCCCACATTCTTGCATTTCCAGCCCAAACTTACCCCCATGACCCTACTCAGGATAAAGTGAGTTTGGAAAAAGAATGGATGGATGGATATAATCTATTAATTCTTGCTTAGATCTATACTAAGAAAGATAGGTCAAAGCTAATTCAGTTATCCCAGAATAAAATTAATTACAGCAAAGCATTACAAAAAGGCTGCTTAATCTGTTTTACTTCTAGTCTGCAATGAATTCAAAATTCTACCTCAAGGAGAATAACTAAATGTGGAACAAATGATCATATACCCGTAACCTTCAAGATTTTACACAGGTTTATTGCCCTCCTGAACTGGATAAACAGGTTCAGAAAATTCAAGGATAGATGAAAATATTTGTAAATTGTATTTCCATTTTAAAAGTGATTTGTTTATTTTGGAGAAAATAAGGATTCTGCTGTCAGTCATTGAACCAGTTTAGGGTCATGAGGACCGGCACCTATCTGGGGATTATCATCAGGGGCCAACCCACCACAAGACACACTCACAAGGTGCCAAGGTAGAGTGCCTAATTAACCCAACAGACATGTCACTGGGATATGGGAGGAAAACCAGAATACCTCTCACTAAACTATTGCAAATATGGGATTAACATCCAAATGCAGCACAGACAATGCCTGGGCCAGAATTAGAATGCAAGACTTTAGAACTGTAAGGATGTAGCACTAACTTATCATAGATAGATAGATAGATAGATAGATAGATAGATAGATAGATAGATAGATAGATAGATAGATAGATAGATAGATAGATAGATAGATAGATAGATCTTTATTGTCATTGTCACTTTTACAAAGGAACAACGAAATTGAAGGTGCAATCGACTCAGTGTGAGGAATAAGAGTTAAAAAGACAAAAAGACAAGAAGAGAGAAAATAATAACAAACCGAATAGTAATAAATATACAAATTGCACTTGTTGACTTAAGGTCTATATTGCACATTGGTAGAATAATATGGAGCAGTTTTATTCTGAGTTCAGGGCCATGATTGCTTTCGGATAAAAGCTGTTTTTAAGGCGGTTTGTCCTAGTTTTCATTGCTCTGTATCTCTTGCCTGATGGCAAAAGCTGGAAGAGGCAATGACCGGGATGTGATGAGTCCTGTGAAATGTCTATTGCTTTTTTGCGGCATCGGGACGTGTAGATTTGTTCCAGAGTGGGGAGGGTACAACCAATTGTTCTCTCCGCTGTCCTGACGACCCTGTGGAGCGCTTTCTTTTCTGAGGAAGTGCAGCTGCCGTACCACACACACAGTCCGTACGTGAGCACACTCTCGATGGAACAATGATAAAAAGCAAGGAGCAGATTTTTTGGGAGGTGGTTCTTTCTGAGAATTCTCAGAAAATACAGTCTCTGCTGCGCCTTCTTTAGCAGCTCCTTGGTGTTGGCGCTCCAGGTCAGGTCATCCTCCAGCTCCATTCCCAGAAACCTGAACACCGGGACCCTCTCCACACAGGCCCCGCCAATGATGAGTGGCTGGATGTCAGTTTTGCTTTTCCTAAAGTCAATAACAAGCTCCTTTGTTTTTTTGGTGTTGAGGAGCAGGTTATTGACTGTGCACCACTCTGACAGTCGCTCCACCTCAGAAATTATTATGTTTAACAAGCAAAAAAGAAAAAGACGGTAAACATTTTCAATTCTTGTTATATTATGTTCACTGTCAAATTATGTGGCAACTATAAATTGGCAATTGAAATGGATTGGTGTTGTCCATTGTTGTTTCCCTCCGTGCTGTCATTGTCTTGGTGATAGGCACCAACTCCTCACAAATTTAAACTGGAAATGGCAGTTGAAATATGGGATGCATGATTATAGGTACTTCCAAATTAATTGGGCTTCTGAGGTATCAAAGTTAAAATGTAGAGTCTGATAACATATTGGTTCTATTGCCTATTACACTCCCCAGAGGCTGCAACAGTAGAAAAGACCATCACTATTCAGGATTATGTGATCAATCAATACAATGTGTATGCTTTCATAACTGTTCAAAACTATAGACCATGGTCAAAATTATAAACATAAAAACAGTAATAGAAAGGGAAAAATCTAATATACTGCATACATAAAACTAACAAACTATGCATACAAGACAAATTAATATACACTTTTCAGGAACTGGGAGCAAAGCTGAAGAAGTGGTATGGAAATACATCAGGTAAGCTGATTTATGTTTCCTGTTAAATAAAACAAATTTCTGTATTTTACAATATTCTGTATGTTGATTGGACATCCAAGTAAGAATTGTGCTGTTCTCTTTACACATGGCAGTAAACAACAACAACATTTATTTATATAGCACATTTACATACAAATAGTGTAGCTCAAAGTGCTTTACATGATGAAGAAAGAGAAAAAAGGCAAAATAAATAAGAATTAAAATTAGGGAACACTAATTAGCATAGAATAAAAGTAAGGTCCAATGGCCCGGGAGGACAGAAAAAACAAAAAAAAACTCTAGATGGCTGGAGAAAAAAATAAAATCTGCAGGGGTTCCAGGGTACGAGACCGCCCAGCCCCCTCTAAGCATTCTACCTCATTGTATTCAGGGTTCTGATGGAAGAATTTGATGATGACGGTCATGTGGACTTCTGGCCTTTAATCCATCAATGTAGGGGCATCACAGTGCTTTGATTAGGTGGTGGTTGCGCAGATCGCCACCACAGAAAACCAGAAAAAGAACAGTAGAGAAAGTAGGGGTTAATACAAATTTTGGAGCCACCATGAATAATAATAATTAATTGAATATACAGCACGGTGGCGCAGTGGGTAGTGCTGCTGCCTTGCAGTTAGGAGACCCGGGTTCGCTTCCTGGGTCCTCCCTGCGTGGAGTTTGCATGTTCTCCCTGTGTCTACGTGGGTTTCCTCCGAGTACTCTGGTTTCTGCCCAAAGACACCACTTCTTTTAAATTTAGCTCTTGGAATTCTAAGCAGACACTCATTTGAAGATCTAAGGTTATGATTTGGAGTGCAAGGTGTAAGACATTCCGAAATATAGGATGGAGCGAGATTATTTAAGGCTTTGTAAACCATAAGCAGCATTTTAAAGTCAATTCTAAATGACACAGGTAACCAGTGTAGTGACATCAAAACTGGGGTGATGTGCTCGGATTTTCTTTTCCGAGTTAAGATTCTAGCAGCTATATTCTGCACTAGTTAAAATCGATTTGATGTCTTTTTCTGGTAGTCCTGAGAGGAGTGCGTTATAGTAATCTAGCAACTAAAAACAAAAGCGTGAACTAATTTTTCAGCATCTTGCAATGTTATAAAAGGTCTAACTTTTGCTATATTTCTTAAGTGTAAAGTCAACAGATTACGCACACACAGCCAACATAGCACACACATAAAACCAAACATGCACCCAGACCAATATCATTCGTATCAAAACCAGTAGCCCCTACAACCAACACAGATAATAAAATAAAAGTCAAGAAAGTCATCACTATCTGAGATGCTTCAAGGGAATAAAGGATGAATTAAAGGATCCTCTCGAAATTGAAAGCACTCTGGTTAGTACAATCTCCATGTAGTAAAGTTAAACATAATGACACAAGACACAAAGGCTATTTACAGGATTGTGGCATCTGTGCAAAAAACTCATAGGAGCTGACCAGTTATAGATTATTCCAAATTATTCCCAATAACATTGCAATAAAACCTTTTCAACAGTAGAGAATTCCAGGTACGCCTGTACAAATTGCCTTTACCATCTGGCAGTACACAATTAAAGATCAAAGCCTGAAATGTAAAAAGAGATTAGCAAATAATTTTGTAATTTCCAGTAAGTATATCTCAAGCAGCTAGATTACTGTGATCATTTGGCTGTTCTCAATTTTGTATGAGTCTGTCAAGCATTGCATATTATAGTACTTGCTGCACTAGTGGTAAGGGCTGATGCTTGATATATTTAGTGTCTCAGGTTCAAATTACATGCTTGGTTGTTGTCTGTTTTCTGTTCACTTGGAAGCTAGTGACTTTTTTGAAATGGCCAGTAACTCTTTTAAAATCGTCTTGACATCACCTACAGTAATATACAAAAATGAATCATGTGGTGCTGCTGGCAAACACATGAAAGGCAGTTTATTATCGTATTTACAGCAGGAATATAAAGCATTAAATTTATTCAGGGAGACAAAATGTGAATAAGATTTTATGTCACAGTTTATGTCCATCATGACAGCTGCTATAGTCACTCTCCAGATTGGCCATACACTGATGTTTAGCAACTTAACTGCTTTACTGGATTCTTAACCTACATGTCTTGCAAGATTCCATATTACTATTCTGAAATGCATACCTCCAAGCTTTTAGTGAACTTCTGGTGTCATTGATGCTCAGTTATTCACACGTCTTTTCATGAATCCAGTTATAATAGCTGCACATTCATCTCAAATGTGACTAGGAATCTTAAATGATATCCCAAAATACTGGAATAAAATAATCCTGCAGTTTTTCATCTCATTATTAGGGTGTAACAATGACAGTTTTTGGACCAATCGGGGAGTAGGTGACATGGTTATAGTATTTAGGGTGAACATTACTTACATTTCCTTTATTGAACAAACAATAATCTACCAGGATATAAATATATTCAATTATAATGTTATACAGTAGATCACTCAGCACAATGCCTGAATTAGTTGGATAGCAATTAGAAAAACATAAGAACACAAAAAATTTTGACAAACGAGAGGAGACCATTCAGGTCCATCAAACCCCTTTGTTTAGCTAATCAGCTAAGCTGTCCCAATATCTCATCTAGATTCTTAAATTTTGTTCTTGTCTGCTTAAAGTCAAATAAATGAAAATTTGTAACATACTGAATTTTTGATACTACAAGGAACTGATCATTTGTACAGTAATTACTTGTACTTTCTGACAGTTCCAGAGAACTCTGTCTGACTCCAGGTCAAGTCCCCATTACTAAGGAATCTGCATATTCTCTCTGTGTCTGTATTTTCTCCTAGGATTCTACTTTTTCCTACATTATACAAATGTTAGTATTTGGAAGCAAAAATGTGCCTGTATAAGTGAGAGTGGATTTATATATAGACTGACACCTCATCAACATTTGGGTCCTACATTAACGACAACATTTATTTATATAGCACATTTTCATACAAAAAATGTAGCTCAAAGTGCTTTACATAATGAAGAAAAGAAAAATAAAAGACAAAGTAAGAAATTCAAATAAGACAACATTAATTAACATAGAATAAGAATAAGGTCCGATGGCCAGGGAGGACAGAAAAAAAAAAAAAAAAAAACTCCAGACGGCTGGAGAAAAAAATAAAATCTGCAGGGGTTCCAGGCCATGAGACCACCCAGTCCCCTCTGGGCATTCTACTTAACATAAATGAAATAGTCCTGTTTGTATTTAGGGTTCTCACAGAAGGACTTGATGATGATGTTCATGCAGACTTCTGACTTTTAATCCATCAATGTTGGAACATCACGGTGCTTTGAGTAGATGGTGGTGGCGCAAGCCGCCACCACAAAGAAACCGGAAAAAGAAACAGAAGAGAGAGTAGGGGTTAGTACGGATTTTAGAGCCACCATAAAAAGTTATTATAATGAATTGAATATACAGAGTATCAGGATTAAATTAAAGTGAAGTTATGAGAAAGCCAAGTTAAAATAATGTGTTTTCAGCAGTTTTTTAAAGTGCTCCACTGTATTAGCCTGGCAAATTCCTATTGGCAGGCTATTCCAGATTTTAGGTGCATAACAGCAGAAGGCCGCCTCACCACTTCTTTTAAGTTTTGCTCTTGGATTTCTAAGGAGACACTCATTTGAGGATCTAAGGTTACGATTTGGAATATAAGATGTCAGACATTCCGATTTATATAAGATGGGGCAAGATAATTTAAGGCTTTATAAACCATAAGCAGAATTTTAAAGTCAATCCTGAATGACACAGGTAACCAGTGTAGTGACATCAAAACTGGAAAAATGTGCTCGGATTTTCTTTTCCTAGTTAGGATTCTAGCAGCTGCATTCTGCACTAGTTGCAAATGATTTATGTTTATTATGATTATAATTATGATTATGATTATTATGATTTATTAAGCCCAAAGTTGTAAGAGAAAAAAATAGATGGGATACAATTGGATAAATGGATTAACCGAGGTGAATTTTTTAAAGAATTCAAGTATTCTTTTATTGCCTGATGCCATATAGTTAACTGGGTTAAAGGTCTGGCAGCAAAGCCACATACTTAATTTTAAAAACATTACAAAATAAATTGGATAGCTAATGATGTCTGGTTTCTTTTTAGTACTTGTTACCTTAACTAAGGCCTCATGCTACGAAGACACAAAAAAGATTACAAAATAAGATAGATAGATAGATAGATAGATAGATAGATAGATAGATAGATAGATAGATAGATAGATAGATAGATAGATAGATAGATAGATAGATTTGGCAGGATCTTTTTAAGAAGCAATTAAAAATAACTCTTTGCTTTCAACTAAATAGTGGTGCTGGTCCTAATTGCTTTAGAAATGGTTCTGTTTTGATGTTTTAATTTTATTACATACAAAAATCCTTAAACACTACCTGAAACACACATATATATATATAGACATATTTCTGTCACTTTGATCAGGATTCCTGTCTAACAGTTGAGGTACTCTATGGACTAGTCTCTTAAAACCCTAATGTCAACAAACAGTAATATAACAAGTCAAAGACTTGAATAACATTAGCTCTACTGTTACTGCTTTCAGCACTGTCATACATTAATAACTGAGGTCAACTTTTAATGAAGTTTCTTTTAAAAGGGTAGAAATACATTAGATTCTAATCTTGCTTGACTTAACTTTTATGTCTATTTGAATTAAAAATGATTTGGAATTCAACACCTTGTCAAATCCACAGTAAATCAAACCAAACTCATTTCCAGTAATTAAAAATCTGACTAGTGCTCAATAAGTAGGATGTACACCTTTAAATTTCTAAATAAGGTGATTACAGAAGTCAAACTGTTTGATATACAGAGTAGTACTGCTGTTAGTGCTGTGATTTCACAGCCCCAGAAAAATCTATCTCAATTTCCAGGCTATTGGTGTTTTTATTTTTTAGATGCATGTAATGATTTCCGTTCTGTTATCTTTTTATGTTTGCCATACATGAAGTATAACACTGCCAATTGTTTATCCAGTAAAAAGTTTCAGATGACAGTATTAACAAATAAAAGACATACTGTATATGAAATGTCTCCTGAAATTTTCAACTGTTTCTGAACAAAGGAAGAAGTCAGGAAATCACCATTGAACAGACCATCAGTCTTCAGTCTCCAGCACTTATGTATACAATGTTTGTCAGATGAACACTGAAATTTTGCAGTGAAGCTCTGGGTTACTGTCAATGACACTGATCAAAGCACAGGGAGAGTCAGTTTATAAAGATTCTGTAGCAGGGTTGCAATGAGGCTGAGCGGAATTACACAGCATCAAGGCCTGAAACCATGCTTTTTATAATACATGTTAAGGAGTGACATCATCTGCCACTTAACATTACTGAAAATTAATTTTCTGGATTTGTTCCTTTTATTTGGAGAAAGTAATTCAAATAATAATTAGTGATTTTGCACTAGACTGGTGCCAATTAATATGACAGAAAATATAACTGATTGGGTCATGTATCCTATATGATATATAAAATTATATATATAATTCTTAAGACATATCTCAAGAAGGTACTGCATTACCAATAAAATTTGACAGCATTGTTTTTAAATTATTCATCATATTTACCCTGTTAGCCAAATGCTAGTAAGAAGGTCTTGATTTAATCTGTGTATTTTGCAACTTTCAGGAGGAAAGTATTGTTGATTTATGTTTTGAGGATCTGATCAAAGACTTTGCAATTAGAGTAAGAGAAAACTTTTCAAATATAAATAAAGTGGAAGTATACAAAAATAAACATTATTTTCCATCTTACTGTAAGTTTTGTTTCATTTCAAAAAATAAAATTTTATTTTATGGTTTATTGCTTATATTTTGAATTAGATATATATTGAAGAATCAAAATCTTTTAAGTGCTTTGGGCAATTAAAAGTTTTAATCCGGCCCTGTTTTATAGGGAATTGTGCAATATAAAATTTGGTATATCCACAACTTATTTACTATTTATAGTTAACTAGGGGGTTTGCCCCCTGCTCGCCAACCCCTCCGGCCTGCGCTAAGCGCCAGCCACTTCACGTCTCTGCCGCTGGCGTTGTGAAGAGGGGGGCTGAACGCACCCCAAGGAGATACGGTTGCTCCTCCGAAACCCCCTCTTAAACAGTGATACAATGGGAAACAAATAGCTTTTTTTTACCTCCTCTTTGCTTAATCAGCTGCCTGCTATCTGCTGCTGCCGTGCTGGGTGATCTGCATCTTGCGTGGCATTTCAAACATTTAAAACCCTGTACAACAGCTGTCCTACTCTTTGTTTTTTATTTCCGGCCCTGCACATGGTTAAATCTCTTGGCACAAAGTCTTGTCTCGCGGGCTGTGAGTTCTTGATATTTTTAGTTTATATCTTAAAAATGGAATAAGAATCTGAAAATCTAACACCATCACATTAAAGTTCAATAAAGAAAAGAATGATACCAAATATATATATGTAGGTTTTAAAATAAGCCCGATTTCAAGCATGACAAAAAATGTGATATAAAAACGTAACATTAAAATCATTGCACTTTTAGGGTTAGGATTTTATATATATAGAGTAGATTCCACATTCATAAATGTAAATGGTCAAAGAAGATGCCTAACCTTAAATCAATTTAAAATTGAATTTGCTTATTGTATTAATACAAGACAAAAAAAACTATACACTATTTTAAAGCATTGAATTTCAATTTACTTTAATTGCCTTATGTTGTGTAACATTTACAAAATACACACATATATATATATATATGTACAAATGTATGTTTAATATTTCATTTTAATTGTGCTTTTTCAGGCACTAACAATAAAGATTTACTATTTTAAAATGGTGTGTATGATTTTTTTAACTGCCCTGTTTCCCAGAATGGTTTACGAATAGGCGTATATTCACCAAAAACTAGGCCTTTTCTGGAAAAACTGGGTAAAAAAAATAAAAACAAAACAAAAACACTACAAAGTAAATCGCTTTGTAAGAATTATAAAATTATAGACATTTTAATAATTCTATGTTTTATTCTCCTGGGGAAGCTATACATCTCTAAGATAACACTAAATAAACAATTGTTAATTAAATAAAATCATAAATATTAATTATAAGCTTCGTTCCAACTAATATCTTCAAATTGAGAAAGGCAGAAGCTTTTGCTAAAGAGATTGTATTTTTCTGACAAAGATTCTTATGTTTACGGTTTATCTTTTATTATCCTACTTTCAAACATTAGATTTAATTCCACATTTTGCAATTTAATGAGACCAAGATCTAAAAATTTTGAATAGGTAAGTAAGTGACCGTTATTATGAAACAATTGCGTTAATAATAAACTTCCAGTTATCAGTATAAGAGTAGGCAGTGTTATTTGACCCCACACATCTTCTATGGAGGAGGTATGACGTCGAATTAAAGAAACGAGCTGGTTTGCAAGTCTACATCAGACTCTACCCAAACTGATGACCTATTGCTGTCTACGACCCCGTTATTTCATTCTGAGACACGGCGTTCGTTCCCAGATCCGGTATTTTTGCTCTTTGGTTGCTCGTTCTACTTCTCCCCAGCGAATCCAATTCCCGCTTTTCACCGGAAGTACCCGCCCTTCACCCGTTCGCGGAAGTGACGCACTGCTGTCAACATGCAAGATGGCTACTCATCACAGGCAGAATGCCGCGGGGCGGAGGAAAGTTCAGGTAAATTTTATAATTTTCTCCCATTTACTCAGTTTTCGGAAGGTATAATATGTGGCATTCATGCCACATGGACGTTGGAAATGCGTAGACGCGTGTCACTTTGTCTGGTAAAGGGTGGACACAAATGCATGAGTGTCTCTTCTGTTTGACTTGATAACCTGCAGAGGGGAGTCACCTTTGTTTAAGGCTAAGTTAGCAAACTTCAGATGCCGTTGCAGAGTAGGTTCTGAGGGAGCCGATTGATGGTGCAGGTCGGTGTGCCCGAGGAAGAACGGAGTACGAACGGTGACTTGGAGACGTGGCCACATCACCCGCACCTCGTCTCTTGTGGTTTGACAGAGTGATCTTAAGCCGGAGCGTGTAGAAAACCGAGAGGTCCGCGCGATTTCTTATTTTCATTCTTCCCTCGAGAAAAAAATGTGCACGAGTCTAAAGGCGAGATGGTCAGTGCGACAAGTAGCGTCGCGGAGATTAGAAAAGATTACAATGAAGCAGGTGGAGTGAAAACCGTTTTGAAATTGACGGCTAGTGTCATTTGGTTGACTGGTGTGGTGTTGATTTAGTGTTTCACTGTACATTTCATGATCTAGGGTTTATTTATTCATTTTATTATTGCATATTATCTTATCGGGGTCCTACTAGGGTAAAGCGTTTAACTTAGCGGTTAACTCTCATGGTCCAAAAATGTTTTGTTAAGTTGATTGGAGTCTGTAATATGTCAGGATATTGTGTGGCGGCATGCCTGAGTTTATATGATTGCCATATTCAATGCGCACATTAGAAATCAATTTCCTGTATCCCGCACCAGGCAGATGTACAAGCTCGATGGTTAGTCTTCACTTCATGCAGTGATTCAAAAGATAATTCACGGACAGCAAGTACATGACAGAGGAAAAAACATGATGAAGATAAGAAAAGTCAGAAAATAAACGCATGGCATAACATTAAGGTGCGTACGGGGACTAAGGGTACATATTAAATTTTGAGTTACTTCATCAAAGAATCAGTTATGACTTTTTAATTGAATATTTTTGTAGCAATAAGTCATTTAATAATAACAAAGATAATAAAATGTAATTGCATTCTGTAGTAGATTACATTACATATCTGCATTTTAACAATGCTTTACAATGTCATTTGGTTAGAAATGGAGCACAGATAGATTTATGGTGGCTCAGTATTTTTCACACATAGAAGATTCCAATTGAAATGAAAATGGCGTGCGTTGATGTGCTGTTAATAGTTGTGGAAGTTCTATCACCACTTATTATTTATTTAATAACCAAAGGGATCCAATGATGTGTGCTTACATTTATTGTGTAGTTACACCACACTGCTGACAAGAACATCACATGAAGGGATCATTTTCCTGCATGTGTATGAAACGTCCCAGCACTACACTCTATTTGGGAGAAAGTGGACAAACACTTCACCAAAGAATTAATTTACACAGGTTCCACATTTAGTATGGCAATAGGGATGTTCCTGTAGGAGCTCACTTCAGTAGCAGTGGACACTGTGAGAAGGACTTTAAAGTCATATTGCCTATGGGAAAACAAGACACAGCATGAGAGACAGGAATGGGAAGTTAAACTGATGCTAAAATGTATCATATTACAACTTGGTTTACTTAGAGATAAGAGATTTATGACCATCTCTCTGACTGAAAACTGATCAAAAACTTAAAAAGACTCTTCCGGACAGTTATTGTGTCAAATCTCCACTCCTGCTTAATGAATCTTAGGCTGGAGAGCCTAAATTGAAGATGACCCACTTAAAGGTTTTCCAATGCTGTCTCGCTCCTAGTATCTATATAATCACAGGGAATTCCAGATTCTGTATTACAGCCTGCCAGAAGAAGAGACCTTGTCTATCTTGAAAGCTTGCATATTGTAATCTGTTCAATTAGCCAATAAAAGGTGTCTTCTTGCTAGACTTCTCATTTAATCCATAATGGCTAACACAGTACTACAACCCTACTCTTACAAAAGGGATCCCAAAACGATAAAAACCACAATAACCACTCAAGAAGTATTTAGTTCAGTAAATAAAACCCCTTCTTTCTCACCTTAGTAATAAAACCACATTACTCAGTTACAGTTTTTCTCAGTCAGTTTGGAACATTTCTCCAGTAATCCTTAATATTCGCAAAACAGTAAATGCATTACTTGAAACAATTTGTACAAATTTCACCACATAATGGATTATCTGCAAAAGCTCGTACCATGCTCAAAATCCTTGGTTCATTTCTCAAAAGTAAATTTTTATGTCAATGACCATGTCAGTGCCATCAGAATGGCAAAACCGTGTGACATTGTTTACAAACAAGATAGTCAAAATGCTTAGCCATGTTGTCAATATAACAGTATTGTAAGTAGTATGTAAATATGTAACAGTATGTAAGTATTTTCTGATGTAAACTATGGCTAAGGTTTTGATGACAATGATTGAAAATGTACAAGGCTGCACTTTGATTGCAAGAGATAGGACAGTACTATTTGTACTGTAATTTGGTGACAGACCATGTCATTTTTAATACAGAAAAGAAAAATACAAAGACTGTTTTACAGCACTATATAGCACAAAGGAAAAAAATACAAAATTAGCAATGTAAACACTGGAAACACCCCTTAGGCAGAACTGTACATGCAGTGTTGTATTGAGAATTACAGTGCAGTCTTTCTACACTTCCTGATGTTCCTGTCTGTCGGACAACAGATTATCATCCACATCACAGTGGATATCTTCCTTTGCAATACAGTGAGGGAAGAAACTTTTGGACTGTCTAATCCAGCCTCTGCAGGCTTCAGATGTGATGTCCTAACATGCTGCATTCATGGCATCCTGCAGAGTCATCCAAGTATGTGACTGGTGATTGTAGTAGAACTCCTCAGTTGGGTTAAGGAATGGGGAATAAGGTAGGATTTTCATCAGCATCATGTAATGGGTTGCAAACCCATTGCCTGAATGGTGCTTGAGTGATGGAAACTCACATTATCCCAAATTTCCACATACTTTGGTAAATCATCTTGAATCAGACCCCTCTCATCATCAAGGATGAGATCCCTGTATAGGGTGTTTAAGAAGGTGAGAAGATGCTGTGTGTTGTATGGCCCTATAATGGGAATACAAGTTAGCACACCATACACTGAAATAGAAACACGCATAGTGATGTTCCCTCCCTGTCAGCTCTGTGGCTGATAACATTTCGACCATGCCTTCTACCTTTAGCCATGTTGAAACCAGCCTCATCCAAGTATATGAACTTGAAAGGTGGTTCATTTGAAGCCAGTTCGATTACACGATGTATCCCAGAAGAAAATAAAAAAGTTGCATGAATTACATGATTTTTCATTTTAGACAAGATGCACTTACATCAAATGTATACATATTTAATGTTTTTTTTTTTTTCCTACAGCCATAGCAAATGTGTACAGGTCACACTTACTGTACTGTATATCACTATACAATGTTGTACTGGGGCGGCATGGTGATGCAGTGGTAGCGCCACTGCTTTGCAGTAAGGAGACCCGGGTTTACTTCCCGGGTCCTCCCTGCATGGAGTTTGCATGTTCTCCCTGTGTCTGTGTGGGTTTCCTCTGGGTGCTCCGGTTTCCTCCCACAGTCCAAAGACATGCAGGTTAGGTGGATTGGTGATTCTAAATTGGCCCTAGTGTGTGCTTGGTGTGTGTGTGTGTTTCCTGTGGTGGGTTGGCGCCCTGCCCGGGATTGGTTCCTGCCTTGCACCCTGTGTTGGCTGGGATTGGCTCCAGCAGACCCCCGTGACCCTGTGTTTGGATTCAGCGGGTTGGAAGATGGATGGAATGATGGATGTTGTACTGTTTACTGTACAGTACAGTTACTGTATGCGCATAGAGGGTTTACCTGTATATATACTAGAACTGTAGCTCCTTCACTGTACCTTCACTGTATTACTGTAACTTTTTAAATATAACATAAGATAAGATAATAATATTATGTCTTGTGTAATTACAGGCAGGGGTGACGAAAAAGGTTTGGGGAATTTGTATCCTGTACACTTGAAAATATGTTTAAAAAAAAAAAAGGACATCTTTATAGACAAGTTCAAAACGGAACTGACATAGGCAAAAAAAGCCATAGCTATGATGTTTATTGGAAGTGTTTTTTTTTCAATTTTTTACTGCTTTCTCTGGAATGCTCGGTGGGATTCTTTTTTGTAGTAGTAGTAAAATTCAGTATCTATTCAATACCACAGCAAAAATAGAAATCACATTAAATGGATTTTTATTAATGGTACCTCCATTACTTAATTAAACACTATTGTTCCCTTTTCCATAGTAAAATATACAATATATAAATACTAATAATAACAGCAACTTCAAATTAGTGATATGTCCATGAAGTAGGTACCCAGCTAGCATTTAAGTAAACTAGTATTGACATTCATAATTATTAAAATACATTGCAAGGCTTCAATTTTAATGTGTGATTAACAGGGGGATTCTGCCAGTGTAAAAAATGGGAGAATATATAATCAAGAGGGAATTTCAGGCATAGGGTTTATAAGTGATGCTATCATCTTGGACTACCTGATTTGTTTTATGTGCACATTCCAAATTTATTCACAAAGTAACTGAGAAACACTGCTTAAAGTTAATACTAATAAAATTCAAGCATGATTATTGTCATACTGTTAAATTAGCGAATTCTAAGATAATTAAGGATATTTTAATTTAAATAAGCTCTTTAAAGTGGTTTTTGTAACCACTTACTTTTAAAATTGTTTTTGTCAGAAAATTCCTGTGTTATTTTTTTTGAACATTTGTCTTAAAGCAGGTACAAATCTGTTTCTGAACTAACTCCATAATTGGATAAAATTTCAATAACAAAAGCCTGTGTGTGTGTGTAGTTTTTTTTTTTATTGCTTTATTTACAGTGGTGTGAAAAACTATTTGCCCCCTTCTTGATTTCTTATTCTTTTGCATGTTTGTCACACAAAATGTTTCTGATCATCAAACACATTTAACCATTAGTCAAATAATACACAAGTAAACACAAAATGCAGTTTGTAAATGGTGGTTTTTATTATTTAGGGAGAAAAAAAAATCCAAACCTACATGGCCCTGTGTGAAAAAGTAATTGCCCCTTGAACCTAATAACTGGTTGGGCCACCCTTAGCAGCAATAACTGCAATCAAGCGTTTGCGATAACTTGCAATGAGTCTTTTACAGCGCTCTGGAGGAATTTTGGCCCACTCATCTTTGCAAAATTGTTGTAATTCAGCTTTATTTGAGGGTTTTCTAGCATGAACCGCCTTTTTAAGGTCATGCCATAGCATCTCAATTGGATTCAGGTCAGGACTTT
Organism: Erpetoichthys calabaricus; assembly: GCF_900747795.2. Taxonomy (NCBI): domain Eukaryota; kingdom Metazoa; phylum Chordata; class Cladistia; order Polypteriformes; family Polypteridae; genus Erpetoichthys; species Erpetoichthys calabaricus. The sequence goes on from NC_041399.2 coordinate 184,504,833, forward strand.
GACTAGGCCACTCCAAAGTCTTCATTTTGTTTTTCTTCAGCCATTCAGAGGTGGATTTGCTGGTGTGTTTTGGGTCATTGTCCTGTTGCAGCACCCAAGATCGCTTCAGCTTGAGTTGACGAACAGATGGCCGGACATTCTCCTTCACGATTTTTTGGTAGACAGTAGAATTCATGGTTCCATCTATCATAGCAAGCCTTCCAGGTCCTGAAGCAGCAAAACAACCCCAGACCATCACACTACCACCACCATATTTTACTGTTGGTATGATGTTCTTTTTCTGAAATGCTGTGTTCCTTTTACGCCAGATGTAACGGGACATTTGCCTTCCAAAAAGTTCAACTTTTGACTCATCAGTCCACAAGGTATTTTCCCAAAAGTCTTGGCAATCATTGAGATGTTTCTTAGCAAAATTGAGACGAGCCCTAATGTTCTTTTTGCTTAACAGTGGTTTGCGTCTTGGAAATCTGCCATGCAGGCCGTTTTTGCCCAGTCTCTTTCTTATGGTGGAGTCGTGAACACTGACCTTAATTGAGGCAAGTGAGGCCTGCAGTTCTTTAGACGTTGTCCTGGGGTCTTTTGTGACCTCTCGGATGAGTTGTCTCTGCACTCTTGGGGTAATTTTGGTCGGCCGGCCACTCCTGGGAAGGTTCACAACTGTTCCATGTTTTTGCCATTTGTGGATAATGGCTCTCACTGTGGTTCGCTGGAGTCCCAAACCTTTACCAGACTGATAGATCTCAATTACTTCTGTTCTCATTTGTTCCTGAATTTCTTTGGATCTTGGCATGATGTCTAGCTTTTGAGGTGCTTTTGGTCTACTTCTCTGTGTCAGGCAGCTCCTATTTAAGTGATTTCTTGATTGAAACAGGTGTGGCAGTAATCAGGCCTGGGGGTGGCTACGGAAATTGAACTCAGGTGTGATACACCACAGTTAGGTTATTTTTTAACAAGGGGGCAATTACTATTTTACACAGGGCCATGTAGGTTTGGATTTTTTTTCTCCCTAAATAATAAAAACCATCATTTAAAAACTGCATTTTGTGTTTACTTGTGTTATATTTGACTAATGGTTAAATGTGTTTGATGATCAGAAACATTTTGTGTGACAAACATGCAAAAGAATAAGAAATCAGGAAGGGGGCAAATAGTTTTTCACACCACTGTATAATAATAAACATGATTCCCACAGTTGTGCACTGAAATTGTCCTGTCTTGAAACTAAGCATTTCTAGACTTGACCTCTGCTGTTTTAATTTCTGACGTGTTGATGCGTGCTGTATCATCGCCACTGTGAGTGATTTTCAATTGCAGTTTTTACTCCTGTATTATTGTGCCTTCTGGAGTAATTCCTCCACTTGCAGGCATGCATTGGTATGGCATTGACACTCAATGAGTACTACCAATTCTGTAAAAAAAAAGCTGGTACTATTAAGTTTTCGGGAACTTTGACATCAACTTTGGACCGAATTAGCGGTACTTATAACAACACTAGTAGTAGTATTAGCCGGGTACAGAATACAGAGAAAGTATTACTTGCATGTCCGACCAACATGCAATATGTTGCCACACACTGGCACCCTCATAAAAAAAGAGCACAGTTATGCACCAACTTATATCTCCATTTGGCTTTATGTTGTTCACAAATTGTGCAGGTTATTGCGAATGAGGCTCAGCGCGTCTGGTGTCGGTCACCGGTACACATGCATTAAATGCCAGTATACAGAGTAGCACAAACCAGTCTTTGCTTCTCAGTAGTCTCTGTAAGGTAGTGTTTCTCAGCCATTGGATTGCACTGCTGGTGGGTAGTGCGTTGTTGTTGTTGGTTTGAGTGTGGGTCCTAAAGCCAGTGTTTCTCAATCACTGAGTCACATCCTGGGTAGTCTTAAGTGTTTACCAGCGCTGTGCAGTTTGTTTCCCTGTTTCTAACTGAGTTTTACCAAAGGGGTGGTGCGCAGTTGCTAATAGTGGGTTGTTAATGAATTTCAAAAGGCGAAACTGGGGTGCAGGATCATAAAGATTGAGAAACACTGGTGTAAGGAAGGTGGTGTTGGCTGAATACATAAAAATCAGCCAAGTTGAGCAGTGCTGATCAAAACAAACCTTGAAGGGACCTTCAAGAGTCAGAAAATACAAGACCCTGTGAAATAATAGTAATAATAATAATAATTAATGATTTATTACTGTGGCCAGTTTTGACAATTTCTAGAACATTATTACCCTATTGTTTTCCTACGGCCTTTGGCTGTAAGTATGATTTGCCTCATCAAAGTTGGCCATAAATTGTGTATAGTATACTGTATATTGAAATGTGTACAGTAAACCCTCGCTACTTCGGGGTTCACTTTTCGCGGATTCACGACTTCGCGGGTTTTTAAATACAAGTGATTCCCCACCTATCGCGGAAGTTATGTTCCAGACCCATCAGCAACAGGAGAAAATCCGCGATATAGAAAGACCATATAAATAAACATTTTTATAGTTTAAGCCTTAAAATTCCCATCCCACATGCTTTAAACACATGTAAACTTATAAAACACACTTTGTTAACACATATGATATGTGGATGTCGGGCTAAGGATATGAGTAACATCTCACTATTATAAGACATTTTAACTTCACGCAAGACAAGACAGTGAGACAGGAAAATTGGTGATGTACAGGCTTTTAAATTATTGACACGCAGAGCGACAAGCAGCACAAAGTCCACTTCTCCTTAGCGTTCATTCAGCTCCCCACCCCCTTGACAATGCGAAGTGGCAGGAGTGTACTGCGCTTCCGGGGAGGGGGGGTTTGAGCGAAGGTGCGTTCAGCTCTCACACACCCACACACACACACACACACACACACACACACACACTCCTCGGGCAGAGCGACAAGCAGGCATTTTGGCAGAAGCAGCACAAAGTCCATTTCTGCTCAGCGTGAGTTCAGCTGCCCCCCTTCACAAAGCGAGTGCAGACACATTGACGTCTGATCGCTGCGTGCAGTGTGCAGTGTTGGTCTGAGGTGTTTAAGAATATAGAAAGTGTTTAAGAGCATAGGAAGTGTTTATAAGAGCGTGGGAAAGGTTAACAAGAGAGTGAGAAAGGTTTATAAGAGTGTGGGAAGGGTTTATAAAGCTTTAAAATATGTATAAATAATAAAATAAATATAGGTCGCTACTTCGCGGATTTTCACCTATCGCGGGGGGCTCTGGAACGTAACCCCCGCGATAGGTGAGGGATTACTGTAACTATATTTTATTTATTAGAAAACACAAACCAGCTTTCCTAATGTAGTATTTACAGTACTAATGAATTCTTACCAAATCCAAAAAAAGTTTTGAAATGTTGGATGTTAAAAACATTGTATCTGTTCCTCATTTTAAGTAAAATAAAGCATTTTTTTCCTACTGAGTTATGGGAAGTGTAATAGAATGCTTAAGATAAGACAATGAGCAATCAGTGTAGTGCCAAGATATCACTATAGAGTTTTCATGACTGAGTGTTGTGACTGGTGTTATTCAAAATCATGCTCTTAGAAGATTTGAAATAATTGTAAATCCATAACTGTCTGAGAAATAAGCAAAGATTTTTTTCCTCAATATTATTTGAGTGAAAGGAATTTCCAAAATATTGTGTCCTAAAATGGCAGGTGCTTTAATAATTTTGTTTACAATTAAAGTATGTATTGGTCCAAAGGTGATGCAAAAAAGACAATTTTTCCCTTGGGGATTAATACATTGTACCAAATACCAAAATAATCTTGATCAACAACAATGCCAGGGGTATACAATTTCAAACTAATTTACACCAAGTTTTGTACAAATTGATGAAGAGTGTATCTTGTCCCATCATCTTGAATAGTACTCTTCTTAAGATGATAAAGCTTTTATGTTGATCATAAATATATAGAATAGTTTTCACCATAGATCTAGATTGTGAGGAAAAGTTGACTTGGTGTTGTTTAATAAAATTTGTAGCTTGGCATATAGTAAAAGTAGTGTTGCTGAGTGTATGTAGCACCTTTCACAAAACACACTATTACAAGGCAAGCTAGAGAGTATTTCAAAGTAAAACAGTGCATGTTAAATTAGAATGAAACAGTCTTTGAATTGTCTACACAAGTAATCTGATATTACTGATGAGAGTAGATTATTGGTAGGAATTGATAATACAATAGATTCAGGTAGAACACAGCAAGTACACTACACTCGAGCAGAAGAAGACATCTAAAGAATAAAAATGGGTATCGTCAGGGCAGGTATTGCAAAGGTATGTAGGAAAAGAATAAGGGAAGAGCATTCCACAAAAAAAATAATGCAAAAGTTAATTGAACATTCACCAAGAGTTAATTGCTGCTCTGCTCTATAGAATATTGAGAAGGTCATCAAAAGCTCTTATATCTGGTAAGTTATTTTCTCATGGCAAGCAATTATATTGTGTAGGGATGTTCCGATCAATCGGCCGATTTTTGCACAAAAAAAAAAAGACTTGATCAGTGATCGGTAAAATTACAATCACAAAAACCGATATTTTCAGCCCCTGCTTTTCTAAGCTTTACAGCAATTTAGTTGTAATGCTCCGTTATTATAGTAGTTGAGCCAGTGCATGTCTTTTTTTTTTCTTTTCAGTAAACGTTTGCAGTGTTAACAAAGAGCAGTGAATGGAAGCCTATTTTATCAGTGAATGAGTGGAAGCTTGCTTTATCAGTACACAAGAGACAACTGGTATATTCGCCTTTACATTAAAGAAAATGGAGTAATGATCTGAAAAAAAAAATTATCTGAGAAGTTATCGTGTGTAACTTGACAAATTGCAAGAAAAGCTACTTTAAGGAATTCAGACCTTTATTTTGTCCTTTAAATTCATACAGACGCCTCCTGAGTTTGGACAGCTTGCTTGCTTAAAATGCAGCAGCTTACACTTTTAATTGGAAAAAGAAGACAAAGACGAATTTTAGATTGCTGCCTTGTAAACAACAGGCATTTTTTTTAAAGATTTGTACTGTGTTTATTAGTTAATGCTGTGTTGTGTCATACAGCATAAGGTTTGGTTAGAAACAAGTACTACATAATTAAAGTGGTAGTCCATATTTTATAATTATACTTCAACAATGTCTATTTGATACACTGAAGAAAAAAACACACCTGTATAAATATAGTAAATGTATATGTATATTTTTTGTTAGAATAATTCTAGGTGAAAGGTGAAAACTGTTTTTAATTAGGCCTTGTTTCACACAGGCACATTACAGAAAAAACTAAACTCTATGACAGCTTGTAATTATGAGAAGCATTTTATTTTCTTTTATGCCATATGTATTGTGGATAAATATTTTTGTACATATTAGTTTTTGTATGTATTTTAAGTAAATTTTATTTATTTTAGCATTTTATGGTCTCAGAACAATAAGCCTACAGAATTTCATTTTGTTAATAAAAAGTGAACAGTAAACACCTGCGGTCTATAGTTTAATTTTAAAAGACTTTAGTATGGGATATAAAGCTTCTATTTGTTCTGAATGCAGAAGATTAGTGTAAAAAGTTTTTTAAAGGGATAAAGAAAAAAAAATAGAATCAGCCAGTCAAGTAACATGAAATCGTTGATCAGTATTGGCCTTAAAAAACCTGATCAGAGTATCCCTAATAAGGTGTAATCTTGGATGTTGGAATGAACAGTTTTATCAGATGGCTTTTAAAGATAAATCAATATCAGTATATATTTGAGATCAAGATGCATTGCAGACTCCTAGTAAATTTTGGAATATGTAACCCAAAAAATTTGGAGTAATTTTTAGTTTTTTTGTAAATGCTGACTTCTCATTTTCACAGTACTGATGAGCATTCTTTTGTAACTGGTTAGTTGTACTGGTTATTTAATTAATTTTATTTATTGTATTTTGTTTTGCAAGCCTTCTTTTAATTGCACATATTGTACAATTGCACATGGGAAGCTCTCTGGACCCCCTGGAGGTAATAGCAAAGGACTGAATTATAATAGCACTATTGTGGACAGTGCTGTATGCTGAATTCTTTCAGCCAATAAATTACTCAGCAGAAATGTGTCAAGAAACACTACAGGAGCTCCAACAGCAATATGCTTGCATAATGCCTCACAGTTGACTGTGACAGCCAAGCCAGAAGTTTTTTTCTTTTTAATTTCTTACTTTTTTTTCATTCTTCTCTGTGCTCAGACATCTGTGAGTGTGTGTCTGTGTGTCTGTGTCTGTTTCTCTGTCTGTCTGTCACATATTGACCTCATTCTAACTATTGAACTTATACTACTAACTATACTACTACTACTACTTTATGTGGCACATTATATCTGAAGTAGCACTGTCAATGTTGTATACTTTGAGTAGTTATTGCTTGTGTGAAGTCTACTGTGTTGTTATGATAAGGATGCAACAGGGACTTTCACTCTGTTGAAGTGAGAATTGTTTCTGAGTCCAGTGATTTTAATTTTAGGTTTCCTATGTGATACGTGATGAAGTAGAGAAGTACAATCGCAATGGAGTGAACGCACTACAGCTTGACCCAGCCCTGAACCGACTTTTCACTGCTGGCAGGGACTCAATTATCAGAATATGGAGTGTAAACCAGCACAAAGTAAGAGACCGTTAAGATATACCTTTGCTTTTTTTTTTTTTTACTTTCAGGGAAAACTTGGGGATTGGTGGCAGGATTGGCAGTCCAGCCACCTTAAAAAAAAATAACTGTCACTGTTCCAGTGTGGTGCTGAGGTGTCACTCACTTGGGTCCCAATCCAGGTGGTTCATCGTGTGGTGGGTGCGGAAAATGCTCCCAAGCAACCCTTTCTGTGTAACAGTGATGTCATCTTTTATGTTCTTGCTATGGCTGCTTTCTTTTTCTTTCCTGACTGTATTAATTTTTTTGGGAAATGCACGTATAAACTGGAATGGCAGACTTGATTGAGGTCATTCTAGGGCTGGGTAATAGCACAAGACATGAATTTTTCTGTTTAAAACTTAGTGATATTTGTGTGTTGGGTTATTTTCAATAAAGAGTTTTAACAATTTTCAGTCTAGAAGGTTATGTAAGGCTGATCTTTTTTGTTTTATCCCAGTTCCCCTCCTATTGTGAATGTTTTATCCCTCTCATTTAAACCCAAAATTAGATTCATTCCCATTAGCAGCATCCAAGTTATGTGTTGTTGCAAAGTTTGTGCGTCTCTAAGTGGTAATCAAGTGCTGTATAAATTCAGTAAAAACCTTTTCAGAAACTGATATTATATGGTTGAATATCCTGCAAATAAAATCCTTGCTTCTTTTTTAATTCTTTAGTTTACTTGACACTTCTGTGTTTGTTATGAATGTCGCCTTAGTCTGTCCTTTTACAGTGATGCCTGATTTATGATTTATTGTATGTTTAAACAAAAACTTTTATAAAAATTAAACTTGAATCCTAAACCACTTGCTTTCATATATAACTCTAAAATTATTTCCCAGTAATTTCCTTAAAATTGTCCCACACTGAGCCTACAGCGTGCTTACCTTCCTTGCTTTCAGACGACCAAGACAAAATTCCATCTCGTGTCCATCTGTTCCTGTGCACTTTCTCTAGTGCCCACTTCAAGCTCTGTTTTCAGACTTAATCTATTAATATCGTTTTCAAAATAATAAATAGCTGAGTAGATAAAGGGCAACCAGACATTCTCTTTTTCCTGATGATTGAGACTTAAGTGTTTTATAAAATTTATAGAATCCCACAAATTATTTGGGGTTTTGTCTTGATTGTTACTTAGACTGTGTAAACATACATCAGACCTTCAGATTTTGTCTGTTCCAAGTTCAACATGTACATGTTTTGTAGTCAGTGTCACTTGCGTGCAGAATAGGGTTTGTCAGAAAAAAGCATTAAAGAACAAAATGTTCCCAAAAGTACACATTTGCAAACAAGTAAAATAATAATACCCATGTGTTTGACAGGATGTAAGTAGTATGTAAGCAGAATATAAGATCTGGAGAGCAGGCTGTACGACTTAAACCTCATGTATGATCTGAAGAGCACAAAACTGCTTTAACTGGGGAGAGATCATCAGACTACTTCCTGACACTGCATTTAAACAAGTGCAATTCACACACACACTTGCTAGATGTGAGCTGATCTCAACACAGCAGGCCATGTCACTAACCCTGAGCACACAAAGATAAGTTGGTACAGATACAAAGTAAAGGGGAAAAAACAACAACAAGTAACTGCTGTCGTGCACATGCCTTACAAGCTGTTATGCGTATGTACCAGTATGGCTGCCGTGATTTATTAGAGAAAACTGTTTAAAAAAAAAAAGAAAAACTACCTTTTCTTATTTTCTGATTGTATGTGATTTTTCAGTGTAGCCATATTAATTATAAGGTCAATGATAATTTATAATATTAGGACACTTTATATATAACTTGTGTTTCAAGACTTTTTTCAGATGTTCATCAATACTCTGACTGCCCTCTCAGCACCGCAGCAATAAAGTTGAGTCACTCACATCCATTCACTATTAAATTTTAGTCCTGCACCAGAAATAAAAATGAGTCGAGTCCTGCGGGAATGCAGACTTCTAGAATACAGAGCCAAAACAGTGTGTTGTAGACCTGAGAAAAGGGTCTTTCAAAAGTACTTGTTACTTCCAGTACAGAAAGTACTGAACTATTGGTATTGTGCTGTTTCAAAAATTGTTTTTTTCTGTATTTTTTCAGTACTGGTATAACATGTAACCCTATCCAGTACAGCGGCTGAACTATGATTTCTTTTACTTAATATTTTAAGAAACAATGTCTATTGAATACTGTGAAAAAGAACATTTCTCTGTATGTGAGAGAGGACTTTAGTAAAAGAGTTTTGCTCTGAATATACCCTAAGATAGGGCACAGAACAGGGACGTTTTAGAAAAAAACATTAATTCTAGAAAAAGATCCAATTTTAAATGGAAACCACAGGGAAAATTGGTATAATGTCACCAGTTGGTGAACCCTGCTCATGAGCTGTTTTTTTTATCAACTATAGCAAGATCCGTACATTGCATCCATGGAGCATCACACAGACTGGGTCAATGATATTGTACTATGCTGTAATGGAAAAACATGTAAGTATTAATGTTTAACATATATAATACTGCATTTAAAATTAAATAGTTTTTTGGATTAGTTTCGACTGATAATGGAGATACCAATATTGTAGCACATTATGTATCCATATACTTGGGTATGTTGTTGTTTTGAATACATTTAATGTTCTTTTCTAGGTGCTTGTATTTTTAGTTTTTTGAATTTTACTGGTTTGGTTTGCATTAGTATTTAATCTGTTGGTGTTGCTATATAGTATATAGTATAGTATATACCATTTGGGTTTTGTCTCTAACTGCATTTCTCCGGTGTGCCAAAGATCTAAGGGAAGTTTACTGTTAGTATTGTAATTTATGGGATGAGGGTAATGTCAGTGGTGCATTGCATTTTATGAACAGCAAACTAATCACAATCCCAGCAGACATTTCCAGTTTTGTCATCACAAACTGTCTTCAGCTGTGTCTTCATCACAGTCCTATCACTGCCAGTGTTTTTGTTTATTCCAGCATAACACATTTGCAAATGTTTAGTCCAGGTTGCAGCTCCAGTCAAATCTGTAAAATTGAGAAAATTATAATGTAGCTCATACTCTGGTACAGTATTAAATTTGTGTTATGTAGTTATTGATCTTGTTTTTCCTGACAAAAGAATGTCTGGTGTCTTGAAAAGTTAAGTAACTAAAATAATATTTTCTTTCTTTATTTTAGTAATTTCTGCTTCATCTGATACCACAGTTAAAGTGTGGAATGCACACAAGGGATTTTGTATGTCCACGTTGAGAACACATAAGGTACGTTTTGTATGTATGCTTTGAATGCTTCGGTTAGTGACCATTTAGATTGTGTAGAGTTCACTCTGTCTTTTTGCAATCGAAATTTGTGCAAAGCTTGATCATATGCCATATTGGCAGCTGCACAATGCTATTATCACTTGAACAACACTCAGAAGACATTCACAATGAAAAGAGATTTTGAAAAATGGTGTTTAAAGAACAAATGCCAACATCTGTTCTTACATTGTTTGCTCTGAAGCACAAGGCAAGGACATATCTTTCATGGTTTAAAATCAGAATGTTGAATTAGAATTCAGAATGTTGAATGTTTAAAATCAGCAAGTTGAATTAGCAAAAAGGTTTAGAGAGAGAAATTACGTTTAACATCTTTTTGAAATGATATATGCTGGTCCATCAGGTGTGAAAATCCATGTAAAGCAGAAAGACATAAGAAGGGTTTGTTTGTGTCCCAGCTGCTCTTCAAGGCAAGGAAGGAGTACAAGCAGAAAAAAAGGAGAGTGAAAACAAACATCAGGTTGCTTATTACAGTGAGCCTTGACTCTCTGTTAAAGAGATCCACTTTCCTGAACCAATGGTTTGAACTGAAAACTGACTTATGGTTGTGGCACTTCTTTTAAACCTGCAGTACAAAAAGCATTAGACTTTCATTCACGGCAGAAATCACGTTAGACTTATACAGGGGCATCCTGCTCCGCGTTAAGTGTGGAAATGGAAGGCATGGTAGAGGCTGTGCAGCACCTTTTTTCCCCCTGTGTCCTATGAAACAAAACTGTATAAGGCACCCGCAAGGTGCATGTGTTTGACACTACAGTAACTTAATAATGATGTGATAGTTGGAAGCTAAAGTTCATTTTTAAAAATGATTTTTACATAGTTATGGAAGTAAAATGATTACTTTTTACAGCTTAATACTTGTCACCTAATGAGTTATTTTCAAAAGCATACATTTAAAATACCCTTCTACCCTAAAAAATTATACTCAACTCTCAAAACTAATATCACAATATTCGTCATTAGCATATCTCTGCAGTTAAGCTTGGAAGCAAATTTTGTCCATGTATATATATATATCTGCTTTAATAAAACCCCTGTGTGCGTCCAGTGTCCGTGTGTGTGTGTCTTCTGGTGAAGTGCGCATGCGCGGGGCACGGTGCGATGCTTCAAAGGCCGCCTGATGCATCACACGAGAAAGAGAGGGTGGGACCTATAAAATATTGCGTGACCGATCCAATCGGATTTCGGTAAATGAGGTAAGACCTAAAACATAAGGCATATAAAATCCAATCGGGTACTGAGACGCTGAGACCAGCTTCCCCAAAGAGGTGGGATTAGTGTCCGCATGACATGTCACACAAGACAGAAACGGCCGGACCTATAAAATATCGCGTGGCCGATCCAATTGGATCTCGGCAAATGAGGTAAGACCTAAAACATAATGCACGAAAAATCCAATCGGGTACTGAGACGTGGAGACCAGCTTCCCCAAAGAGGTGGGATTAGTGTTTGTTGTTGTGCAAGTGTTCACTCTGAGGATGTCAGATTTGCGATTAAGAAGCGTGGCCTGGTAAAGTGTCAGTCATTGGAGGGGTGCACGATTATCAGCTGCACGCCACACATTACATCAGTTGCTGGGGAGACTCTGATGATTGCCCACTGTTGTGACAGAAAATTAAACGCATATTACGGACATCAAAGCCAGTATTACTGTCAGAGAAAATTACAGGCATTTTACGGAAATACAAACCAGTATTACTGTGAGAGAAAATTAAAGGCACACAATACAGTGACGCATATTACAGCCACATACAAGCCAGTATTACTGTAACAGAAAATATTACGGATGTACAAGCCTATATTACTGTGACTATCTATCTAACAACATGCCACCCAAAAACAAGGACACGTCAAGTAGGACAAAAGACACAGATAATCAAATCCTATATAAGCAACATCTCCTGGAAGAACGCTCACAGACACAGAATGAGGTCAAGGTCCCTTGCCATTTAATATACACTGTTCCTACTAATGTTTATGCACTACTGTTCTAGCGCCCGTTATTGTAATGGGCTTAATGTCTAGTGTATATATATATATATATATATATATATATATATATATTCACACATACACACACACATATACAGTGCATCCGGAAAGTATTCACAGCACTTTTTCCACATTTTGTTATGTTACAGACTTATTCCAAAATGAATTAAATTCATTTTTTTCCTCAGAATTCTACACACAACACCCCATAATGACAATGTGAAAAAAGTTTACTTGAGGTTTTTGCAAATTTATTACAAATAAAAAAACTGAGAAATCACATGTACATAAGTATTCACAGCCTTTGCTCAATACTTTGTCGATGCACCTTTGGAAGCAATTACAGCCTCAAGTCTTTTAAAATATGATGCCACAAGCTTGGCACACCTATCCTTGGCCAGTTTCGCCCATTCATCTTTGCAGCATCTCTCAAGCTCCATCAGGTTGGATGGGAAGTGTCGGTGCCCGGCCATTTTAAGATCTCTCCAGAGATGTTCAATCGGATTCAAGTCTGGGCTCTGGCTGGGCCACTCAAGGACATTCACAGAGTTGTCCTGAAGCCACTCTTTGATATCTTGGCTGTGTGCTTAGGGTCGTTGTCCTGCTGAAAGATGAACCGTCGCCCCAGTCTGAGGTCAAGAGCGCTCTGGAGGAGGTTTTCATCCAGGATGTCTCTGTACATTACTGCAGTCATATTTCCCTTTATCCTGACTAGTCTCCCAGTCCCTGCCGCTGAAAAACATCCCCACAGCATGATGCTGCCACCACCATGCTTCACTGTAGGGATGGTATTGGCCTGGTGATGAGCAGTGCCTGGTTTCCTCCAAATGTGACACCTGGCATTCACACCAAAGAGTTCAATCTTTGTCTCATCACACCAGAGAATTTTCTTTCTCATGGCCTGAAAGTCCTTCAGGTGCCTTTTGGCAAACTCCAGGCGGGCTGCCATGTGCCTTTTACTAAGGAGTGGCTTCCATCTGGCCACTCTACCATACAGGCCTGATTGGTGGATAGCTGCAGAGATGGTTGTCCTTCTGGAAGGTTTTCCTCTCTCCACAGAGGACCTCTGGAGCTCTGACAGAGTGACCATTGGGTTCTTGGTCACCTCCCTGACTAAGGCCCTTCTCCCCCGATCACTCAGTTTAGATGGCTGGCCAGCTCTAGGAAGATTCCTGGTGGTTTCGAACTTCTTCCACTTATGGATGATGGAGGCCACTGTGCTCATTGGGACCTTCAAAGCAGCAGAAATTTTTCTGTAACCTTCCCCAGATTTGTGCCTCGAGACAATCCTGTCTCGGAGGTCTACAGACAATTCCTTTGACTTCATGCTTGGTTTGTGCTCTGACATGAACTGTCAACTGTGGGACCTTATATAGACAGGTGTGTCCCTTTCCAAATCATGTCCAATCAACTGAATTTACCACAGGTGGACTCCAATTAAGCTGCAGAAACACCTCAAGGATGATCAGGGGAAACAGGATGCACCTGAGCTCAATTTTGAGCTTCATGGCAAAGGCTGTGAATACTTATGTACATGTGCTTTCTCAATTTGTTTATTTTTAATAAATTTGCAAAAATCTCAAGTAATCTTTTTTCACGTTGTCATTATGGGAGGTTGTGTGTAGAATTCTGAGGAAAAAAATGAAATTAATCCATTTTGGATTAAGGCTGTAACATAACAAAATGTGGAAAAAGTGATGCACTGTGAATACTTTCCGGATACACTGTATACAGGGTATATATACACTATTGTGGCATTGTGTATTTATTTCACTGAAGTATAAAAGCTTATTTTTTAATTTTATGAATAATCTATCTATCTATCTATCTATCTATCTATCTATCTATCTATCTATCTATCTATCTATCTATCTATCTATCTATCTATCTATCTATCTATCTATCTATCTATCTATCTATCTATCTATCTATCTATCTAAACATTCTATATAGAACTCGTTCAAAACAGCAAAAGCAATTGTTTCTGGTCTTTCAGTAATTTTTCTATTTGTAAAGTATCAAACTTTATATTAGATAGATCTTTATTGTCATTGTCAGTTTTACAAAGGAACAACGAAATTGAAGATATTGACATTACAAGGAATTTTATACTTAATACATGCAAATGTCATTACAAAGGTAATATGGTAATAAATGCGTAGAGAAGTATGGTAAAAGTTAATGTATCATTGAGTGCTATATTGACTTATAAAAATCTTATGTAAAATAATAATAGTATTTTTGTGAATTGAGTTTTGTGGTTATGATGTTTCTGCTTGTTTTCCTGCTATATAGGACTATGTGAAAGCCTTGGCCTATGCAAAAGACAAGGAACTGGTAGCATCAGCAGGGCTAGACAGGCAGATTTTTCTTTGGGATGTAAATACTCTTACTGCACTGACTGCCTCTAACAATACTGTCACTAGTAAGTATTGCATATGTAAAGTTTAAAATCATCTGATTTACATATGTTTGTCTCTAGGAGAACAAACTGTATATACACTGTGTCACGTTAGGCAGATGAGCTGTGTGATGAAATATATAGTAAAAGTAGATTTCGGTGTTTCTGTTTTTGGGTTTACTGATCATCTGATAGCAGTAGTCATCTTATACGTAAATAAAAGATAAAAATGAAAGATTCCTGCTGTGGTTATGTGTAACTCCATGTCGTACAAAAGTACCTACCTGGGTTGGAAGAGGGTCATCCAATGTAAGCCAATAGTCTTTTCTATGAAGAGTAACTTATCTAAGTTCTGTAGAAAGAAGCAATTGCAGAATTTTATTAATTTTTAGCATATTTTTGTTTTTAAATACACCATTTGCTGGCAGCATGTTTTTTTATATTTAAAATGTGTTATCAACATAGTGACTATTACTTTTCAAATGCATTGTCTCTTATTCATAAAGTGTACCAAATAAATACATTATTCCTGCATTGTATTTTTGGGAACACATGGAAGTCTTCTTAATCAATCGTCATGAGAATTTACATCCTTGCTTTAAATATGTAATAACATAGAAAACCTACTTGCATTTGTATAAAAAGAGTTGATCTCCTGGTCTGAGATGCTTAAGAGTGAAATGGAAAAATAATTGGCTTTTAGCTGATCTCTTTCTGATGTATTACGAAACTTAATATACTCTGAAATATATTTAATGTAATGAAATGAAACGTTTTTCTGTCAAAGTGGTATTTTTTTATTAAATTATTAAATAAATAATTTCTACACATCCATGTGATTATAAAAGTGTACACAGTACAACAAGCCTTAAAAACAGCATAATATGCTTGATAAGGTGTGCCTTTTTAAAGATAACAGCCAGCTGAACTTTCAATGAGAGGCAATGCATAAACTGAATCCCTTCGGTTATGAACTGAACCCTAAAAAGCAAGAAGCAGTCAGTCAGCATTTCACGAGTAAGAAGGAGATAAACTGTAAGTACTGAAAGAATCACAGAAAATACAAAGTTGTGAAAACATTGTAGAGGATCTGCTTCATGGGGAAGTAGAAAATTCTGTTCAGTTTGCTGTCATTATAAGTTTGTCAGTTAATGCTATTATGATTTAGAAAATTCTTTTTACTTTCTTATTTAACAGCTTCATCTTTGAGTGGAAACAAAGATTCTATCTACAGTCTTGCAATGAATCAGATGGGAACAGTAATCGTTTCTGGATCAACAGAAAAGGTTAGTTATTATAGTAGACCTATCTGCACAACTGACTTGTAATAGACAGCAGAATGTAATTCTTCAATATCAGGTGAGTTATAGACTTTGTACACATACCAGTACAATTTTGCACTAATATTAATTCACATAGTGTATTTCTCTTATTTTAGCCTTGCACAGGCAGGATCAACATAAGTTAAGCCTCATTTGTGATGTGAATATGTGTAGATCAGAGTGATTTGAGAACTCATTATTTATTTAAAAAAGAAAATTACTTTTGCCTGTAGCATTTTGCTGCAGTCTATAGCCTAACTGGTAAAAAATTTTTGTGTTGCCTGTATAAATCAAACACCTTTACTTGATTTATTAGGTGCTGAGGGTTTGGGATCCTCGGACCTGTGCAAAGTTGATGAAACTTAAAGGGCACACAGACAATGTGAAATCTTTATTGCTAAACAGGGATGGAACACAAGTAAGTTTGCCAATAAGGCTTCAGAGTTTTTTTTTTTTGTCTTTTGTCTGAATATTATAGTTTGTGTTTGTACAGGTAAGGTGAGCTGTTGCATGTGTGTTGAGTCTTGCATAGAATTGACTGTTTTAAAAATGTATCATTGCTTAATGCAGTAGTGATTAATTTTATTGAAATAATTGGTATTTAGAAGTCTTAACTGTCCTTTATGAAAAATACAGGGCCATCAATAGAGTTTCTTCACAGTGAGCTGGAAAGGAATGTTTTTTGTCTTTACTGTAGGTTATAGGTACAATTAACTATCTAAGGATTTTTTAAAGACAGTGCAGGTCTATGTATTTTCCTCTCATGTTAACAACAAATAGTTTCAAATGACTAAGCAGCTTGTAAAATGTCCATTTTAGGTTCACGTTTTAGTACCTCTCTTGATTTATTTTTGAAGCTCTGATTGCTGTTAGTAGTTTGGCTTGTTATAAATTCAGACATTCAAATTTCAGAATGAATTAGATAGTTATTTATGTTCATATCCTGCCATTAGAGAGAAAATTATGTTTTTACATTAACCCCGTCATTTTGAATGGTAACAAAATTTCAAGACCTGTACCTCATGGTTTTATATTGCGCTATCATGTATTATGATAATAAGTTGCTGAACTTTCTAGACTTCAAAAACATAACATAGCAGAAGCTTCTAAAGTCTGCATAATCCAGTTCAGGTTCACAGGAGACCTGACATTATCAAGACCGGTCCACACAAACATGAAACCTCACTCCTACAGGGCTAGTTTGAAATAGCTAGTTAATTCAGCCTGAACATCTTTAGGAGGAAAAATGCTGGCTTATTCACACAGACGTATGCAGAATGTGCAAAATCCATAAGAGACAGCCTCTAGGTGAAGGATCAAACACAGGATACTGAGACAGACACACAAGCCACTGCCACACAATGCTACCCACATTAAGAAATGATCAGATGTAAAATATTTTTGCTCTTGTGAGATCTTTATTGCCAGAGCATTTTTTTACGTTCTATTCCAGCAGTACATTTACTAATTTAATGTCTGACATCAGCATTAACTGCTGATTAACAGTTTGCAAGCATTTGCGTGCTATTTTTTTCTTAGAAAGCAAAATGTAAAAATTGTACATGGCAGCTGGAAAATTGAATATTGGTTTTGTTAAGCAGATTTATGGAAACATTGACTTTCTTCCTGTTAACCATGCTAGTCAACAATTACCTTTATGGTTTTGTAGTTTTAAAGCCATGTTTTTGAAAATCTTGTCTTATTTAATTGATAGCATATTAATGTTTGTTTCCTTTGTGAAGTGTCTGTCAGGCAGCTCTGATGGGACAATCAGACTGTGGTCTTTGGGCCAGCAGCGGTGCATTGCCACATACAGAGTTCATGATGAAGGAGTCTGGGCACTTCAGGTCAACGAGGCATTCACTCATGTTTACTCAGGAGGGCGGGACAGGAAGATTTATTGCACAGACCTGCGCAACCCAGATATCAGACTGCTCATTTGTGAAGAAAAAGCTCCAGTTTTAAAGGTTAAAATGTTATTCTTTTTTAGGCAATTTAGATTCTCTGTGCATTTTCTCATCTGACAGAGGGTCTGTTATCAGAATCAAATCTGTTTTGCCATTTTGTGCTCCTCCCCCTTGATTTTAGAATTTCAGTAAGCAGTGAGGCTCTCCATGTCCTACCATAGTGATCTTAACAAATTTGCTATTTCCGCACTGTTTGTTGTCCACTCATACTTGATACTGTTGATGCCTTTCCACTATCACTTGCAGGACATATGGTCAGGCTGAAGCAAGGTTTTTTATTAAATGTTGTAGCTTCATCAGCTCCTTTAGCCAAGTTAACTGCAGCTTATGGTGTAGTTAAAGGCACGACATACTGTATGGGATTGTAATGTATGTTCAGACAGTTCAGGTATTAATACGTCAAAGCAGTGTTGACAAAAATTAAAGATGCTGAATAAGAAACACAAAAGACTATTTAAGGAAACAAAATTAGTTGACATAAATCTTAAGCAGCAAAGTCAAATCTATATTTTAATTTTGTAGCTAGTAAAAACTTTTTAAAAAATGATGTTGGTCTGAAGGTGATTGTTTTCTGAGCAAGCTTTCATGATTAACATCATTTTTTTTTAATAAATTATGCAAATGCGGAAAAAGCACTCACCTAACTACATTTCGACTGTTACATCTTCAGCTGGAAATGACTGACAGTATGTACACTTTTAATCACTAACCCCACTCCAGTCTTTAAATTATGACTATGCACCTACTAGCAGCAGTGGGCACAAGGCAAGAAGGCAGCAAACTTGCATTTGATGTTTAATGCAGTATGTCAAAGTTGACTGCTATCTAGCAGTTAATGGTTAATGCATGATTTATATAAATTTTGTTTTATTTTTTCCCTAACAAAGAAATTTACTTTTTTCTTTCTTTCAGTTGATTGTATGTAATTAAAGAGCTAATGAACATAATATTTGAAACCAGAATCCCACTTTGAATTTTTCCACAAGTTGTTACTTTAACTACAGAGCTAATTAAAATATATAAATAATTGCTTATATATGTATATATTCAGTATATACATTGGATGAATGTACAAAACATCCAACAAAAAGAAATGACTCTTGGCATTTTGTTGCCAGCCCTCAGGCGAAATACTAACAAATGGATTCGGCTCACAGCTGCAGAAATAAGAATTGTTTTCAGTAACTCCACTCCCCGGGAATGCTGTGGTCATAAAAGATGTCTCCTTCTGGGTAGTTGGGTTTCTTATAGCAGAATACTCGGAATGGGCGCATCTAAATGCCCTCACTGGGTGGTTTCTTGGAGCTGCGGGGAGAAAAGAAGAGAATGTTAGTGACAGCACCCCCTCTTGCTCCTTGTCTGTATACATATATATATATATATATATATATATATATATATATATATATATATATATATATATATATATATTTTGTACGGCTGTATTCCATTAACATTAATAAAAAAAATTCATGGAATTGATGCCCTAAATATGTACACATTAACTTATCTTACAGAAGTTTAGTCTAATAATGTTTATTAAATGCAGTGTACCTAAAATACAGTTTTATTTGTGGACACTACTTTTTTTTAGATGGAACTGGACAGGTCTGCAGACCCATCACCAGCTATTTGGGTGTCTACCACAAAGTCTTCAGTAAATAAGTGGGTATGTTATTTTAAAGCTTGTTTGTAGTTACTTTTTTTGCAAGAAGAGATGACAAGCAGTGTTCCAGATGTTTTATTTTTCATACTTCCCATCCTTGTTTAATTTTTGGTATTAATTTTGGTTCAGTTTTTTCTAATGGCAGCAATTTGAAAGAGGTTGGAAATAGGTTTGCATCTTTCAAGACAGGCATTCAGTCTGATGTTATTTTTTACTGCGCCGTTAACAGCACTCAACATTATAAGGTGCCTCTACAAATTATAAACAATTACAGAAAAGTACAGAATTGAGACTAATGAATACCATTTTAAAATGACTGCAGTGTAAGTAAGAAATGAGAATGCAATACTGACAGGCATTAAGAGGATCTTACTTCTAACGCCTCCTACTTTAGTTGCTGCAAGTGAAACAGATTACTCTTTCTCACTTATAGGAGGTAAGCTATGTTTTTTAGTAAGAGAACCATGATCCTCAATTTTGAACAGCTGATTTTTCTTCTGCCCTGTTTCCACTCAACTCCAAAGTTCTCTTGTGTGTAATATGGTCAAATGAATGGATAAAATAAATTGTTTCTGGGTATGTGACATTTTTGGTGCCCTAGTCTGCCTGTTTTCACTGTGACACTTACCAGGACAACTAGTATAGATAAAGATATAAAGCATAACTAAGAACAGATTGAAAAACATTGCATTAAGAATAGATAACATTCTTCTATAGAAAAATCATTTTTAATTGAGTTGAGGAATCACTTAAAATGAAGAAGAGAACAATAAGGCAGTGCTTCAAAACAATTTAGTAGACTTTACAAATACTGTGTAACATTACTAATATTTGTTAACATTTGTTTGAGGTAAAGTCATGCCTTGCCTTTTTAGGTTTATCAAAGGTTTTTAAGAATTCCAGTGTATGTAGCTACTACAACAAAATTTTCTTCCACATATGTTCCACTAATACCAGGAACCAAGCTACATCTAGTTAATATTTTATTTTCATTACATTTTGTTTTGAAGGTTCTTGGAACCAACTATAAAATTTCTTTTTACTGTTGGCTCCTGCTTTATTATGTAGCCTGTACAGTAACATGGTCATGATAGCTGATGAATAAGACTAAAGAGGAAGAGCAAGCAATTACTAATTACTAAAATGATCCCAAATCATATATCAAAAAGTTTTTCAAAATAGGTGTATCATTCATTGTAAAACAGAACAAAAATAAAACTGGAATGTAAAAAAGCAGAAAAAGGGTAAGTTAGCAATTCAGTAATTTTCTTAATGTTTGCACTGCATTTTACATTTATTCACTTAGCAGACACTTTTATCCAAAGAGACTTACAAAGTAGGTCAACATAACCAAGTAAACAACAGTCTAGGGGATTGCTTGGGAAGCAACTGATGCAGGACAGGTTACAAAATTGATCATTACAAGTGAAGAGGTCTAAACCAAACAGAATTAATGAATGTTTCCTTAGTTACAAGGAACTATAAAATGTATTATTAGATAGACCGATATTCACGGAACAAGTGAGTCTTGAAATGCCTCTTAAACACACTGAATGAGTCAGCTGTTCAGGTAAAGGTAGGGAGCTCATTCCACAAGCTAGAAACTACATGTAAAAAGAGTGTGGATTGAGATTTGATGCCACGCAGAGGTGGCACCACCAGATGCTGTTCACTAGCAGACCTGAGTGGTTGTGAAGGAGTATAGGACCTCACAAGTGTTAGCATATGCATAGTTGCTAAACCGCAGACTACTCTGTAAATAGCATCAGGTATATGAACTTAAAATGTGCTGCTGCAGAGAACCAGTATAATGATCTGAAAAGAGGATTGACATGTGTTTGTACTGGCTGGTTGAACATGAGATGTGCTGCTATATTTTGAATCATCATCTGTGGTTTGGTAGCACATGCTGTAGTCCTGCTAGTAGAGAATTGCAGTAAGTGAGAAGATCAATGCCTGGGACCAGAAGATGTGCTGCATTCTCAGATACGGTCTGATCTTTCAGATGTTATACAGAATGAATCTGCAAGAATGAGAGAGAGTTGTAACATGGTCAGGGAAGGATAACTGATCATTGAGGACCACCCAGAGGTTGCATACTGACTTGGCAGGTTTTAGCAATAATGAGCTGAGCTGACAAGAGATGGGGTGTTGAATAGATGGACTGGCTGAGATATCTAAGGAGGTCCATCTTTACAAGGCTGAGGTGGAGCTTCTTCTTCTTCTGCTTCTTCTTCCACTATAAGATACTAGTGAGACAGAGATTGTATCTACCATATGTTCCTCTGGAGGGAATGACAGGTACACCTGGGTATCATCAGCATGGTACTGATATGAGAATCATGGTACTGGATGATAGAGCCTAGTGAGGTGATGTACTAAGGATTGAGGAGATGACCCTGTACTGATCCTTGCGGCATTCTCATGCTTGCTTGATGCACCCTTTAAATCTCTCCTCATCAGTGGACACAATAAGATATGCCCAAGAGGTGGGATTCAGACCATCTAAGAACAGTCCCAGTAATGATAAGTTCAGAGTGTGTGGAAATGAGAATATGATTGTTGGTTGTGTCAGAGGAGGAGGAGAGTTCTAGAAAGATGAGGACGGATGACATTTGTAGCTCTAGCCAGCCATAACATGTCAACAACAGTCAGTAGAGCTGTCTCGGTGGAATGGCCCCTTTTCACTGTGGAACCGTTTACTAAAAGCTATCACAAAATGTTTATTATAATTAATTTACAACTAATGCACCCTTTATAATTTTTGCCTTGTCTTTTTCTTTTTAAACTGTTTATGGAACATTCTGTGTTGTTTAGAGCCTCTATAAATAATGTGTAGTTGCCCATTTTAATACCTTCCTTCCTATTATTTCTTTGTGTGGTTTATCTTCAGTGTTTGAAAGGTCTCCACAATTTCAGAGCTTCTGGGGACTATGACAATGACTGTAGCACACCACTGACGCCGCTTTGCACACAGTCTGAACAAGTTATTAAAGGTAACACGTTAGGTTTTTATCCCTACATTTCTTTTAAAAGCTGTTAATATTTTCTGATGAATGTTTATCTATTCCTTTCTCTATTGTCATAAACAATAAAAAGAACATTAAAGTTTATCTTTAGTATTTGTGTTCTTTTTCTCTAATATAATATGTCGCTAATGCCCCCTTTTCCCTAGACTACTCCACTAAAAATAGAATAAAAATGATTAATTATATTTTCATTTCACGCTGTATTCATTCTACATAGCTAAAAGTCAAAAACACTTCTATTAAGTCAGTGAAATTTAGAAACCTACATCTCTCTGGAAGTAAAATTTAAGATAGTGGTATCTACGTGCCCATTTTAGGTGCATTCACATATACTATGGGTAGCATGAATTAAGATAGCCATGTCTGTCCCTCCATCTGAAACAACTCAGCCCTCCGTGGACAAATTTTGTTGAAATATTGTGTACTTGTTCTACAAGAAAATTTGTCAAGACTGTTCAATTTTCGTTGCGATATGTTGAACAGGTCACAGTGTACACAGTTCTAAAATTTCAAAATCTCCCATTGAAAAGCATTGGTGAATTTATGAATGTGTCTATTTTAAAATTAAGAAATATTCTGTGCGACTTCAACTACGAATTAGCTTACTGATTTAATATGACCTTGACAGTTGTGACATCAACTTGTATATTGTGTATATTTTCCTCTTTTTCATCTCCGATAGCTGATGCTGGCGGCAAGCAGATTCCCTATACAAGTAAAAGAAGCATCAGCAGACTGCGTGTGCGGGTAGGAATTTGATGTCACAAGCTGCTTCAGTGCGTGCGGGACTGAATTCTCCATCAGCAAGTCCAGCGAGTCAGCAGATTGAGTGCAAGCCTATGAGAATGAGTGCATCAGCACCTCAGTCCTCCCGATACTTTTAAGTCGTAACAGGTAGTTAAATGATCTTCCTAAACATAAAAGTATAAAATGCAAGCAAGGAGAATAAAAAGTTATCTAGCGGTGAATGATTTACCCTGTGATGGTTTGCGCTAGAGCAAATAAACATTTCTTCAGTATTATCTTAGACTAAGCCTGCTTCACAGGGCCATTTCCTGCACTGTGAGTATAGTTTACTTTGGTGGTAAGACATCAAGGTGACAGGGACAGTCCCAATTTTAGGCTATGTGTCCCAATAAATAACTGAAGAATATCAAAATGCTGTGGCTTTAACAGGCTGCCCGTCTAATAAAACTTTGAATCGCCAAAACAAATATCCCAACAATATATTTAGAGCAGCATTTATAAAGGTCCAAGGGGGAAGCCAATACCCCATCACTTCACCCTCTTTTCGATACTAAATTACATATAATAGTGTGATCAAAATTCTTGATGGTGAAAGGTTGATTAAGAACTTGTGTTAAATTTGATCATGACAAGGTCCAAGAACCAGACACAAGCAAAGTATTGCCATTTGTTTGTTCCCACATCAAACACGGTGTAGAATTATATGTGTCCATTTGTGTTTTTTTATCTTCCCTCCATGCCCTGATGTCTTACTGATGATGATGAGATAAAGTAGGAATTAAACAAGTGCCACATTTACCTGATATCCATAATACAGTAGACATTTGCTATAGTAAATGCTTGCCTTTAACTTCCGTTAGTTCCTAACATTTGTCATAACTGAATAGCTTTACAAGTCACATTTTATAAAAATTACAATGGTCAGACATGCTCAAGTAATGAAGGAATTAATTACAAAAATTTTCTTTTATGGTTATGTTCACTGGCAATTACAAATTGTGTGTGGGGTGTTTGTGTGAGAGGGAATGGTCCCTGTGACAAACTAGCCTGTCCACACCTATTTTGAGCCATTTGCCCAATTCTAGTGAGATAGTCTTTGCCCCCTGAAATGGATTGAGAAGTTTGAGAAAGTTCTAGAACCTACCTGTTGAACTCAGTGCATAAAGGCCTACAGTCCCTTCACAGTCCTCAAATATACCTGAATATTATTCCATGCATACATTTTTTAACTTGCCTTAATTGAATTAGGCATATAGTGAATGTACTTTTTAGTGTGAAAAATTCCAAAAGCCAAAAAAACTTTCCTTTTAGTTTGCACAAATAGGAGAACACCAATTGGTGTTCTCTGTTCTGATAAGCTTTTGCTGTCTGTGCACAGGTTTAGATAGTTACTAGGGGGTTTGCCCCCCTGCTCTCTTCGCTTGCCAACCCCCTGACCTGCGCTACACGCCAACCACTTCGCGTCTCTACTGCTCGGGTTGTGAAGAGGGGGGATGAACACACCCCAAGGAGATGTGGTCGCTCCTCCGAAACCCCCTCTTAAACGGTGATACAATGGGAAGCAAATAAAGATTTTTTTTTTTTTTTTTTACCTCCTCTTTGCTCATTCAGCTGCTGGTTTGATGCTGCTGCCGTGCTACGTGATTTGCATCTCGTGCTGTGCTTCGAACATTTAAAAGCCTATACAGCAACTGTCCTTCTGTCTTTTATTTCTGGCCCCCAGGTGTGGTTAAATCTCTTGGCACAAAGTCTCGTCTCACGGGACGTGACTTCTTCATATTTTTAGTTTATAATTTAAAAACAGAATAAGAATCTGAAAATCTAATAACATCACATTAAAGTTTGATAAATTCTGAAAAGAATGATACCAAACATATATATATAGGTTTTAAAATAAGCCTGATTTAAAGCGTGACAAAAAAGTGACATAAAAATGCCACATAAAATCGTTGCACTTTTAGGATTTTATATATAGAGAGTAGCTTAACATTGTTGCTGTTGTCTGAATTTTCTAATTATGTTTACATGGCTGGCAAACCAGACTATGGTATAATTAGTGTACCTGCTCACATATGTGTTTTAGAAGTGTGAACCCTAGGAAAACAAACTAGCTTTTCAGAGCAACTTTCTGACTTTGTGCCGAGGTCAAAAGCTGGCTTAAACTTATGTTCGAACACACTGTGTATTCAAAGATAACAATGTCCTTCTGTAAACATCTTTTTACTGTATTGTTTTTTTAAATTTATTCTTCTTCCTCTTCATCACTTCAAACTTCTGTGTAGGAGTTGATGTGTCCGATCAACACTCTCCATACAGCTCAGTCCTGCACTTTCCTCCCCAGTCAGGCCTTTTTTCCTTCAAATCTTCTTTTACTTTATCTATCCACTTCTTCTTCAGCCTTCCCTACGTTCTCTTACCCTTGTTTCCATTTTTAAATTTTTTCCCCACATATTCATCCTCTTTCCTCATCAGATGTCTATACAACTTCAACCTACTTTCCTGTACTTTTTAGGATATCCCTCCTACTTTTTTTGCACCTCCGATTGTCTCATTTCTAATTCTGTGCTTCTTTATTACTCCACATATCCAATTCAACATTCTTATTTTTGCCACATCCAACTTCTTCTCACACACTCCTTTTTACTGCCCAGGTCTCAACTCATTGCTGGTCTTACCACTGCCTTAAAAACCTTACTTTAAACAGAACTCCTCATTTCTTCATCCAATTGTTCCATCTCTGTGAGTTATCTCTTGTTTTTTTAATTTGAAAATAAAAAAAACAACATTTTCAGTACATGGAGTAATACACCATTATAATTATTTTGCATATAGCAATATCAAATATAATATACCGGATGATTTTATTTTCCTTGTTTCATAGTCAATTAGGAACAGTAGTAACTACTAGACTGTTTTGTGGTTTAAAATGAGATTCAGGAGTGCAGATAACAGATTTCAATTGAGCATTGTGATGCATTCACTTTCTTTTCTGTTCACTTTTTCTTAATCATGTTGTACGCTAGTGCAATACATTAACGTTTCACAGCCATACTATGCATTTCATCCCATTTTCTGTAATTGTTTGGTTGGTTGTATAGCAAATGTATATTTTTATGCATATTTGTAATTGTTTGTTTGATTGTATAGCAAATGTATATTTTTATGCATATGATCTATATTGGGTACTGTTTCATACTGTTTTATGTTCAGTCTGACATTTTTATTGTACCACCATATTTAAACCTTATCTTAGCCACATGGGATTGACATTGAAGTCCGAGATCTTGTAGATGATTTAAAATTTGCTTAAACTCTCTGTTATATTAAATGTTTTAAGTTTGGCCCTTTTTTGAATAACTGTGTTTAATCATTGTGATATTTATCTGAGTGAATCTGGTGTTGGACTGACATCCCATCAATGGCTGGTTAAGGCATTGTACCATTTGTTGCAGGCATAAATTATGACTTAAAAGAGATCTTGCACTAGGAAAATGAGTTCAGAAATTGGGGGTACTGCATTAGATTGAAAACTCTAATACTGTATATTAAAAGCTAAAAAAGTTTAGAAATCACAGCTACTTTGTGTTAGTCTTATACTTTATAAATAGCAATCTTGTTTAATGTGCTATACCTGAAGCAGTGTATTTCAGTATCACTTTATACACTGCCTGGCCAAAAAAAAAGTTGCCACCTGGATTTAACTAAGCAAATAGGTACGAGCCTCCTTTTGGATAATTACTGCATGGGCGATTATCTTTCAGCTGGCAACAAGTTATTTAACCCCAACTGGTACAATGAGTTGCTTCTCATTTCTTAAAAAACCATGTCGAAAGACACATCTCGTGGTCGTGGAAAAGATGTTAGTCTGTTTGAGAAGGGTCAAATCATTGGCATGCATCAAGCAGAGAAAACATCTAAGGAGATTGCAGAAACTACTAAAATTGGGTTAAGAACTGTCCAACGCATTATTAAAAACTGGAAGGATAGTGGGGACCCATCGTCTGTGAGGAAGAAATGTGGCCGGAAAAAAATCCTGAATGATCATGATCGGCGATCACTTAAACGTTTGGTGAAATCAAATCGAAGAAAAACAACAGTAGAACTCAGGTCTATGTTTAATAGTGAAAGTAAGAGCATTTCCACATGCACAATGCGAAGGGAACTGAAGAGATTGGGACTGAACAGCTGTGTTCCCTGATGGCACGGGCATATTCCAAGATGACAATGCCAGGATTCATCGGGCTCAAATTGTGAAAGAGTGGTTCAGGGAGCATGAGACATCATTTTCACACATGGATTGGCCACCACAGAGTCCAGACCTTAACCCCATTGAGAATGTTTGGGATGTGCTGGAGAAGGCTTTGCGCAGCAGTCAGACTCTACCATCATTGATGCAAGATCTTGGTGAAAAATTAATGCAACACTGGATGGAACTAAATGTTGTGACATTGCAGAAGCTTATCGAAACAATGCCACAGTGAATGCGTGCCGTAATCAAAGCTAAAGGCGGTCCAACGAAATATTAGAGTGTGTAACCTTTTTTTTTGGTGGCAACTTTTTTTTTTGGCCAGGCAGTGTATTTGCTTTCTTTCAACCACAAAATTCAATTAGGTGGTTGTGCACTTACGTCTGCATAAATGTAAATGCACACTGGCTGAAAATCAGACTGCATTTAATTGGTTAAATGTACTGGCTGTTTCAGAAGGTGTGTACATGGTCATAATCATGTGCATTAAAATACTGTATTTATCAAATAAAATGTAAGCATGTTGGTCAAAAATGAGCATAATCCTGCTTACATTTGTAGATGCATCTGACAAAGAAATAATCCCCATTGTTTTGCTTGATTAAATAGAATTAAATTACTCATGTCTTACCGTTTTGCTTTTCTAGGAGGGGCCAGCATAATTCAGTGCCACATTCTAAATGACAAGAGACACATACTTACCAAAGACACCAATAACAATGTGGCATATTGGGATGTTCTTAAAGTGAGTACTGCTGGGTTATTACGCCTGTTACAAAAACCTCTCTCAAAATAAAGTTCCCAAATGTATTATGTATTCTTTTTACAGGCCTGCAAGGTAGAAGATCTTGGGAAAGTAGAGTTTGATGAAGAAATTAAAAAAAGATTCAAAATGGTTTATGTGCCAAATTGGTTCTCAGTTGATCTGAAAACTGGGGTGAGTTAATATTTTTGATGAATTGGCAATAAATTATAGAATATTCAGATGGTTAAAATTTCAGCCTTTGCCTTTTAAAGCGAGGTGGTTATATTTTCCACATTCATTCATGGATGCTTCATTTTATAACTGCTTTTTCCTTATTGTTTTTGATTTTGTTCAAAAATCTGTAGTTTGTTTAACCATTCATTTTCTTGGTTTAGCCAATTTCGCTGATAAATCACCAAATACTTTTCTGATACTTTTTCAGTCTTTGTTATGAGTCTTTTTTTATAAATCCTTTCAGCAATTCCATCCATGTCAGGTTTTAGTTACACTTTGGCCTCACTTCCCTCTACTTCTGCATCAATCTTTAATCCCAACACTACGGCCTTAATCACTCAAACATAATGTTTCACCTTCATCAGCCATGATTCACTCCCATACACCCTACAGTTATTTTTATGGCATACTAACACTTTTGCCCTCAATATCAGAGAGATTATCTTTCAGAAAGTAGAATGGCAGCTATAGGACAACTTTATACACATTTGCCTTTGCTTCCACCACATAGTGTGCATCTTCAGCTGCATTCACAATGTCACATGATTTCCTTCCTTTGTCTGAAACAACTGACTAGTTTGTGGTTCACCTCTCACACACATTTGACAGAGAGTCACACTTGCAACCTCAAGCTTTTATTTAAAAAATAAATAAATTAAACATTCCTGGGCACCATTCATGCTTTTCCATTTATTATTCTCACCGTAGGTACTAACCATGCTAAAAATTTAACACTTGCAGCACTATCTTAGATGGTTTCTACAGATATCCACATGCACAAGTCAGCTTCTTTTCTTCCATGTTGATTTTCTGTAGTTGTCTCATGATAGATTATGTTCATTATTCCTTTCTGAGGCATGCAACCAAACTGCATGTCATTACATGCAAGTGACTTTGTTATTACTTTCTCTCACACTCTCAACTGCCTTCACTGCTTTCTCCAGTAGCTTGACCTTTTGACAAAAACCTCAGACAATTCATGAATACCTTCATCTACTTCCTAATTCTTCTTGTTTTATTTTTTGCAGTATTCTTTGTGATTTTTAACATATTCCTCTTCCCTTCCTTGTTTTCCAGCTCATTGGAATATGGTTGATTCTTTTTTAAACTACTTCTGTAGCATTTCCATGTAGCACACAATTTAAAAGTAGTTTATCTAGTAGAAGAGTAAACCAGAGAAGTTCAATGGGATTCTTCAAAGTAAGAACACAGTTTAGTTTGTTCTTTTAAGAAGTATAGTAGATGTAGTAATGGTAGGTGCTGCCGTGAGTGGCAGCCTTTCCAGCAGCTCCGTGTACAACTTTATATTTCTACCATTTTCTTACTACTTGGACATGGATTTTTACATGCCGAGACTCGTCTATTCAGGTAGTCAACTTCAAGTGCTGAAAACAAAGACCCGTGCCAGTGTGGTTCTCTATGTACCTGAAGAGGTAAGAAGGTGGTATCGTGGCAGCAGAGCCGACGCTAAGCTAAAGGTTAAACAGTTAGAGATAAATTGGTGATACAAGCCTTCGGTGCCTTTTGTGATCCTGGGAAATGTGAACTCACTACCAAATAAAATCGATGAACTGGCTGTGCTCGTTAAAAATGTCAGGACCTACAGAGAATGCAGTTTGTTGTGTTTTTGTGAAACGTGGCTAACGACTAGCATCCCAGATGCTAATGTGGAGCTACCCGGGTTTAGCACAGTTAGAGCGGACAGAGACGCAAATACCTGCAGGAAGCGGAAAGGAGGAGGACTCGCTCTCAATGTGAATACAAGGTGGTGCAACCCTGGACATGTAAACGTCAAAATCTCCACTTGCTGCAGGGACATCAAACTGTTGGCTGTAAGTCTGCGTCCCTATTACTTGCCCAGTGAGTTTAGACACGTCATTGTTGTTATTGTTTACATCACTCCTTGGGTGGATGTGGAGATAGCGGGTGATGTCATCCACGCCACTGTTGCTAAACTACAAACACAGCACCCCGAGGCGCTTGTGCTAATCACTGGAGATTACCATGTGACACTGGACAAAACATTACCTACCTTCTCCCAGTATGTGGATTGTAACACCTGGGAAAATAGGACTATTGACCTACTGTATGGAAATGTTAAAGACGCATACAGCACCACCCCGCTGCCTGCGCTTGGGAAAGCAGATCATAACCTTGGTTCTGCTTCAGCCTCACTACAAACCAAGAGTGAGGGAGCTACCTCCAACTACACGCTCATTCAGGAAGTGGTCGCCTGAGGCAGAGCAGGCTCTGAGAGACTGCTTTGAACTACGGACTGGGATATCCTGCAGGGATCATATAATGAGAACATTGAGGAGGTTGTTGACTGCACTACTGACTACATCACCTTCTGTATGGACATTGTAGTTCCAGTAAGAACAGTACGCTGCTATGCTAACAACAAGCCATTAGTTACAAGTGACATCAAGGGCCTTTTGAAACAGAAGAAAAGGGCTTTTAAAGGCGGTGATCAGCATGAGCTCAAGCGCATGCAGAAGGAACTCCGAGTCCAGCTCAGGGAGGCGAAGGAGCAGTACAGGAAGAAGCTGGAGCAGAAGTTGCAGAATAACAGCATGAAGGAAGTGTGGGATGAGATGAAGATCATCACTGGCTGCAGCTCGAAGCGGGGTGCCACCATCGAGAGAGAAGTGGAGAGAGCAAACCAGATGAACAACTTCTTTAACAGGTTTGACCACCCTAACCCACACTCACCTCGGAGTACTGCACCCTCTACCCATCCTTCTACTGATACCAGCATAGGAGAGAGCTTCCCCCCACCCACAATTACAGCAGCCCAAGTAAGCAGAGAGCTGAGGAGACTTTGTGCCAGCAAAGCAGTGGGTCCAGATGGAGTATCACCATGACTGCTGAAGGCCTGTGCGCTGGAGCTGGGGAGTCCTCTACAGTGCATCTTCAACCTGAGCCTGGAACAGGGAAGAGTCCCGAGGCTTTGGAAAACATGTTACATCACCCCAGTCCCAAAGGTATCACGTCCTAGTGAGCTGAATGACTTCTGGCCTGTTGCCCTGACATCACTTGTGATGAAGACCATGGAGCGGCTGCTGCTTCACCAC
Organism: Erpetoichthys calabaricus; assembly: GCF_900747795.2. Lineage (NCBI taxonomy): Eukaryota > Metazoa > Chordata > Cladistia > Polypteriformes > Polypteridae > Erpetoichthys > Erpetoichthys calabaricus. Next base: position 184,536,163 of record NC_041399.2, read on the forward strand.
CTGAGGCCACAGGTCCTCCACGCCCTCGACCCTATGCAGTTCGCATGCCAGGAGAAGGTGGGAGTGGAGGATGCCATCATCTACATGCTACACTGATCCCTCTCCAATTTGGACAGAGGCTGTGGTGCTGTAAGAATTATGTTTCTGGACTTCTCCAGCGCCTTCAGCACCATCCAGCCTCTGCTCCTTAGGGGCAAGCTGACAGAGATGGGAGTAGATTCATACCTGGTGGCATGGGTCATGGACTATCTTACAGACAGACCTCAGTATGTGCGTCTCGGGAACTGCAGGTCTGACATTGTGGTCAGCAGCACAGGAGCGCCGCAGGGGACTGTACTTTCTCCGGTCCTGTTCAGCCTATATACATCGGACTTCCAATGCAACTCGGGAGTCTTGCCATGTGCAAAAGTTCGCTGACAACAGTGTTATCGTGGGCTGCATCAGGAGTGGGCAGGAGGAGGAGTATAGGAACCTAATCAAGGACTTTGTTAAATGGTGCAATTCAAACCACCTACACCTGAACACCAGCAAAACCAAGGAGCTGATGGTGGATTTTATGGGGTCCCAGGCCCCTCCCGGACCCTTTGAATATCAGAGGTGACTATGTGCAGAGGGTGCAGACCTATAGATACCTGGGAGTGCAGCTGGATGATAAACTGGACTGGACTGCCAATACTGATGCTTTGTGCAAGAGAGGACAGACCTGACTATACTTCCTTAGAAGGCTGGCGTCCGTCAACATTTGCAATAAGGTGCTGCAGATGTTCTATCAGACGGTTGTGGCGAGCGCCCTCTTCTATGCGGTGGTGTGCTGGGGAGGCAGCATAAAGAAGAGGGATACCTCACGCCTGGACAAACTGGTGAGGAAGGCAGGCACTATTGTAGGCATGGAGCTGGACAGTTTGACATCTATGGCAGAGCGACGGGCACTGAGCAGGCTCCTGTCAATCATGGAGAATCCACTGCATAGTATCATCTCAAGACAGAGGAGCAGCTTCAGCGACAGACTGCTGTCACTGTCCTTCTCCACTGACAGACTGAAGAGATCATTCCTCCCCCACACTATGCGACTCTTCAATACACCCTTAAACGTTAGCACTACAAGATTATTCTCTATTACTAGGGGGCTTTGCCCCCTGCTCGCTTCGCTCGCCAACCCCTGTGTTTGGTTAATTGGATATACAATTTTACATTTTTTTTTTGGAATTGTTTCAATTTCATTATTTTCACTTTTACTTTAAAGCTTCATTAAAAACAATATATTTTGGAGACACATTGTGACAACGCAACGTATAACTGCCCGTGAATGAATATTGTTTCTGTTTCTGTAATAAATAATCCGTGTTTTTCTGTTTGTCCCTGTGATTTATTGATTGTCATAGCAAAAGCTATTCTCACGGTAAACTGTAAACATTTTACTACTAATGGCATATCACGATCTCCTTTGGTGTGTAATAATGTTCGCGGAATATATATATCACCTTTCTTTTTGCCTGTTAAAATTTGCATCGCTTCTCCGAGATCATCAATATACACCCGACCGAATTGTGTACTCTTTGAAATTTAACTTGTTGTTCCTTTAACTGTTGTGGGACCACAGATTCTCATAGCATATGGTCCATTATTGTGTAAATCCACGTTTTGTCCATTGAATGATGCGAATGCGAAAAGGCTTTGTTGTCTACTCTTTTTTTCAGACCTCAATTTGTCCTGGTATTTTTTCAATTACACCTGGTTCTGATGATTAATCACCTTTTGTTTGTGGTAATGCAATCGTTTCTATCTTTTCTTTGATACTGTAGTGACTGACATGATAAAGTGTCACAAAAGTTTTACTTGAACAATCGCTGACTTCCTAACCCCAAACACAACTTTCTAGCACCCTCTCCAACGCCCCCCACACCGCATCAAATCAATACCCCGCTATCAGTCCTCCGTGCTGTACTCTGCCTTCCCTCAATCGGACCTAACAGTCACTTAAAACCAAAAAGCCCTCAACCTGGCTGGGACGCTACAATACTTTTGAATTTCACTGCTTTCATATTCTATACCTTTCTCTGTATGTGTATCGCGCCATCGTTTGTTTGAGCTTTTCAAATTCCACTACTTTCATAATCTCTTATCTGCCTTTTTTTCTCTCCAATGCCTTTGGGTCTCTATTCTCCATATTGTCCTTATACGCTTTATATGCGCTGAGAGCACATGATTTGTGTGTACTATGTGCTTTTACACGATTGATTATTTTTCGATGGGTGTGCTCTTATATATTCCGTACTATCTTTGTGGACCTTTACGGACCCCGTAGTGTGTTACGTTTGACTCTGGGGTGCAGTGCAGAAGCCTCTTTTCTGTGTGGCTATGTCGTTAGCTATGGGCGCGTTGTTTATCCAGGTGGGCTCGTGTTTGTATATCCGTCAGTCGAGCTCGTTCGTTTTGAACCCGTGCCTGCTTTGCTTCCGCAATTTTCAGACGCGCGTTGTAGGTGCCTGCGTTCATTGATTTTATCCAGGTGGGCTCGTGTGTGTATCGTTGAGCTGTATTGTGTTTGAATTTGGTGTAAAGCGTTCAGCGGTTTGTACAATCCCAAGCAGCACATTATTCCTAACTTCACTCCACAGTAGTGTCACTCACAATATGGCGGTGACGCCTGCTGCTATTTCCGTTAGTTGAGCTGTACGCGCCTGTGCAGTACGTCTCATGGTCCCATCGCCGTGTACCTGCGTCCATGCCATCCGGTTTACCATTCTCAGTTAGTAATATGGATACCTGCCGTGCACTCTCTCCACCTTGCTTTTTTTTTTTTTTTGTTTACTTTCACTGCGGTTTTATTGCTCTTTAATTAATATTGTTTTTATCAGTATGCTGCTGCTGGAGTATGTGAATTTCTCCTTGGGGATTAATAAAGTGTGTGTGTGTGTCTGTGTGTCTGTCTGTCTGTCTGTCTGTCTATCTATGCTAAGCATGAGTGTTATCAGTCATGGCACTGGCTGTGGTAGTGCAATGATGTGTTTAGGCAGTGTGTTTTGCGCTTGGACACTCATTGACTTGGCATGACAGCGGTTTTTATTTTTTCTTGTCATTCATGTACAGCTATAACAATTTTGTGTCTTCTCAGTTATCAGTCACAACAGTGGCAGATGAAGTCAGAGTTGTGAACAAAGTCAGTCCCTGTGCTGTAGCACTGTTGATACTATTCACCAGACCCCATGAGGAATACCATCCATCCATTTTCCAACCCGCTGAATCCAAACACAGGGTCACAGGGGTCTGCTGGAGCCAATCCCAGCCAACACAGGGCGCAAGGCAGGGAACCAATCCCGGGCAGGGTGCCAACCCACCGCAGGACACACACACACACCCACACACCAAGCACACACTAGGGACAATTTAGAATCGCCAGTCGACCTAACCTGCATGTCTTTGGACTGTGGGAGGAAACCGGAGCGCCCGGAGGAAACCCACGCAGACACGGGGAGAACATGCAAACTCCACGCAGGGAGGACCCAGGAAGCGAACCCAGGTCTCCTAACTGCGAGGCAGCAGCGCTACCACTGCGCCACCGTGCCGCCCCTATGAGGAATACCTCCCTTAATTTATTTTCTGTTTCAAATTTCCTACAATGTATTAAATACAAATACTTTTTATATGATGGCTACTGAAGCACAGATGTGATTGCTATTTCAGGAAGTGTGCAACATATGCAGGAAATCAAACAAAACCCATGTTCATTTTACTAAATGAAGAAATAAATGCACATTATGCCTAACAATATGATTGTGCAATAAAGAAGTGGATGATTAAGTACATTTTAGAAATCATTCTTTTTTTGTTTTCTCCCAACCTCCTCCAGTTTTATCCCCTTATATGGTAAAGCATATCTTTGTTTTTAAATGCCTTAAAGTGTAAATGATCACATTTAGAATAGAACATGTATGACTTTGGCATCAGCTGAGAATAATATGAGTACATGCTTACTTTTAGAATATCAATCAATCGAACGTTGCAATCAAGTTCATTGGGCCACATGTTCAGGGCATGCAACAAATTAACATAATTTTGGACCAAAATCTTTAAATGCCTATCAGACAGCCTTGGTGTCACAATCCCTCCTAATCCACTAACAGCTGTGTTTGGTGGGTTCCCAGATGGGCTTAAAGTGAAGAAGGACAAACAAACTGTAATCGCCTTTACTGCACTATTAGCTTGTAGACTTACCTTACTGAACTGGAAGAATCCTAACTCACCTCTTTTAAGTCAGTGGGTAACTTATGTTATGTGTTATCTGAAATTGGAAAAAATCACATTCTCACTTATAGGATCTGTACAAATCTTTTTCAAAACCTGGCAGCATCTAATCAATAACATTTTAGAATACTGTAAGCATTTAAATTGAGGAAGTGGATTCTCTCCCCTCTTTTTTATTCTATTTATTTTTATTCATATATTAATTTAGTTATTTACTTATTTTTACTAGCTTAAAGTTTTACTCTGCTGGCCTAGCTCTCTTTCTCATGGGTGGGGATTGATGTGTTTCGGACGTAGTTTTGTTAAACTTGACTTGCTTGTATGGAATGTTATTTGATTTTAATAAAATAAATAAAATGTTTAAAAAGTATAGAATATCAATCAATATATGAAAAGTTAGATGATAGTTCAACTACATTATTGCAATTTCTGTCAAAGCAAGGGAAATTTGGTTTCTGTAGTTGGAATGAACATACTGGGTTTGAATTAAACAAAATTAAAAAATAATAATCAATGATGCCCTTGCAACATCATTAACTGCCACGATCCCCATTTGGGGATCATGTACTTTAAACCGGGACGAAATCTTTCTCCAAACCAGCCAAGAGTCATGTTCCTGTTGATATCAGAACCTCTGGAACTGGTCACTACATTGAACGCACAGAAATGGGCAAACAAAGGAAGTGTGCAGTGTGTAAGACTAACGCAAGAAAACAGTGCTGTAAATGTAATGTTGGACTACATGTTGAGTGTTTTCCAGTATGGCACCAAAACTAGGTAGTATGTGTCATGATCCCCATTTGGGGATGGCCAAAATTTTGAAATGTTGGAAAAAGTACAAATGTTGAGATTCAAAATATATGTTTTCCTTATTAAGCAGATGTTAATCTATAACAAAAAAGTGAAAATATTCGGGGAAAAAAATTTGGCAGTTAATGGTTAAACAAAAAAAAAAAAAAAATAGGTTGATCAAGAAAAAATAATACCAGCTTCACAAAAATTGTACTAGGAATGATGTGATGCATTTTTCTGAGCTACAATTTATATTGTGCATTTCTCAGTACTTTCATCGGTACTAAACAATTCTTTACAGTCTGATTCAGGTACATGGTCTAACTTTTTAATAAAACACAACATTAAATGAAACAGTGTAGTATTTATTTTCTTATACATTTTATTAGTGCTGTCAGGTTGCATGCAGTATTTTAAAACTAATGAAAATGGCAATAATAAAGTGAATTCCATTATTGTCTCTTTCATCTTTTTTGTACATACACAACAAAGTGTTACTAATTTTAAAAATGAGTTGCTTTTACAGTCTGATGCATATATTTTTTAACATGTTGTTTTTATTATATACAATTTTTTAAATTTCAGTACAATTTTTTACTCCTTATCACCAACCCTAGATCAGTGCTGGCAATGTTTCCAGCAAGTGGAGATTTTAAATATATAACTTGTGTTGTACTTGTTATTCTAGATGCTGACAATCACCCTGGATGAAAGTGACTGTTTTGCTGCCTGGGTTTCTGCAAAGGATGCTGGATTTACCAGTCCAGATGGATCAGATCCAAAATGTAAGACTTGCTGTGTCAAGTATAGATTTGTAAATTAGGCACTTTGGAAGAACAGTGGCATTCAGCCTAATGAAAGTACGATAGTCATTTCCACTAACAAAGTAAATGTGCTTCTTGTCTTTTCTTTAAAGTTTCTCTTTCTTAGAGGCTGCCCTAAATACTGATTAGGGTTTAGGACTCAAACTGAAGAATGTATGTTTTGTTTTTTTTTTGTTTTTTTACTTATGATTTTGTAGAATATGCCTGTGCTTGAAAGCATTATTACAGTGGAATAATGAAACAACAATTGTTGTTATTTCAATGCTTGGAAATCCTTAATAACAGGTTGTGATTTAGCAGGACCCCAGGCTGATTTGCCTGCTGTTCTCTACATCCTTCTGTAAAAGATGTTGTAACATCCCTAGTATCTATCCTGACATTCAGTCTAGCAAATTGATTTACACAAAAAATAAATACTCTATAAATAGCTTTAAAAGGACCTACTGATGGAGATATAGATCAAGAAGATTCAGCTATAGAAGATAAATACATGATCGGACAAGTTGTGATCAGAAAGTTTGACATCTGAATGTTTGCATTTAAAATGCATTATTGTAGCAAGGAGACAGGAGAATGTTCATTGAATCTGTATCAACTAACGGGGAATTGTGAGCCAATATGAGCCAAATTATTTTTTTATTTTGTTATATGTTTTACTGTGTGAGTTTTGGTTTAGGTCACACATTGTGACAACTTTTTCCCTCTTTTTGGCTTTTATGTAATCTATTAATTCTTCCAAATCAACTTTAAATTCCATGCAAATACCTCTTTTTATAAACACTAATAACAGAACAAGTAGAGGATGAATGTTAGCTCAGGACCTGCTTTTGGAGTCTGTCTTGTTGAGGCTTTTTTGAGACCTGAACCTCTGCTGCTGAGCAAGGATCAGCTTTAATGATTTATTTATTTTTTCTTCAGTTTAGGCCAGGAATGGGCTGCATCGGCCCTGGAGCGCTGCAGTGCCTGCAGGTTTTTGTTTCAAGCCAGTTTCTCAATGAGAACTCAATTATTGCTGATGAAGCATTTATTGCTCAAGTGATATTTTGGTGCTTCATTTTAGTGGTCTCTCTTGTTAAGGTTCCCCACAGGATTTTACATTTATCCAATAAGTTATAATAATAGCATTGTAAATTTGGTTTTACATCCACAGCTTTCAGACTTGGAAGTAAACTGTGCAACCCAATCAAAATCCACTCGGACAAGGAAAGACATGCAGCTTCTGTCACAGACATACACACACACACAACACACACTATGACCAGGCCATGATTTGAAATCAGTACTCGATCAGTAAGGCATCAGTACTAACCATTGTGCCATTCTGTCTTCTTTAAGAAAACAGATAATAATTTAACTTTATGTTTTTGTATTCTGCATTCTGAACATGCATCAAATCAAATGTGTTATTGTGTGCTGCAAAAGTAGTGTTTTAAAAAGATCAAGTTGAAAAGAACAAGTTACTAAACACAAAATGATAAGCTAAGTGTAGTATCCAGTCTCCGTGTTAGCTAATGTCTTGGGTTTTCTGCAGTTTTCTTGCATAAACGAGCAAGAATTAAAATGAGTACAGTCGTGCGCTGACTTATTGCTCCAGTTGGGACTGGCCATTTGTCCACTATCAGTCAGAATTTGTACAGGTCATTGTAGTTTAAGCAGGTGACTGGTACACAATGTTTAACTGCCGGTACAGAGTGGCACAACCTGATATTTCACGGACCCGGCATGTGGCCTCTGGAAGGCAGTATTTCTCAATAATTTGGATTGTGTTACTGGTGGGATGCGAGTTACCCTCATTGGTTTCTGAGTGTGTCGCGGTGAATCGCCATAAGTGATCAGCAGGGCTGTTTGATATGTTTTGTCATTTCACAGTGAGCTCATTTTACCAAGGTAGACTGCTGATTGCACTCATTTTACCAAGGGTGCGATTTGCAGTTGCAGCTAGTCAGGCATCAGTGAGTTTAAAAAGGCAAAACTGGGGTGAGGCACCATAAAGGTTGAGAAACACTGGTATAAGGAAGGTGGTGCGGGCCACATACATAAGAAATCACTGTTCGAAAGAAACCTTAAAGAGTCCCTCCAAGAGAAAACAGCCTGTGAAATAATAATAATAACGAAAGATTAATTACTACGGCTGGTTCTGGCAATCTCTAGAACATTTTTACCCGACTGTTTTGAACTAACTGCCTCAGCTTGGTTGAGAATTGCTGCTTGACTGTACTCAGGAAGTACAAAATGTGGCTGTAGATCATTTGGTCATACAGAAAACCCAAACTACCCAGCCCTTCTTTGGTATTAGTCAAAAATCTTATTGTGTAAAATGCAGTGTTTTTTTTAATTGTTGTTTTTAGCATAGTAGCCTATTGTAGAAGCACGCAATACAATGTCAATTATGCCTTCTCTGACACCATTTAATAGATCAGTGATTTCTCAAAAACAATAAGTTTTATATAAACAATAGGTTTGTAGATAAACATAATTTTTTCCTTTTTGTTTTTCCTTTCTTAGTGAACCTTGGAGGTCTCCTACTTCAGGCTTTGTTAGAATACTGGCCTCGAACGCACATCAACCCAATGGATGAAGAAGAGAATGAAATTAATCATGGTATGTGAGGGATGGAGCCATATGTTTTGTAACCTATATGCATGATTTACACTGCCGGTCAGAAGTTTTAGAACACCTCAGCTTTTTCAATTTTTATGGAAATGCATGCAGTTTATTGTCATAATAGTTCATGAAATCAAGGCATAGAACAAATAAACAATGGCAAGTAAAAAAAAATAAGTCAAGGAATTAAGTGTACAAAATTTTCTTCAAATTTTTGATTCATCAAAGTAGCCACCTTTTGCTGATATAACAGTCAAACTGTAGTAACCTTTTTGATTTAAGAATGCCAGTCACTCTGTGTGCGTCACCAATTCTGCCCCCAGCAAAAGAACCCCAGACCATCACAGTTCCTCCTCCATGTTTGACAGCTGGTGTTGCTTACTGATAAACCATCCTTTCACCAACTCGACAGCATACAAACACCCTGCATGATGAACCGATGATTTCAAATTTTGATGCATCAGTTCATAAGACTTTCTTCCAGTCTACAGTAATCCACAGCCGGTATTTCAAGGCCCTATTTTTGTCCTTTAATGCATGTCTTTCTTTCTGCCACTCGCTCTATCAAATCTGCAGCACAAAGTCTCCTCTTCACAGTAGAAACACAGACTTGCTTTTTTCGATCTGCACTGTTAAGCTGTGCTTGAAGCTGTTGTGCTGTGAGGCGCCTGTGATCACGCAGGTCTTCTGATTGGGTTTGCCAGATTTCTTCCTTCCAGTTGCCTTTGGATTGTGTAGGATACCACACTTACCGACACTTGGATTTTTTTTATTTTTGCAGTTTTTCTAAATGAAGGGTCTGTACTTCTAAGGGTAAAAATGCTCTGTCTCATTTAATTTGTTAGTTGCCATTTTCTTGCCACTATCACTGGAATTTACATCTTTCTTGGGTGTAAGAGGTTGTAGTAGCACAGTCTGTTCCATTTAAAACAGACAGAAGGTTTTTAAATAATCAACAGACGTTGGGACACATGCAGATTGTTTGCTTCAACTTAAAAGGCTTCATTTACTTAGGTTGTGACCTGTTATTTTCTTACCTGAAGAAGGTCCATTTGTAATATTCTGATATTTCTGTTTTTTAGCTTTTGCTAACCTAAACTTTAAATTTAAACATCTGGTAGTTCATTGCTTTTCACCGTTTTAGGTCATATATTGCATTTCAACTGATTAAATTTGAAGAAAAATCTAGGTGTTCTAAAACCTTTGAGTGGTAGTATAAATGTGAAAATAATGACAGGTGGTGATAGCAGATTCTCTCTTTGTGAATGTTACAGTAAATGGTGAACAAGAAAACAGAGTTCAGAAGGGAAATGGGTACTTTCAGGTGCCACCTCACACTCCTGTCATATTTGGTGAAGCAGGAGGAAGGACTCTCTTTAGGTATGTATGAATAGGAACTCAGAAAAATGCCCTTAATTGTGGCCATTACTGTGTTTATAAGTTACTTCACATGAGCAGCATCAGTGAAGTGGCTCTCATAACAGATAAAGTAGTTTGTTACTGCCCAATGTTGAACTGTCAGTCTTAGCAATACTGTACTATTAGCTAATTTGCTCTTGTTTTACAGTTTAATTCAGTAGCATTAATTAATCTTTGCAACATAGTTTGACCCTAAAAATACATCCCCCTATATTTGAAGCACAATGGAGTACGATATAAATGGGTGGCATAGTGTTTAGACTACACATTAATAGAAGAGATGAAACTGGACATAAGATGGTTTGGAGTGTTTAACGTACAAGAGCTAAAATCAGAAAGAAATTCAGTTAAATTAAAAAGAGGTATAATTTAAAGGCAGTGTATAGTCATCAAACCTTGTATAGTATGAAAATGATTTAACAACTATTTATCTACCCACTCAAAATGTAATAATGTGGGGGAAGTGGGAAGAATAATGAGTATATACACCTTATAGGGAAAAGGCACTTGACTGAATCTTCTGATTTATATGCTTCTCAATACATTGTGATGTTGCAATATTTTGAATCAGCATTTTTTAGAATTCTTTTTTTAATTGAATCTTGTGTATGTTTGTTTTTCCTTTACTTTTTATTAGATTATTGTGTCGAGATTCAGGGGGAGAGACAGAGTCTATGCTTCTCAATGAGACTGTTCCACAATGGGTAATTGACATCACTGTGGATGTAAGTTTAATAAATGATCTTGGCGTAACTAACAAAATTAGCACCAGTATTCATTGGAATGATTCATATCTCATGAAATTACATTTTTCTGTTTTATGAGCCATTTACTATATGGGTATGCCTTAAATTAAATAGACAAGTAGCAGTAAACAGTATACCGATTTAAAAGAATTTGTGAAAGCAAAGAGCATAACTTTTTGAATTATGTTTTAGATGGGGGAAGGACAGAGGATGTTCTTTGCAGTTAAGATAAAGTAAAATGTAGTTGGTGCAGTTTGCTTAATAAATGTGTCAACAATTTCATATCTGACATGAATGCCGATTGATAGATTTGAGTATCATGTTAGTTGTAAGACACAGCTCTCCTGAATTGTAGTAGGTTGGTATGAGAGTATTATGTTATTTGTGAGAATGACTTAGCTGTTGGCTTACAAACAATTAAGTTATACAAAGTTAGGCAGCAGGATCAGTTACCAGAAATGTTTAGACCTGCCAACTTATGGAGATGAATGGCTGACAGGTCTGGGCAGCTGTATTGTGAGGAGAAGGGAGGACCTCAGTAGATTGTAAAGGACATGCACTTACATTAGTATGCAAAGAAAAGTGAACCATTCAACTGTGGGGTCTTATTTAGTAAATGAGATGTTGAGAAAGTTTCAGAGAAAAACCCAGAATATACATGACCTTTGTGAAAAGCCAATGCAGGTGAACATGCTGGATTGCAAATCAGGAGAAAGCATCTTAGGTTTTACTGTGGGAGGCAGTAAGTAAAGTAGTGAGTGGCGTGGTCTATGTATGTATGGATGTTGGCGTTGATGTCATTTTATGAAGTATAAACCGTGATCATGTAGTGGACTTCTAAGACCGTTCCTTCCTGCAGTGCTAATATAAGTCAAAGCAGTGGGATTGAATGCTTGTGAAATCAACCACTTCTGTCCTTTCTTTAGTTTGACTGATAGATTTTTTTTTTCATATTTGTATTGCCGACTTTTGTGTGGTAAGTGGTAAAAAAAAAGTCAAATTTAAATGCACTAAATGTGAAACAAATTTAAAAAAATACTTTTTCTTCCCATAATCTTTCTTCTACAGTGGTGCCTTGTACTTTGAACTTAATTCATTTCAACTGTGAATTGTTGGGAATCCAAATCCGTTTACCCCATTAGAAATAATGAAAAGTGAATTAATCCGTTCCCAGACCCTAAACAATACCCATTTCGATAAACGTATACAGCTTCTTCTTCTTGTTTCGGCTGCTCCCGTTAGGGGTCGCGACAGCGGATCACCTTCTTCCATATCTTTCTGTCCTCTGCATCTTGCTCTGTTAACACCCATCACCTGCATGTCCTCTCTCACCATATCCATAAACCTTTGCTTAGGCCTTCCTCTTTTTCTCTTGCCTGACAGCTCTATTCTTAGCATCCTTCTCCCAATATACCCAGCATCTCTCCTCTGCACATGTCCAAACCAATGCAATCTCGCCTCTCTGACTTTGTCTCTCAACCGTCCAACTTAAGCTGACCCTCTAGTGTACTCATTTCTAATCCTATCCATTCTCGTCACACCCAAAGCAAATCTTAGCATCTTTAACTCTGTTACCTCCAGCTCTGTCTCCTGCTTTCTGGTCAGTGCCACCGTCTCCAGCCCATATAACATAGCTGGTCTCACTACCGTCCTGTAGACCTTCCCTTTCACTCTTGCTGATACCCGTCTGTCACAAATCACTCCTGACACTCTTCTCTGCCCATTCCACCCTGCCTGCACTCTTTTTTTCACCTCTCTTCCACAATCCCCATTACTCTGTACTGTTAATCCCAAGTATTTAAACTCATCCACCTTCGCCAACTCTACTCCCTGCATCCTCACCATTCCACTGACCTCCCTCTCATTTACACACATGTACAGTGATCCCTCGCTATATCGCGCTTCGCCTTTCGCGGCTTCACTCCATCGCGGATTTTATATGTAAGCATATTTAAATATATATCGCGGATTTTTCGCTGCTTCGCGGGTTTCTGCGGACAATAGGTCTTTTAATTTCTGGCACATGCTTCCTCAGTTGGTTTGCCCAGTTGATTTCATTGGCAGATGGCTGAGAAGCTATCCAGCTTACTTTCTCTCTTCCTCTCTCTCTCTCTCTCTCTTGCGCTGACGTAGGGGGGTGTGAGCAGGGGGGCTGTGTGCAGCTGCTTCCTGAAGGACAGGCTGCACGGAGCTTCGCATACTTAAAAGCTCAAAGGGCACGTATTGATTTTCTGTGGCTCTCTCTCTCTCTCTTCCTGCTCCTGACAGAGGGGGTGTGAGCTGCCGCCTTCAACAGCTTTGTACCGGCGGTGCTTCGCATACTTAAAAGCAAACAGCACTATTGATTTTTTTTTTGACTGCTTGCTTTGCACTCCTTTGAAAAGGAAGATATGTTTGCATTCTTTTAATTGTGAGACAGAACTGTCATCTCTGTCTTGTCAAGGAGCACAGTTTAAACTTTTGAAAAAGAGACAAATGTTTGTTTGCAGTGTTTGAATAACGTTCCTGTCTCTCTACAACCTCCTGTGTTTCTGCGCAAATCTGTGACCCAAGCATGACAATATAAAAATAACCATATAAACATATGGTTTCTACTTCGCGGATTTTCCTATTTCGCGGGTGGCTCTGGAACGCAACCCCCGCGATGGAGGAGGGATTACTGTATTCTGTCTTGTTCCTACTGACCTTCATTCCTCTCCTTTCTAGAGCATATCTCCACCTCTCCAGGGTCTCCTCAACCTGCTCCCTACTATTGCTACAGATCACAATGATATCAGCAAACATCATAGTCCACGGGGACTCCTGTCTAATCTCGTCTGTCAACCTGTCCATCACCATTGCAAATAAGAAAGGGCTCAGAGCCGATCCCTGATGTAATCCCACCTCCAACTTGAATGCATCCGTCACTCCTACCGCAGACCTCACCACTGTCACACTTCCCTCGTACATACAGTGGTGTGAAAAACTATTTGCCCCCTTCCTGATTTCTTATTCTTTTGCATGTTTGTCACACAAAATGTTTCTGATCATCAAACACATCTAACCATTAGTCAAATATAACACAAGTAAACACAAAATGCAGTTTGTAAATGGTGGTTTTTATTATTTAGGGAGAAAAAAAAATCCAAACCTACATGGCCCTGTGTGAAAAAGTAATTGCCCCCTGAACCTAATAACTGGTTGGGCCACCCTTAGCAGCAATAACTGCAATCAAGCGTTGCAATGAGTCTTTTACAGCGCTCTGGAGGAATTTTGGCCCACTCATCTTTGCAAAATTGTTGTAATTCAGCTTTATTTGAGGGTTTTCTAGCATGAACCGCCTTTTTAAGGTCATGCCATAGCATCTCAATTGGATTCAGGTCAGGACTTTGACTAGGCCACTCCAAAGTCTTCATTTTGTTTTTCTTCAGCCATTCAGAGGTGGATTTGCTGGTGTGTTTTGGGTCATTGTCCTGTTGCAGCACCCAAGATCGCTTCAGCTTGAGTTGACGAACAGATGGCCGGACATTCTCCTTCACGATTTTTTGGTAGACAGTAGAATTCATGGTTCCATCTATCACAGCAAGCCTTCCAGGTCCTGAAGCAGCAAAACAACCCCAGACCATCACACTACCACCACCATATTTTACTGTTGGTATGATGTTCTTTTTCTGAAATGCTGTGTTCCTTTTACGCCAGATGTAACGGGACATTTGCCTTCCAAAAAGTTCAACTTTTGTCTCATCAGTCCACAAGGTATTTTCCCAAAAGTCTTGGCAATCATTGAGATGTTTCTTAGCAAAATTGAGACGAGCCCTAATGTTCTTTTTGCTTAACAGTGGTTTGCGTCTTGGACATCTGCCATGCAGGCCATTTTTGCCCAGTCTCTTTCTTATGGTGGAGTCGTGAACACTGACCTTAATTGAGGCAAGTGAGGCCTGCAGTTCTTTAGACGTTGTCCTGGGGTCTTTTGTGACCTCTCGGATAAGTTGTCTCTGCGCTCTTGGGGTAATTTTGGTCGGCCGGCCACTCCTGGGAAGGTTCACCACTGTTCCATGTTTTTGCCATTTGTGGATAATGGCTCTCACTGTGGTTCGCTGGAGTCCCAAAGCTTTAGAAATGGCTTTATAACCTTTACCAGACTGATAGATCTCAATTACTTCTGTTCTCATTTGTTCCTGAATTTCTTTGGATCTTGGCATGATGTCTAGCTTTTGAGGTGCTTTTGGTCTACTTCTCTGTGTCAGGCAGCTCCTATTTAAGTGATTTCTTGATTGAAACAGGTGTGGCAGTAATCAGGCCTGGGGGTGGCTACGGAAATTGAACTCAGGTGTGATACACCACAGTTAGGTTATTTTTTAACAAGGGGGCAATTACTTTTTTACACAGGGCCATGTAGGTTTGGATTTTTTTTCTCCCTAAATAATAAAAACCATCATTTAAAAACTGCATTTTGTGTTTACTTGTGTTATATTTGACTAATGGTTAAATGTGTTTGATGATCAGAAACATTTTGTGTGACAAACATGCAAAAGAATAAGAAATCAGGAAGGGGGCAAATAGTTTTTCACACCACTGTATACTGTACAGCTCTTACGTACTTCTCTGCCACTCCCGACTTCCTCATACAATACCACAGCTCCTCTCGAGGCACCCTGTCATATGCTTTCTCCAGGTCCACAAAGATGCAATGCAACTCCTCCTGGCCTTCTCTAAACTTCTTCATCAACATCCTCAGAGCAAACATTGCATCTGTGGTGCTCTTTCTTGGCATGAAACCATACTGCTGCTCACTAATCATCACCTCACTTTTAAACCTAGACTACTCTTTTCCATAACTTCATGCTGTGGCTCATCAATTTTATTCCCCTGTAGTTACTGCAGTCCTGCACATCCCCCTTATTCTTAAATATCGGCACCAGTACACTTCTTCTCCACTCCTCAGGCATCCTCTCACTTTCCAAGATTCCATTAAACAATCTGGTTAAAAACTCCACTGCCATCTCTCCTAAACACCTCCATGCTTCCATAGGTGTGTCATCTGGACCAACGGGCTTTCCATTTTTCATCCTGTTCATAGCTGTCCTTACTTCCTCCTTGCTAATCCATTGCACTTCCTGATTCGCTATCTTCACATCATCCAACCTCTTCTCTCTCTCGTTCTCTTCATTCATCAGCCTCTCAAATTACTCTTTCCATCTGCTCAACACACTCTCCTCGCTTGTGAGTACGTTTCTATCTTAATCCTTCATCACCCTAACCTGCTGCACATCTTTCCCAGCTCGGTCCCTGTGTCTAGCCAATCGGTACAGGTCTTTTTCTCCCTCCTTAGTGTCCAACCTCTCATACAACTCATCATATGCCTTTTCTTTAGCCTTCGCCACCTCTCTCTTCACCTTGCGCCTTATCTCCTTGTACTCTTGTTTACTTTCTGCATCTCTCTGATTATCCCATTTCTTCTTTGCCATCCTCTTCCTCTGTATACTCTCCTGGTATTTCCTCATTCTACCACCAGGTTTCCTTTTCCTCCTTCCTCTGTCCAGATGTCAGGCCAAGCACCCTTCTTGCTGTCACCCTTACTACATCTGCTGTAGTTTCCCAGCTGTCTGGTAACTCTTCACTGCCACCCAGTGCCTGTCTCACCTCCTCCCTAAACTCAACCTTGCAGTCTTCCTTTTTCAACTTCCACCATTTGATCCTTGGCTCTGCCCTCACTCTCTTCCTCTCCTTGATCTCCAACATCATCCTACAGACCACCATCCTATGCTGCTTAACTACACTTTCCCCTGCCACCACTTTGCAGTCTTCAATCTCCTTCAGATCCACTCTTCTGCATAGGATGTAATCTACCTGTGTGCATCTTCCTCCACTCTTGTACGTAACCCTGTGTTCCTCCCTCTTCTTAAAATACATATTCACCACAGCCATGTCCATCCTTTCGTCAAAATCCACTATCCTCTGACTTTCTTCATTCCTCTCCTTGACACTATACCTACCCATCACCTCCTCGTCTCCACTGTTCCCTTCACCAACATGCCCATTGAAATCTGCTCCAATCACCACTTTCTGTCCCTTGGGTACACTGTTCATCACTTCATCCAACTCACTCCAAAAATCTTCTTTCTCATCCATTGCACACCCAACTTGTGGTGCATATGCACTAACAACATTCATCATCACACCTCCAATTTCCAGCTTCATAATCATTACTCTGCCTGAGACTTGTTTTACCTCCAAAACACTCTTGACATGCTGTTCCTTCAAAATAACTCCTACCCCATTTCTTCTCCCATCCACACCATGAAAGAACAATTTGAATCTACCTCTGATTCACCTGGCCTTACTCCCCTTCCATTTAGTCTCTTGCATGCACAATATATCAACCTTCCTTCTCTCCATCATATCTGCTAACTCTCTCCCCTTACCAGTCATACTGCCAACATTCAAAGTTCCTACCCTCAGTTCCACTCTCTTTACTATCCTCCTCTCCTCCTGCCTCCGGACACGTCTCCCCCCTCTTCTTCTCCTTCTTCTTCTTCGGCCAACAGTAACCCAATTTCCGCCAGCACCCTGTTAGCTAACAGTACTGGTGGCGGTCGTTGTTAACCCAGGGCTCGACCAATCCGGTATGGAAATTTGTATTGTTGTTCGCATATTGATTTGGCAAAATTTTATACCGGATACCCTTCTTGACGTATCTCTCCCCATTTATCCGGGCTTGGGACTGGCACGAAGAAACACACTGGTTTGTGCATCCCCTGTTGTTGGGTTGATAAACTTATACAGCAAATACATATAATTTAAGGTAAAAATAAATCAATTAAATTCCCACAATAATAAATTAAAACATTAAAACTAATAAGTAAGATATGTAAATACTGTCTAATAAAATGAAAATTGCATATACCGTACATTCATGCTTTGTGGTAAGTTCCTTTTTCACATCAATCATCGATACTACAACCTTCCTATTAGGCTTTGTTGCTTTTACACTGTTCTTGTATTCTATGGTTAATAGATAGGGTTTATATATATATATATATATATATATATATATATATATATATATATATATATATATATATATATATAAAAAACCCTAACTAAACACACCAAAAATAAAGTGAAAAAAGCACTGAAAACACACAAGCGTAATGCAAAAGATGCTTTCACAGCGAGAGTGAGAGATGATTTGGCTGCACAACAAATGACATTTACACTCACTGCGTAAACGCCACCTGTTTCTGCATTTTTTTCACTGTGTTTGCAGTTCTAACAAAGTAGCACCGTTCTAACTCTAGATCAAATTTCTTTCAGATTTAGTGTTCGAAGTTAGAATCGTTTGATGTACGAGGCATTTGCAAAAGTAGTCAGCCAGCTTGAAAGTCATCACGTCTTGCTTGGGCACTAAATTTTGATGGGTAACCTTCTTTACACAGTGACTGGGTTTTGTGAAGCACCTTCTGCTTCAAATAAAATACTTACTGGAGGAATTTGGGTATGTAGATAACCTTTGAAATCGAGAGAATGGCGATGATTGAATACTTCGGTAAGGTACAGTACATATTGGAGTTTTTTAAAGCTTTAAGTTTATAAACAGAAATGCTTTTTGTTTTCTTTCAGAAAAATATGCCTAAATTCAACAAAATTCCTTTCTACCTCCAACCTCATTCGTCTTCGGGAGCAAAAACACTAAAGAAGTAAGTTCAAGATATCTGTTTAAATGCTTGAGCCTCTATATATAAATGTTTTACTATGATTGTAATTTGGCTAACACCTTTCAGGGTGACATAACCTAAAATATGAATGCAGAAAATAATGTCCCATGTAAGTTGATACTGTTTTATTTTCTGCCTTTTTCCATTGTTTTCACTACTGGACAGATTAGTGTTACAATGTGCAGATTAGGGAATCCATTCCCAGATGAGTTTATCCATTCCTGGGAATTCGGGAATCCCGGGCTCCCGGGGATGACACAGTGCATGGGCATCTCACATGTGAACGGTTTTAGAACGAGCGACACTTATTTTTAATAAAACCACTGCAATATGTTGACACCTGCAAGCAGTTCATGCTGTCATATAAGTACATGTATCTAGTTAGTTGCGTTAATAAGAGCTTAGAAAGCACAACGTGTCGAGCGTGCGGTGGTCCAGGTGAGAGCGCACCTTCGTGCAGAGTACATCAGCCACTGAGAAAGCACACTCTGCCTCCACTGATGTAGGCGGCACAGTCATCAGATACTGATACACTTGTTCTAAACAACGCCCATGCTTGCCGTTGCTCTGAAACACCGCCGTTTCAGCTTTTACTGATGCATCCACTTTCTTGTCATCATTCTATGATGGCAAGTTTCTTAGCACGGATAATGCGGATGCAACAGACTGACGCATTGCAGTTTCAAGTTGCTGTTCAAAGCTGTCAACAGCACAGACGTCAATGAACTCTGCCCCATCCCGGCATTCGTGCGCTGCAGAGTGCAGACACCTCCCAGTCAACTGTGTTCAGTCAGCCGGGAGACTGACTGCTGCTGGTCTGTTGTTGACTGAATTAATCTGCAACACACTACACTGTGGGCCAAAAAACCGTGCCATTTAATTATTTTCAACTATAACTCTGTTATTTCTTGATTGATTTTTACACTTTTACACGCTATATATGCGAGCTTGGCCATTCCCGTTTTCCCGGGAATTCCAGCAGTTTCATTCCCGGGAATGAAAAATGTCTGGGATTCCCTAGTGCAGATAGTATGTGATTTAGAAATGGTGGACTAAGCTCTAAGCTGTCGAGTCTTTTTTTTTTTATAAAGTATAAATCTGTTTTAAAATTCATCCACCCTTGGTATGCAAAAGTGCAATTACAGTGTTCCTAGCAGACTGTAATATAATGGAGTTAGTGAAGAACTATGTCAGCATGCATCTACAAAGGGAGAAGGTAAAAGGTGATGACCACTCTGAAAAGAAAGAAGGCAAGAGGGTTTATTTTAACAAGAGTAATGTACCACATCTGCCCAATATTAATAAAAAAAATCAAGACTGGATCTCTGCGCAGTGAACTTTCTTTATCTAACACTAGCTGATTACCCAGTGGCTTCACTCACTGAGTGTAAGGGAAAAAAGTAAAATGTAGTATTTATAAAATAAGTTTGTTAATTACCAATGTTATTTTTGAACAAATAAAGAGAATTTCACAATAACATAGAAATTATATAAATATTAATTTTTAAGTAGTAAAACATTTTGATAAAAGAATTTGAAGAAGATATAAAAAGCGTATAAATTATTAAACAGTCAAACATTAACATTTAAGAAGTAAAGATACATTGAGTGCTACTGCAGTGGTTTCGAGCAAACTACCTGCTTGACAACCTTGCACTATGTGCCTGTGATTTAAGAGAAAAATTATTCTGAGAAATGTGGACGCTGCCTTTCCGTGTTTAACGGGCAGACAGTCCAAACAATTCCCAAGTCTAATACTTAACATGAAGAGGTCGGTACATCTTTTTAGATGTAAACCCTCCATCTTATTAAAAGAATTCATCACAAAAGCAACCTTGAATGTTGCGGGGATTTTAGTGACCTGAATTCATCTTAAGGGACAGTAAGTAGCCGTGCACCGCAATTTATCAAGAGAGTCCTGCTTCGATAGCGGCGCTTACACTTATTCGCAAAGATTTCCACTGTCCCAGGAGCCGACGGGGCACTTGAAGTGTGACAAACACTGCGAGAAGAGAGGACGCTGCCCGAAACTGGGAAGCTGCTGACCAGGAGGAAAAGCCCAACATTCCACGCCTCCCAGCGTCCACTTTGTTCTTACGACCCCTCGCCGCTGAAGGCGGTCTCGTCTTCACATTGTTTACAGCTCGGCGCAGTTGAAAAGTACAAAGACGCAAAGCTGTTTTGTTCTACTTCTAGTATCAAGTACTGCAAATTAAAAAAAAGTTACAATGTGGCAGTTTTCTCTGTGAGAACGCGCCTGGCGGCGGACGGCTCAGCGCTGCAGTCCAGAGAGGAGGGCTGGGAGAGGGCGATGTGGGGCACACTTGTATGGGATAGATCGGCGTGTTTGTGTTTACCACTTTTATGTAATTTCCATATTGCGTGGTCATACGACATTTCCGTTTCAAATGCGAAAGAAATTTTATATATATAGATTGCCATGCCCAGCATACGACTCATTGGTGGTAAAGCACTAGAACTATCTGATTCATTGCAGATTGTCTGTCTGTCTATATTGCCAAAAGTATTGGGAGACGCCTGCCTTTACACACACATGAACTTTATTGACATCCCGTTCTTAATACACAGGCTTTAATATGGAGTTGACCCACCTTTTGCAGCTCTAACAGCTTCATCTCTTCTGGGAAGGCTTTCCACAAGGTTTCAGAGTGTGTTTATGGGAATTTTTGACCATTCTTCCAGGAGAACATTTGTTAGGTCAGGCACTGATGTTAGACAAGAAGGTCTGGCTCACGGTGTTCGTTCTATTGGGTTGAGGTTAGGGATCTGTGCTGGCCAGTCAAGTTCTTCCACACCAAACTCGCTCATCCATTTCTTTATAGACCTTGCTTTGTGCACTAGTGTGCAGTCTATCCCCAAACTGTTTCCACTAAGAAATTGTCCAAAATGGCTTTTTATGCTGAAGTAATAAGAGTTCCTTTCACTGGAACTAAGGGGCCAAGCCCAATCCCTGAAAAACAACCCCACACCAAAAACCCACCAAACTTTACACTTGGCACAATGCAGTCAGGCAAGTACCGTTCTCCTGGCAACTGCCAAACCCAGACTCGTCCATCGGATTGCCAGACTGAGAAGCGTGACTCGTCACTCCAGAGGACACGTTTCCACTGCTCTAGAGTCCAGTGGCAGTGTACTTTACACCACTGCATCCGACACTTTGCATTGCACTTGGTATTGTAAGGCTTGGATACAGCTGCTCAGCCATAGACGCCCATTCCATGAAGTTCTCTACACACTGTTCTTCAGCTAATCTGGAGGCCACACAAAGTTTGGAGGTCTGTAGCTATTGACTCTGCAGAAAGTTGATGACTTCTGCATACTGTGCTCCTCAGCATGGGCTGTCCCCGCTCTGTGATTTTAAGTGGCCTACCACTTCATGGCTGAGTTGCTGTTGTTCCCATTTGTTGTAATACCACTAACAGTTGACCGTGGAATATTTAGTAGTGAGGAAATTTCACGAATGGAATTGCACAGGTGGCATCGTATCATGGTACCACGCTTGAATTCACTGAGCTCTTCAGTGCGACCTATTCTTTCACAGATGTTTGTAGAAGCCATCTGCATGCCAAGGTGCTTGAGTTTATACACCTGTGGGCATGGAAGTGATTGGAACCCCTGCAGGCAATGATTTGGAATGGTGTCTCAGTACGTTTGGCAATATCTATCTGTCTGTCTGTCTGTGTGTTGGAAAACGTCACAAGGATTCATTATATTGAACAGATTAAGTTCAAGTTGTGATTTCAAACATAGAGGACCGTAACTTAGTGACTCTGCTATAGTGGAGCAGTCCTTCTCAAGCTTAAAGAGACCCTGGTGCCCCAGATGATGTATCTTGTGTTGTTTTTTATCTTGCGTGTGTTGCACCTTACAGGGACCGACTCTCCGCCAGTGACATGCTCCAGGTGAGGAAGGTGATGGAGCACGTTTATGAGAAGATCATAAACTTGGACAATGAGTCACAGACAACAAGTTCCTCCAACAATGAGAAACCTGGAGAACAGGAGAAGGAGGAGGACATTGCAGTTTTGGCCGAGGAAAAAATTGAGCTGTTGTGCCAGGACCAGGTGCGTACTCCCTTTTATTCAATTCTCTGCTCACAGAGGTGTTAAAGTCCCATTGCAGTGCTGACTGACAGAGTTGCGTGAATGCAATCGTCTTTTTCTTTTAGGTACTGGATCCAAATATGGACCTGCGAACTGTAAAGCATTTCATCTGGAAGAGTGGTGGCGACTTGACACTTCATTATAGACAAAAGTCAACGTGAATAGCTTCAAGACGCTCTGACCCCATGAGACATTCATCAGTCACCCCCAGCCTGTACGTTTCCAGACGTAGACGCCCCATTAAACCCCGATTAAATGTGCCCTTCCGCGAATGGCTCTGGCCCTGTCCAGATGAGATCCTCTGTGTGGTTCCATTCCCACCATCCAGCAGAATTTGAGCCCACCAGTGGGCTGAATCAGAATGCAAAAGGAAAAAACAAAATTAAGGGAGGGCGTAAGATGTAACTGGGGCACAGACCGTGGGGAGTTCAGGTTTTGTGCTGTGTTACGCAGATGGATTTTCAAATATCTATATGAAGTTATGGACCGCCTATTTTTTGCTTTTTATTTTTATTTACAATGTGTTTGATTTTTTTTTTCTTTTTGTATGTTTCTTTTCTCCCCCCACCTTTTTTTTTTTTTTTTTTTAGGCATGTGTGTTTTGTGAGTCCCCATGCCGGATGTTTTGTACTCATCAGTGCTCACTTTGTGATGTGATCGTAAATTGCACGCAACTCTCTTTTTCAGTACATTCCAGACACGAGGCGTTTGCTTCCAGTGATGTGTGGCAACAGCAGAGACCAAGAGGTAAACATTAGAAGTCCCACTTGTAGAAGCGCATTGTTTTCATTTTTGATTCCACTTTATCATTCTTTAAGCCATTATGATTTGTTGTCTTTCAATTCTTTATTTTCTGTGACATGTATGTGGCTTCAATTCTGACAGGACGGGCGTAAGCAGATTAATTGAAGTTCTTATTTTTTTTTCTGTTATGACAATTTTAGATTCAGTTATAAGTATTGCACATTTTCCATTTTGAGGCCATAGTAATTTTTGTTGTGTATTTTTATGCTCTTTTGTAAATTGCCAGAACTTCAGAGGCCACAGGTTAAGGAAGCGATCTTCCGTTTTCATTTTAGCTTTTTATTTTGTAGCATTTCTGGATTGTGTTTTTTCACATTTTCCATTCAAACCAAACGGTACTGTATGCCCGTTCTAAACACATGAGGTTCTTTATAGAAGAGGTGCTCCCTTATGTTTTGTACATTTCTGTTACTATGACCTCAGGATGCTGCCTTCACCTACCGTGACTCGTTCCCACTGCTCAGACCTTACCTTCAACACAACATGGGTTTGGCAGGCATCCTAAGAATGACTTGCAGGAGACCACCCTCCTCGCTTTTTTTGTTCTCAAGCAGTGCAACTTTATTGTGCTTGGCAAATAAAACAAAAATCAAAAGACAATGGAAATTTGACTGCACAGTAATGTAGTCAGTGGAAAAGCTCTGGCGTATTTTTCACAGTGGAGGACAAAATGAAACTGCTATGACATTAATCTGAAATGAGACAAATCTCTTTAGTTAGTTGTACAAGCTGTATATGAGATCCAGGGGGAACATGTAAAGCTGCCATATCCAAAATTCCTGTACTATTTAAGTTCCCCTTATTGACTGTAACTATATCTGTAGTATATTTTGGTTTACTATATACTAAATAAATTGAACAATAAACATGACGTGTGCCATTATTGTCGTTCCTGGTTTACTGCAGTTGACACTGAGTTCGCACAGTAAGAGTTTTCAGGCCGTGGTTTACATGTTAACAGAGTCTGTGGGCACCCCTCCAAGTGACCGCGTTCAGGGGTTTCATTCTTAACAGGTTTGTAAACTCCAGCACACTGCCATGCAGTCTCCATTGACTGGGTCATGCTGAAGAGCTTGGAGACTGCCTCCATAAACATGGCACTGTCATAGGATAGTGAAATTTTTGCTCTGCTAGATCTGCCCTGGACACCTGCAAGTGCTGTTATTGTCAAGTGGAAGCAGCGAGGAGCAACAACAGCTCAGCCACACAAACTCACAGGGTGGCACATAGCGGTGACAAAGCGCACAGCACTCACAGTAGAGTTCCAAACTGGCCCTGAAGCAACATCTGCACAAGAACTCTGTGTCAGAAGCTTCATGAAATTGTTATCCATGTCCGAGCAGCTGCTCACGAGTCGAAGATCACCATGCACAATGCCAAGCAATGACTGGAGTGGGTAAAGCACATGGCCATTGGAGTCTGGAGCAGTGGGTACGTGTTCTCTGGAGTGAAGAATCGCGCTTCACTGTCTGGCAGTCTGATGGATGAATCTGCATTTGACGAGTGCCAGGAGAATGTGACCATCCAGACTGCAGAGTGCCAACTGTAAAGTTTGGTGGTAGAGGAATGTTGGCCTGGCGGTGTTTTACAGGGTCTGGGCTGGGCCCCTTCGTTCCAATCAAAGGTCCTGTTAATGCTACAGCATACAAACACATTTCAGGCCACTTTGTGCTTCCACCTTTGTGGCCAGTGTTTGGGGAAGGCCATTTTACATTCCAGTATGACTGAGCCCCTGTGCACAAAGCCATGTCCATTAAGACATGGTGAAACCAAGAGCTGTGACCCACAAATACTGAACACTTTGGGGGTAAACTGGAATGCTGATGTCTCAGCCAGGTCTTCTCATCCAACATCAGTACCTGACCTCACAAATGACACACTCCAAATTGTGGAACGACGAGAGGAGACTGAACTAGCCACACACTCCATATTGATGCCCATGGTTTTGAAATGAGATGTCCACGTACAGTAATTGAGGCACTGTTGGTCAGTACCTGATTCACAGCTGAATTACTAAATGTTGCATCCATAGAGGTCATAAAATATTTCCTCCAGATTAATTATTTAAATGTATCTTTTTAACGACAAATTCTGTAAAAATGAGTTGAAGTATTTATTAGGAAACGACAACGGAGTGAAAACTTTAAAGCACAGACGGTCAGTCAGGTGTTACAAACCTAACCGAGGGATTCTCTGATAAAGCAGATTTGAACAGCATGTTGTTAGAGCTCATTCCATGAGTCCAGAGGAATGAATTGGTCAAAGTAGCGGCACTGGTAGCCATCACTGCTGGTGTGTGATGTTAGGGTCCTAGGGACCCTTCCTACTCTTTATTCTGTAAACAGAATGTCTGCTGTCCCGCTCTCTGCTTACACTGCCGGGGCTGCACTTCAGCACTTGCCCGTTTACATCTCTAATCGCAGACAGGGGGACAGTAGCAGTACAGGCAGGAGAAAAAGGATACACTTGTATTCATGTATAATAGGTAATGTTTGAAATCTTCAAATATTATAACCAGAGCTGTAAACAAGAAGCAAAGAGTACGTGGCTTTTCAGACTGTACAACCTGATGGTGCTAGAGGTGTAGTTTCAGGCAGCACATAAACTTCTTGTCAACATGCAATTTTCTTCTTAGCTAGCTCATCATTTGCATAGGGACAGACAGATGAACACATAGAAAGACTTGGTCATCTCCTCCTTGGATGGGAAAGTGGCACAGAAAGGTAGACATAGAGACCAAACCTATGCCAGTCCTTTGGTTTCCTGTCACACGTCATGAACCAATGGGGCGTCGCTTATTCAGCTGCCAGTCCTATCCAGCCACAGCTCAGTTCCGCTGTGACCAATAGGATAAGCTGACCCCCGGCTTCATGGCAGTTCTTGTTTCAGCACAAGCCCATTCATTTCCATCCAGATTGCCCTTTTAGCTCAGGCTAGCCGTTTAAGGTTTTCCTTATTCCATCTTTGGGGGGGCTCACAGAAAGTCTTGTGCAGAGATACAGCAAAGCACCCTTGTAAAACCGTTTACACGTAGGTCGATGAATGCCCCCAACCCCCCCTACCACAGACACCATTTCCCAGAGCAGCACTTAGCAAAACGTTCTCAGAGGTAGAATTCCTAAAATTTGTGAGTTCACAATGACTTGGTTGATGAAAGCCGTTTCTTTGTTTAAGTCGCTAATTCTTAAATGACAATTTACAAAGAAGTAGCAAAGTAATAAATGTTAATCTACATTAAAACTGTAATGTGCCCAGAAGAGCTCAATGAATGTGGAAAAAGATTAGCGATAGTCAGTCATGGTGGTCAGCCAAATGACATACAAGACAAACACTTGGCAAACATCTGAGCACTATCAACGGCCATTAGTAGAAAGTAGCAGGAATAACAATAGCAGTGGTGACAATAGTAGTATACTACGCGTTAAAGTAATGCGACTTCGGGGCTGATTTAAAAGTGACAGGCCGGTCATTCCAGAGTTGGTATCTGAAGGCTCTGCCTCCTGTGGAATTCCTTCCTATACTCTACCAGCTGTGCGCAACCTGCGGCCGTGGGCAAGGACTTTGGCGGCCGTGGACGTGTATATTAAAGTGTACGTAATGGCGGCCGTGCAGGTGTAGGGTCTCTGGACTCCAGCGAGTAAGGGGTCTCAACGCCGCGGAATCTTTGTCGGCCGGGTCGGTATGGTGACGCCGAAAGCCGATTTGGACTCTGGGGTCTCTAGACTCCTGCAAGTGTAGAATCTCAAACACCGCAGAACCTTCCTTAGCCGGGTCGGTATGTTGATCAAAATGTTGCCCTTTATATATTCATCGTGGAAATCAGCAGTAGAATACCCACAACGACGAGAACTGGTCAGGAACATTCTCGTTCTTTTCGGAAGCACTTATTTGTGCGAAGCAGCGTTTTCCAGAATGAAATATCTGAAAAACAAGTACCGAACCCGATTGGTAGACAGCATTCTAGAGTCTGGAATACGGCTAATGGTCTCCAGCGAGTCCCCTGACTTTGCAAGTCTGTCTGCAAACATGCAAGAGCAAGGAAGCCATTAATGGCGATGTTTTCCAAACTTCCTGAAACAATTGCTGTAAAGGTTTTTTGTCCTATATGACGTTTCGTAGACATTTTTTTACATATGTAGACCAGTAAATTGAATATTGTCAGATATATCATACTCTGTTTTAATGTGTAATCTGTAAATTTTTACATAAATCATAAAACATTATTAAGTTTACTTGGACTTACTGGCGGCCGTTATTAAAGTAAAAAGTCTGTAGTGCGGCCGTCAATAGCGGAAAGGTTGCGCATGCCTGCTCTACACTGTGGAACAAAAGCAGCAGCATTAAGAGATAACTTGTTACAACACTTACAGTAAATGAGCCGGTCTTAGTATATGGAGAGGACGTCATATTAGATAGATAGATAGATAGATAGATAGATAGATAGATAGATAGATAGATAGATACTTTATTAATCCCAATGGGAAATTCACATTCTTCAGCAGCAGCATACTGATACAATAAATAATATTAAAACAATACTGAGGACTTGCCGTGACATAAATCCATACATGTATTCAAAATGTCAAAGAAGTGTGACATGTTGCAGCATACAACACTTAACTATCAGGATGAGTATTCTATTAAGGCGTCGTCGTCTGAAAAGCTTGAAGTTCTATCTGCCGATCACATTTCCACAAGGACACGAGTGAGCCGATTCCCAGGAAGTGCTGCGGTGGGATTTCCCTTTTAAAGGTTATTTAAAACCCTAATTGTTTTCATGTCAAAATCCCTGCCTGAAAATGTACTCGGCTGGCGAAGTGGAGGATGTTGATGCGAGGCACATTTAATCGGTAAGCAAACACGAAACGAAGATTAAAATAATCCGTCTAGATGTGGAGATATATTTAAGAGGCCTGAAGTTCTGCACTAAAAATTTCAGAAATGTCAAACTTTAAAGCTAACAAGAAAAATAAAGTGTGTTACAACCAGGAGCTTGACGTAGTTGAAGAGAATCCCTTCAAGACGAAGCAGTTTGCTGTGCAGTTCCACTAAGTGCGCTCCTTTGGCAGCCGTGCAGTACGTGAGCAGCTTGTGCTGTCAAATTTCAAGTGCAGTTGTCACTTTGCCTTTTTTTCCAGCACCTCTCAACAATAAACATTGATGCTGAAAGCTGTGTTCACTTTTTTTAAAATACTTTATTTTACATGAACTTTTTTTGCTAGTTCCTTTTAAACTCATTTTTAAAAATATATTTTAAATAAGACCCTTGCAGCGCTCTCGTGCTGTGTTTACCAGGACGTGCTCTTGCTTTAACTCTCACGAGTTGGCGCCTCGCTTCATTAGATGAATTAGCCTTAATACTCGGCCGAGACCTACATGGCAGGTGCTGTGTATCAGGGATCTCCATCTTCTGGCATCCTGGTTTATTGCCTTTCTTCTTTAGGCATCACCATTTCCCAAAATAGGAATATTAATCAGTCCACCACCTAGAAAACAAAGAATAAACTGGGGGTGAGAATTAGTAATTTCTCAGTACAATACTAAAGCCCATGTCACAATAGACGAGTTTTCCAGTGATTTTCAGTCAGAACTTTCATTTACATAATCAGCCAGTCGGCGGTGCACTCCCATGAAGCCCATCAGACTGAGGCCAACTAGTCTGTGACTGCCTGCGATAAAACCAATCAGGTGAAGTTAAACAGGTTTGATTTTTGTCTTGGGTCATACGGGCAGGCTGTGTCTGCAGAAGAGCTGGCAACCAATGAATGCTCATCCAGAAGTAGAATGCATAGAATGTAGCAATGAGGCATAAGGAACATGCGTGTTTTGATCCTCACAAACAGAATAGAGGCTCGTCTTTTGACAGATAGATAGATAGATAGATAGATAGATAGATAGATAGATAGATACTTTATTAATCCCAATGGGAAATTCACATTTTCCAGCAGCAGCATACTGATACAATAAATAATATTAAATTAAAGAATGATAATAATGCAGGTGAAAAACAGACGATAACTATGTATAATGTTAAATGTTAACGTTTACCCCCCCGGGTGGAATTGAAGAGTCACATAGTTTGGGGGAGGAACGATCTCCTCAATCTGTCAGTGGAGCAGGACAGTGACAGTAGTCTGTCGCTGAAGCTGCTCTTCTGTCTGGAGATGATACTATTTAGTGGATGCAGTGGATTCTCCATAATTGATAGGAGCCTGCTGAGCGCCCTTCTCTCTGCCACAGATGTTAAACTGTCCAGCTCCATGCCAACAATAGAGCTTGCCTTCCTCACCAGTTTGTCCAGACGTGAGGCGTCTTTCCTCTTAATGCTGCCTCCCCAGCACACCACCGCGTAGAAGAGGGCGCTCACCACAACTGTCTGATAGAACATCTGCAGCATCTTATTGCAGATGTTGAAGGACGCCAGCCTTCTAAGGTAGTATAACCGGCTCTGTCCTTTCTTGTACAGAGCATCAGTATTGGCAGTCCAGTCTAATTTATCATCCAGCTGCACTCCCAGATATTTATAGGTCTGCACCATCTGCACACAGTCACCTTTGATGATCTGGGTCTATGAGGGGTCTAGGCCTCCTAAAATCCACCACCAGCTCTTTGGTTTTGCTGGTGTTCAGGTGTAGGTGGTTTGAGTCGCACCATTTAACAAAGTCATTGATTAGGTCCCTATACTCCTCCTCCAGCCCATTCCTGATGCAGCCCACGATAGCAGTGTCATCAGCGAACTTTTGCACACGGCAGGACTCCGAGTTGTATTGGAAGTCCGATGTATATAGGCTGAACAGGACCGGAGAAAGTACAGTCCCCTGCGGCGCTCCTGTGTTGCTGACCACAATGTCAGACGTACAGTTCCCAAGACGCACATACTGAGGTCTGTCTTTAAGATAGTCCACGATCCATGCCACCAGGTATGAATCTAATCCCATCTCTGTCAGCTTGTCCCTAAGGAGCAGAGTTGTGTTGAAGGCGCTAGAGAAGTCTAGAAACATAATTCTTACAGCACCACTGCCTCTGTCCAAGTGAGAGAGGGATCGGTGTAGCATATAGATGATGGCATCCTCTGCTCCCACCTTCTCCTGATATGCAAACTGCAGAGGGTCAAGGGCGTGTTGAACCTGTGGCCTAAGGTGGTGAAGCAGCAGCCTCTCCATGGTCTTCATCAAATGTGATGTCAGAGCAACAGGCCGAAAGTCATTCAGCTCACTAGGACGTGATACCTTTGGGACTGGGGTGATGCAAGATTTTTGATACAAGTCTTTCTGGTGTGTTGTGTTTTACATATTAAAGAAAAAAGGGCCCGGCTGAGTCTGAGGCTCAGCTTTCTGCAGATGTTAGCCCTTTACACAATGTCAGCTTCATCAGGCAGCTCGGGGGCTTTGGACCTCACAACAGAGGCTGATATCTATTAATATATATTAAGTTGGAAGGTTGGGAGACAAAGTCAGAGAGGCGAGATTGCTTTGGTTTGGACATGTGCAGAGGAGAGAGGCTGGGTATATTGGGAGAAGGATGTTAACTTTTTAGGGGCTGAATATTTTTTGCAGGCAACTCACTTTTCTGAAGAGCACACAAAGCAAAGGTTTCATATGTTGCTGTGGCTGCTGTCGGCGCCTGTTCGGGGTCTCTGGTGGCTGTGTAGGGGTGCCGCTCGATGGCCGGCAGGAATGCGTGGCTGCCTGACTGTCTTCATATGGCAGTGTGACACAGTCTGGTTTGTACTTCCTGTCATCGTAAGTGGCAGTCCTCCCAGGCAAACGTTGCCGTAGGCGCATCAGCTACACAAGTGTGTGTTCAGCACTGCAATCAGCTGGGGGCCGACCGACCGATCAGCTGAAGCCGGTTCCTCACTTTCGTCTTCAGTCTGACAAGTCAGAGTCCAAGTCGGCAATAATACGCAAAACGTCGTGCACTGAATATTTTGCTTTGTACTTTTGCTTTGATGCCATTTTAGAGGTTGTTTGCTCTTCGCTACTCATGCATGCACAGATAATCGAGGTCAAATCAACAAAGTTGACTTTCCTTCTAGCAAAGAGAGCCAAACTAAAACAATGCAGCATGTTTTATGGCTGATTACCGTCCTCTACTCCTGAATTTCGACAAAAGTCGACATCCGCCCTGAAAGAGTTAAGGATAGAGCTGCCAGGGAAGAGGAAAAGAGGAAGGCCTAAGAGAAGGTTTATGGATGTGGTGAGAGAGGACATGCAGGTCAGGTGATGGGTGTAACAGAACAAGATGCAGAGGACAGAAAGATATGAAAGAAGATGATCCGCTGTGGCAACCCCTAATGGGAGCAGCCGAAAGAAGAAGGATATATATTAAGTATAGTGACAAAATGGAAAAAGCAATTAAAAAAAAAGTGCAGAGATTGCTGCTGAACTCACTGCAGCCATTAACTGTTCACACTGCGCCAGTACAGCATTTGCTCCGTCAGGCAGCATGCTATTGGCTGTCAGAAAAAGGGGGAAGCACACCTGTGCTGGAAAGTTGTAACCCAGTCGGTAAAGCAGACAAGCCCAGTAAATTTCAGTCATGTAATCTGACATGGTGAAGCCAACAAGAACAGCAACTGCTGTTAGCAAGTCTCAAATAAGTCACGACAAAAAGTCACATAAGGTGACATCGGCTTAAGCAAGACAGAAATGAAATGCATGCCGGCATTCAAGAAGAATCCATCTCATAGCTCAAACAAACCATACTTTAAAACAAAAAGGTAAAAAGATTTACCAACAAAAATGCTCCTAACCAGGATACATTTAACTTAAAGAAATGAGCTTAATTACTAGAGGCCTTCAAATGTCGCTCGCTCTTTGACAGTAACAGCACTGAATAAAGCAAGTTTTTGTAGCTATCACCCAATCAGGGTGCAGCATTTGTGTATAATTTTCATCTGTTTAAAACACATTCAAGCTTTGGAATGTAAAGAATAAACTGATAAACAGAAAAGGACTTACATTGCTATTTTTTAGCGAGTACTTCCTTTTTCTCTAGAGTAAAGCCTGGTCTTTGTGAAATCTGGAGGACAATTTGGCGCACACACGGACGAGTGGTTGTTGCTTTTCCAAACCCTTTGAGAAGAAGCAGGAAGCTTCTCTTCATGGCACCTGTTAAATTTCCTTGGCAGTCGTTTGCTTTGCTCAGCAGCTCCACTTCCCTTCTTCTTAATCACCACGCTGTAGTTTGAGCCCCCCACACTGCCTGTGCGGTCCTGCGTTGAAAGAATGCAGGGACTCGGTGATGCTCTTTGTTGTACATGCTGTGGCTTGGTGAATGGGGCTGGCTGCCTAGGCTTTTAAACATAATGGAGAAAATGATTGTGTTAACTGCGATGAACTGGAAGAATCAGAATTTAAAACACCCCACACCATTCTAGATGCATAAATTATAGAAAAAAAAGGACCAAGTCTTTGCTTGTGTTTGGAGAAGACATAGTTGGAGTTTTCCTATCCAACTCTTGCTGTCTTGAGGTTAGCAGCCACACAGACACTGTGCAGCTACTGGCTGTCTCTTCTTGTTATGCCTGCAGATTCTCTAGAAAGCCTAAAACATTTTCTCTTTTATGGGTTCATCCATTTTAATTAGGTGTTGATAACTGTTATGTTTGAGCCAGGGCTCCCTGGATTTCAAAGTCCTCTTTATATTTCTTGTGTTTATGCTAATATTTTAGTTTCTATGTGTCTATGCATCTTTTATTATATCCCCCAAGATGCCGGACCACCTGCCATCACCATTAAGGGAATGCCCTCACAGCCTTCCCACACACCCTTGTGGTTTATTGAATGTGCTCAGGGTGCAGGTGAGCTCTAGTGTCTTATTGCTTTGCTTATGATTTATTGTTCTGGATTTTGTCCTTTCACTCTTTTTTACTACTATTTTTGGATTTTTGTACATTGTTTGTTAAAGGACTGCCTAATTTAGGCAACTACTTCTTTGCCTTTTGTGCCCATTAGAGCCTCCTTTATTTAACAGAGCTTTTTGAAACTGTTTTTCTTTATAAAGGTTCTACATTTGCCCTTTTCTTCACTAGCTGGGGTTTAATGGTTTTCCCCCTCTAGTAGGTAGTCAGAGGTATTTTTGGAGCTCTGTTTGCTAAGGTTCTCTCTCCAAGTTCATGACAGATGCACCTTTGTCTTTAAAGAAGTCTACACAGCGGTAGCAACACTGTCATGTAGTAGTGAGCATTACCGGAGATTGGGTTTTAATCTTCAAGCTGTACTATATCAATAAGTTATCCAATAAGCTGCTGGAGGGGGTCTACAATGTGGTTGTGATTCTGATATTGTTGACTGACAGTTTTGTTTTTAATACTGGTGTTTGTTTCATAATATGAATCTACAGTTACATGAGCTCTTGCTTTTAGTGTGTGAATTTAATATGGGTAGCAACTCTACTTATGGCCAGTAGGGGGTGCTATTAAACTAACATGGAGCTCTACAAAGCTGTTCTCATTTAATTAGCTGGTCTTTTGTTATTCTTCAGTCAAACAAACACAACACTGTGAGTTTTGCATTTACAAGACATTTAGAAATATTTGTATTTTTCCATAGTTTAAAATGCTTAAGTCTGTTTTGTTGTTTTATTAATTTGCATTTTTCTGTGTAGCTTTCCCCCTTAATTGTATGCTAATGATGACAAATAACATCGAGCAGAGCAGACCCCAGGGCAAACAACACTGAACGGTGAAAGGCAGAAACTACTAAAGTGCTCATTAGTGAATAATGGGCTAAATAACAGAATATCTGGAAAAACAGAAGGCTAATCATAATTAGAATAAAAACTCTTGAAAACTAACTTAAAAACACTAAATTACCCCCATATAATAAGCATAAAGGCTTGGCACATTCCATTAAAAATGACCTAAGTTAGTTTTATAATATCTACATTGACCCCCAAGATACAGAAGCTGGGAAAAAGCAGCTTGCTTATTTAGGTGTTGGAACAAAATCCTGCAGCCACGTGGGGTCCTCAGGATTGAGTTTATGAACCACTACCTTAAACTAATAGTTCAGGGCTGCTGGGGACCCCTGTTAAAATGTTAAGAACCCTCCAAGCTGCTAGAGGGCAGTATTGAGCCCCGTCATAGTATATGGCTGGGCACCACCAGGACAGCCCATTTGGAACTCACCATAGTTTATCTATGGTAGCCCTAACCTGGAAGGCACAATCTGGGGCCACTGGGGAGGAACTTCTTACCAAAAGCCCCATGGCCTTAATATATTACCTGGAAGACCCAAACATAGTAGGCAGGACTTGCCTGAAAGCAGTAATGGGAAGACGATTAAAAGCCCTTTCCAGTCAACAGAACAGGGAGGTTGGAGTTGAGAGGTGCTTGTCAACATGGGCTCCATTGGTGGACCAGAAAGTAGAGAAAAGTGTGGAGCCTTGTGTGTACACTACAGTGAGTAAGTAGACGTGGCACCTCAATGGGGTAGCCAGCACTACATAGGATGGCACAGAAGGTGTAGACTTGGTTCTTTTCACCTTATTGTAGATATTTAATTTTGACTTGTTAAAATTGCATCTCAGGGATTTCAAATTGTGTTTTAATTATCTAAAAGTACATTTAAAATATCTGACATTTTGTCTAATCAATGCAATTCCATACAATATACATTATTCCCTTTCCAGCTCACCTCTTTTATTAAATTAAATGAAGTTCTGTATTTTAACACATTCTTGTTCACCAGACAGTGGAGTTGTGTTGCATGTTGGTTGGAAGAAAATTTCACTTTTCTCTGTACGCATGACAATACTGCCACCATTATTGCTAATACTACTACTTCTGCTACTTCTATTCTATATTTCACTAATTCATCTCTCGTTCATCTCATTGTTCCTGCACTAATCAGCAACACTAGGCTGAGTTACACTTGACCTGGGCCAGCAAACTGATAAAGTGGCTCTGCAATTATTCTACATTGACTGAAATGAATTTGACCTCATTAAGAATCAAAAATATATTACCTGGTATCAAGCAATGTGAAAGATGTTTTAAAATTACATACATAACAGCAGTTATTACTCTTAATTTGTCCTCTGAAAATGATGTTAATGAAATACTTGGACCTTCTTACCGTTGAATTAATGACATAAAACACCTCATGAAGACCAACAAACAGGCCACAGTTTTCATAGCATTTGAAGTACCTCTTTCCATTAAGTGTTCCGTCGTGTTTGCCACCTGTAAACATAATTATTTTAACCATTAAAAAGTTATAAAGAAAACAGTCAATGAAATTCATTTTTATATATTTTTCTATGTTTTTATACATTTGAGTACTGATATACACTGTATGTTATAGAACAGAAGATTTCTACTGCCTTGCCTAAATATGGAAAACTTGATCATGTGATAAGTTGTTTATCTGAGGTTACTTTTTTACAGTGTAGCTGTCATTTCTTAGCGGTGTTTCTATACTTATATCAACCACAACACTAAAGCCACCTGCCTAATATTGTGTAGGTCTCCCTCGTGCTGCCAAAACACCTGTGACCTGCTGAGGCATGGACTCTACAAGAGCTCTGATGGCCGTTAGCCGTTAGCAGCAGATCCTTTAAGTCCTGTAAGTGTTGCGGTGGGAACTCCGTGAACGGGACTTGTTTTTCCAGCACATCCTACAAATGCTTGATCAGACTGACATCTGGGGAATTTGGAGACCAAGTCAGCACCTTACACTCTTTGTCATGTTCCTCAAACCGTTACTGATTAATTTGTGAAATGTGGCAGGGCTCATTATCCTGCTGAAAGAGGCCACTGACATAAGGGAATATGTTTACATTAAATGGTGTATGTGGTTTGGAAAAATCTTTAGGTAGATGCTACATGTCAAAGTAACATCCACGTGAATGCCAGGACCCAAGGATTCCCAGCAGAGCATTGCCAAGCCTGGGTAAACTCAGAAAATTGCCATTAAACCAGTAATGAGGACTATGACAGGCCCAAATCCAAATGTAAGCTTATATTGTTTGTAATACTAGGGAAACCCCTTTGAAAGATTCTTTCTCCTTTGTACTGCACATAACAGTATGTTTAACAGGAGGAATATATTAACCAAATTAGGCCAATGCTGCAGTAATTTTCTCTTGCAGTATTCAAAGAAGAACATGGTTTTTAAATGAATTTTTTAGGGCTGCTTGTAATAATATTGATCGTCACTGTTCGTCCTTTGTAATAATACCTTCAATATCTACTGTATTGTGGTAGGTGGTAGAAGATACCACTGAAAACTCAAAGTACTATCAGATGATTTAGAAAATAACTATGGACCTTACCTAGTAGAAAAGCTGAAAATCTATACTTCTAATGCTGACAAGTGGAATAATATACAGTAAATACAAATAAAATAATAAAGACAAGCAGGTTTGTCTTTTCTCCAGGCAGGATTCAGTAAGCTGCAAAAATTATTAGAAGTGGATAATGGGCTGAGATGTGAATGTAATGCATGACCAGTAGGGTGCAGTGCAGCCTCCCCAATCTCAGACACCAGCACACAGACAGAGTCCCGGGTTCAAATAAGTGATTTATTTATCGGCTAATTCCTTCACAATGGGGTACAATAAGCACAACACTTCTTCTCTGTGTTCCTTCCTTTACTCCACACCTCCAGGTAAGATTTGTCTTCCAACTCCCAAGAGGAGGCTGGACGGCTTTCTTTTATGTCAGAACCGGGTATATTTCTAAAACCAGGGCATACTTTGACGGAAGCACTTCTGAGTCAGAAAGGAAGCCTTTTAAAACAAGGAGTCCCTCTTCCTGCAGCGCCCCCAAGCGGCACCCAAGGACCCCAACAGGAGTACAACTCCCATATATACCTGTGGGCATCCCTACTGGGTCCACACCAGTGGAGCATTGCCATCTATTAGACTGTGGAAGGAACTGCCCTGAATGCACCAACTTCCCCACATTATTCATTCCTTTGCTTCAGTCACATTGCGGCCAGATTATGCCTCCTTCCATGCTGTCCTTCCGTTACAGTATCCTAGCCGGGAACTATTCCAGCACAGCACTCGCAACTGTTACTTCAGCCTGCCTAGAGTGATCTTCCTAAATACTAAGACAACACTGAAGCCAGAAAAACAGGACGAAAGGTAATAAAAGAGACCTCTGGTTAAACTCAGAGTGAGCTGGGAGTAGCTGACTATCAGATTGAAGAAGTAGAATATCCATGAGATATCTCATTTTGTATTCCTATTTGTAGTATTCCTAGTTGTGTACATTTCACAGGATTAGTCTTTGCACAGGTGTATGACAATTACCTCAGTGCAATAAAAAAATAAGGCCAGCTTAATCAACCACTGGTGTTGCTTTAACAATTTAGGACTTTACACTGAAGAAAAACACAGGTAAAAAACTTACTTACTTGGTTCATCTAGCTCCAGGCCCAAATATACAGCATTAGGAACTGCTGAATTATCCAAATGGCCAATATAAACAACTGTTCCAGATTTATTTCCATTTACAATGACGTAATCATTCAGTTTGACTTGTAATTTCTGGCTAAGAAAGAAAGGTAGCTTAATAAGGAATGAGTTAAAATGTGTCTCAGCTGACTTATGTCAGTCTTTTATAAATACACTCGATCTTAAATCCCTGAACATCTAGATGTGCACATCTGAATCTCTGCACATCAATCTAGTAGTTTCAACAGTCTCCTTCTTTAAAAGGAGCCATTAGTTTATAGACTAATGCAGTGGTCAAAGCAGATAAGGACAGCAACCAAAAGGGCAAATCAAGTGTCCAGATCTTTAGCTGACCAAGATTTATTATGCATACTGCAGCAATAAAAGTAAACATATGACTGACTTTTTAGAAACTGGGGTTTCTGCTGTACATGTGTGCTTAACAAATTTAATGTAACAGTAAACTAGCTATACAAATTGTCGCTGGCTGTTTTTCTGATCAACCTGGGTACAAGTTAAGCAGCTATTTTTCCCCTTTTTCCTTTGTTCTTGCGCATATTGAATGACAAATTACTGAATGTAGTACTCTGGGTGAATTGTGTGCATTTTGTTTAAGCAAATCAGGTCTCCAGAAAGGGATTTCAAGAACATCTTCCATACTGTAGGCCCTCAAGATACACTTTAGTGACTGCAGTTTTTAAAATATATTTCATTTATCTTTTCTGCTACTGCCCAAAGCAATACTTAAAAAAAGAAAAACTAACGATTTGCATCATTTCATTATTCCTAAATAAATAAACTGGCTAAATCAATAATATCAATTGTTATATGTCATTTTAAATGACAGATGGTATAAAGAATAATGACATTGAAGTGTATTAACTCAATATTTTTGTACATAAGAATGTAAGAAATGATCTCAAAGCACAGATGAGTCTTTTGCTAATAGTAACTGATACAATATACAAAAAAGACAGATAACAGAAATGCAAAAAGTCAAAATTTTAATTCTGCTATACAGAGTATGGATTTCTAATTTTGAAATTAACTAAAACCTTTGAGAGAATAAGGTCAATAGTTTCTTAATAAGTAAAAATTCCAAAGGATATAAAAGAAAAAAAAAAACATTACATAATTTAAAAGTATCTGAAAAGTCTAGGCGAAAGCAAATTGTACAGTTGCAAGAAAAAGTATGTGAACCTTTTGGATAAACCTGATTTTCTGCATGAATTGGTCATAAAATGTGATCTGATCTCCATTTAAGTCACAAGTAAAGATACACACAATATGCTCACGCCAATAATACACATACAACTTTAATCTGTAATGTCTTTATTGAACAAACCCATCAAA
Source organism: Erpetoichthys calabaricus (assembly GCF_900747795.2). NCBI lineage: Eukaryota > Metazoa > Chordata > Cladistia > Polypteriformes > Polypteridae > Erpetoichthys > Erpetoichthys calabaricus. The sequence continues at coordinate 184,575,180 of NC_041399.2, forward strand.
CATCACGTGTGTGCAGTAGAAAAGGCAGGTGAACCCTTGACTTTAATAACTGGTCAATCCTCCCTTGGCAGCAATGACCTCTAACAAGCTCTTCTGGTAGCGGCAGATAAAAACCTACTAAATGTTCAAAAGGATTTTGGATCATTCTTTGTAACAGGACTGCTCCAGCTGAACTATATTCTTCAGGTGTGAACGGCTGTCATAAAGGCATTCCACATCCTCTCTGTTGGGTTAAGGTCTAGGTTCTAACTAGGCCTCTCCAAAAAGAGTATTTTCTTTTTTATGAAATCGTTCTGTGGTAGATTCATTTTGATTTTAGGGCCATTGTCCTGCTGTGCTGCATCAGCCAATTTCTACTGAGCTTCAGCTGGCAGCCAGCCATCCTGGCGTTAGCTTGTAGGATACCTGGGTAAACTTAGGAATTTTTTACCCCTTGGTGAAGGAAAGCTGTTCAGGCCTTGTTTCAGCAAATAACCCCCAAATAATGATGTTCTCTCCACTGCACTGCACTGCTGGGAAGATGTTTTCATGTTGGTATGTACCATCCTTTTTACAATATACTGTATGCACTGCTGCATATTCTTCCTGAACAGTTCAAACTTCCCTTCAATACTTCATAAAATATTTTCCCAAATAGCTTCCCCTTGGTGTTTTTCTATGGTCACTAAGTGTGTTCAATGTCTTGTGTATAGCAGACTATGAACAGAGAAGTTAATGTGTTCCATAGATTCCTTCAAGCTTTTAGCTGTTCCTCCTGTGTTCTTTTTGACCTCATCAAGGGATCTTTTCTAGTAGCCACAGTACTAAATCGTCTTCTTTTATACAGTTTGTCTAAGTGTGGACTGATGACTACCTTAACTCTTACTTTGTAACTCTTTCCAGCTTTATGCAAATGAACAATTTTTAATTGTAGATCGCTCTTTTATGAGGCATGCTTCACAACAGTGGCTGCTTCTTGTGAACAGCATAAATCAAAATGTTTGAGTCTTTTTTTATAGGTTATTAAAAGTATTTTTAAACTACACTTCCAACCTTGTTTCGAGGACTGGACTCCAGGTTTGCTAACTATTGACTCCAGTTAGCTTTTATTGGAGTCATTAGCCTAGACGTTCCCATACTTATCCAGTCCTCACCTGTGAATGTTTGAATGATGTAGTCAATATGCACAAGAACAATATAATAATGTGTGCATTATTAGTTAAATCAGCTTGTGTTTGTTCATTACTGTAACTTAAATGAGGATCAGACCAAATTTTAAATACACTGAGCAAACTGTCCTCAAATTTGATATTACTAAGATAGCTATTCAGTCTAAGATTAAAATTAAGTACATTATTAATTAAAGTGTATTTAGAAGAGTACTAAATGAGTGTAATTTTAGGACCACTAAAAGAAATTACATTATTTCAGAGCTCTTGGATAAGTGGCAATGTTTTATCACAAAAAATTGTTTGCATGCTCTTATACAGTAAGACATTGGCTTAGGAAGTAAAACATGTAGACTTGTGTCAAAGAACAATCATGCCTACAAGATACTGAGAAGTTTTTATTATTCATTATAAATCCAAATTCTCGTTTTTATTTTTCTTCTGTTTTTGCTTTGCCATGTTTAGCAACTGTGCCAAAAAGATAAAAGTTAATACAACGTGTTACTAATATTCTACATTACAGAATACACAATTGAACATAAAGTATATTAATGGTAGAAACTGACAGTGTGAAATATCAAAACATTTAATGTAGGTAAAATAATAGCTTTTAAAGCTGAAAAAAGTACAGTAAGCATGCTCACCTTTGATAATTATCTAGAGTTTTTAATTCTTCATGGTTGTTTCTGCTGTTGTCCTGGCTGCCAAAGAAAGAGGTGCAGCTTGAACAAAGGCAACCAATCATTGGAAAAGGAAACAAAAAGGAGACCAGACTGGATTCAGCTGGCATATCACTGCTGGGGCAAAGCAGAAGATAAAGACTGAAGACTTAATAACAGCATTTTTTTACTCACTGGTTACTACAGTACATCAGCTCTTCTGAAAAAGTGGATAAGTTATCTGAGTTAGAGAAGCTTTACTTATGGTACCGTATTTAGTCTTACAAATTAAATTGAAGAACATAGAGTTTCTGTTTTTTAAATTTTCATCTAAAAGGTCATAATTATTACATAATGACTATTGAAAGAGTACTATCTAAAACAAAAAAAGATCCTGAAAACTTTAAACCTGAGAGATAATGTACAATTGCATGATGAATGCAATGTATGTGATGCTGTTTCAGGGGTTTCCAAAAACTCCTCTTATTCTCACATTTTATGAATGTGCCTATAGTCCTTCTTTGTTAACCCCACCACTGACGTTGCCTAGCAAAGACAACACAAGTGCATTGAAAAACAATGGATTGACACTACATGATGTCAGTTTTGGTCTTACAGTGGGATGAAATAAAGTTATGAAAAGTAATATGAAGCAAACATGACATTGCATCAATTAAGACAAAATGCATAAATAAGCACAAAATCTAGACATCTGTTTCTGCAAGATGAATGTTAAAGAAACGTTAAACACATGCCACAAAAGAAATGCATATTTTTATCAAAAGAGAGCTTACTGGATATAATAACATCAATGTAACAAATAATGTAACATAAAAATGGGTTATGCCTGCTCTAACAGCAATATTTGTGCAGCACTGCACTCACAGCTATTACAGTGCAGCATAACTGAGGTGAATGTTGGATGCCACCTGACAGTTTATTAAGACAGCTAAAGCTCATTTTCCATATGCCTATATTGTGCTTCAAACATACTGCAGTTTTGCTGGTGTGTCAATGTGTACTGTTTTTCAAACGCCATTTGTTGGTAAGTTACAGGTTTCAGCTTATTTGTAGAAAAGGAGATGACCACAAACTTATCACCAGCAGTTAACCATGAGCAAACTCGCTGTTTCTTTCCTTCTGACACACTGCCATATTGGCCCACATGAAGGCATAATGGATACGCCTAGGCCACTTTGCACCAATATCTATAAAAAAGTCCTTAGGCATTGCAAGTCAACTGCACATTCAATGCACTGAACCTTTATGGCAGGTGTAACTAGGCTCCAAGAGGCTTGAAGTAACAACTGGCATCAACTACTAGTACAACCCACATGATTTAACTTAAATAATGTGCAAGTGCTGGATTCATAAGGTGGTGATTGGAGACAAAGACACAAACACAGGATTCAATGGATATCTTTATGAGTAGGTTTTCTTTATTGCAGCTACATTATCTCTCCCCAAGCATATCAACACCCAATTGCTGTCCTTCCTTTTCTCTCGTCTTCATAACCAAACAGTACAGAAAACATCTCCTTCAAAATAAAGCTAGCTTCAGCCTCTGAACATAGATTCTTCAAATATTTAAAGAACATAAAAATATAATTATTCATTCTGCAAATGCATTAATGCATTTCACCATGAAAATTATATCATCCAGTCAAGTATAAATCTTAGTATTTACATATTTTTTATTCTCAAAAAATTTTAATGATGTGAATTTAATGTACACTATCTGACAAACACTGTATGTTGTTACAGAATATGGGAAACACTCATAAATTAATGATCTATCTTAAAAGTAAAATTTACAATGTTCTCAAAAATGCTTTTGGGAAACAAAGCATAACAGGTTTCTCTTGTCACCCATGCAGCCTTCACAATTCAAATAATTTACAATGCTTGGACCCCTCAGGCATTAGGAGAGAAAAAGATTTTCTGAGAAAAGTAAGTTCCCCCTTTCAGTAAGTCCCTTCATTTCAAGCAGAGTCATCAATTTCCTTATGACGTTATCAACCAGAACAGGAAAATACACACCAACATGAATATAGTATCTATTCAATCTAATGCAGAAGATAGCTATGTTGAATGTAATTTACTAGATTTCATAGTGAATATCATTGTGTTTGGTTCTAATACCATGGCTGGTTGTTGTCTGTGTAAATTTGGTGAAGCCTTCATGCTTGTCTGGGTGAGTATACCTCCATGTACTCTAGTGTTATACATACAGTATGTCCCTAAAGGTGTGTAGATTAAACTAAATGGCTCCTTTGGACTTGCTACACAATGAGCAAGTGCAGGTGTGTGTGTGGTAGTATTGCAATGCAAATGCACCAATAACAAGGGCTGTTCTTTTTCTTATACCTAGAGCTATGGAGATGGCCAATGGCCACCCTTAACCCTGAACTGGATTAAGCAGATTACAGAATGCATGCATGCATGTATCAACTCACATGTGATGATCTGCATGAAGCTGTCAAATTATATGCCAAATTTCATTGAATATGCATGTCTAGCAGCTTGCAATATCATATTTTTAGTTAACCATGGAAAAGTAAGCCAAAATAAACATGCAAAATGATAAGCACTTCTTTTGTGACTTTATCTGACTTAAAAGAGATCTAAAAATACAAGGATGCTGTGATGGTATTGTTTATTTTCATGTTGGTGTGTGAATCTAACTATAAATTACATACATTAATGTTCACAGAAATTCTCTCTTGTCAGGATTTGATCACCATAGAAGGAAAAAGAATTATGGTTTTGAGGCAATACATTCTTTTTACAGTGTAAGTATAAGAGTATAAGTCCATTTTGCAGCTTTCAAAGGAGACTGGGTTTAGACAGTTTGGAGTCTTTCCAAAATTTGTCATAGAGACTTAATCCAGTCTAAATATGCCAGGTAGCTCATTTTAAACATTCTTTATTTTCATTGTGTATATAAAAAAACTTCATGAATCCAGCATCTTGGATTTCATGTCCAGTCACATGTCTGCATGGGTCTTCGTCAGGTTATGAAGGTTGTCTTTCCATGTCCTACAGATACATTTATACAGTAAGGCTGATTGGTGACTATAAATTGTCCCCATTGTGTTTAAGCGTGGGAGTGCATGTGAATGCCCTTTGATGGACCTGTACATGGTTCTGCAAGGAATTGATATTGAGAATATTTGTATTAATGTAAAATTCTTTGGCTTTTGTGCAGTTGTTGTTAAATAATATTGTGCAAGGAGTTTTGAATCTTCCAGTTATTAACTGTTGAAATCCTTTTGCCTCTATAAATGAAAATGGGTGCTTTTACAGAAAAAAAACATAGTATACAGTGCAGGTTGTTAATTCAATTAATATCACTTAATTAAATAGTGTACTTCCCATTTTACATCTCAGAGAGCTGTCCACCTGCATACATTTTTAAATATTGTAAAATACAATATAACACTCAAACAACATGCAATAATCACCACAGTGTATGTCTTTAGACCATTTTGATTGCTAATGAAATATGTCTTGTCAAGTACACCTTATGTCTGCTGCAAAATAATAAGGCTTAACTGCTTACCTTATACCCTTAAATATCTCTTCATTGTGAGACACATGATGACAGAATTTGAATTTATCCATTTGTAAGTTGTCTGTCTGGTTTCTGTTCTGACCTGACCTGCTACTGCAGTTCTGAACTGGCCAAATTCCTGCTGTCTCTCGGTACTGCTTACACGTTGTTCGTAGCTTATAATTATTTAATCCAGCTTCATAGGGTGCCAGTCTTGACTTGTACTGAGAAGGTCCTGACTCGTATGTTGGAGATCTTTGCTTGCAATGAGGAAAACATGACTCACTGTATTGCCTGTATCGCTGTTTGGACAGAGATGATCCTAAGTCAAGTAATGAAGATCTTTGTCTACAATGAAAATACTGAAGTGAATCACAGCAAGGAGACACCAAATCATCTTGTGAATTATTTTTTTCAAAATGAAGGTACCCTGAGTTATGCACTGGAGATCTTGGTTCATAATGTGTAGAACCTGAGTCATGTTCTGGATCTGGTGATCTTGATTCACAGCATGGAGATCTAGACTCACATTGTGGAGAATGTGACTTGCAATGAGGAGATGCTGGATTATGCTGCGGGGAACCAGGATTGCAGTGTATAGATCTTGGTTCACAGCTGTGCAATGTTGTGTTTCCATGACTGCCCTGATGCAAAGCCTCATGTACTTGGTGCCGGCACTGATCCTAAAATGAAAAAAAAAACATATTTTAAACAAATACAGCTGTGGAATTGCAAAACAATATTTTGCTTTATTGTTGAAAATCTGGTTTAACACAAATGATATTATGGTACAAAAAAGAATGATTGTTAATGTAGTTTTATAATGTATACATTTTATATTACACTGAGCTACAAGTGTTAATTTTACTTGTGCAGACTGGATTATGTAAATTTATTGCACTTCAAGAAATAAGTATTTCTTAATTGGAGTAATTGCTAATGTCATTAGAGTAAAATTTATCCCCAGGTTGCTGGTAAAACTAATTATAGGCAGCTCTGTACAGTGTATTTGATTGTCAAAGGTTAACTCTTTACATTTTAAGTTGGACAAATGTGTATTTTACCTGCAAAAAAAAAAAAGTGTTAGCAGTTAGAGAAGGCAAAGGGTATCTGTGCTGTATAAAAGCAGCCATGGGCTAATATGAAGGTATTACCTCTGTCTGCCAGAGACGGGATCTTAGAAAATCAATCTGCTGCCATGCTTTACTCAGATCTTCTGTCAGTCGTGAGTTCAGCAGCAAGGCTACAAGTGACACATCAGTAATATCTTAGAATACGGAAGAAGAACAGCAGAAGCTAAAAAACAAGCTATTTCTAAATACTGATTTTTCACAAATTTAATTAAAAGTTTCTTGAAGGTATATTAAAGACACATTTTGCATTACTTTTTTCTATATTGGCCAAACTGGAGAAAGCCCAAACCAAAGAATTACAGTATATTCAATACAAAAGCTGGCAATAACAAGTTTTAATGGCTGCACTGTATTTTTGGTTGTGATTTAAAGATTGACTGGGTTCCCATTTTAGGATTGTTAATGTCACACACTTTGAGTGATTCTGCATTACAGATGAATAGCTAATAAAACCTGATGTATGGAAGGATTACTGAATATAATAATCTTACAGCTTACTGTCAAAACATTTAAAGCTTCTGTGTTCCTCTGATTTTATATCTTACATAATTCATTATTGCTTAAAGAAAGATATTCTTACTTTCCATTAATTGCTGTTCACACTTCTTTGAAACTGGCAGACTGGGGCAGCTGACTTGAACTTCCCTGGACACCATGACCTTAGATGATATACCTTGTTGCTCCTCCGAGTGTGATGACATGTTAAGGTTGGATTCAGGTGGCACTTCTGACTCACAGTTTCCCGGAAGCACTTGTGCTTCTGTTATCGACGGCAAAGGAGGTTTGCTAGGTTCTGAGTGACAGATGGCTTGCACAATCTGTACAGGTGGGCATAAAATTTAAGTGTGATTTCAAAACAGCTGCTCTTCTATGAAACTTTCAGCACTGTTTATACAGCAAATGCTTAAAAATTAAAAGAAGCCAGATATATTTTAACTGGTATTTAACAAAAGAGTTGTATCACGTGTAATATGTACAGTAGTATTATAACTTATAAGCTGGATGTTTGTTACCCTGGAAAACCCAGAAAGAAATACTGAGTCTAGAAAAAAAATTCTCTGTATATCTTCCAAGCCATATTATATACACTCTAAAAACTACAGTTAAGAGACATGTATGTATTTATACATATGCATGCATTGATATTATATGACAACTACAGAAAAACAGTCTCATTCACATTTGCTTTACCTTCTAACAGAATAGTAATATAATCAGAAAGGTTTGTAACTCATTTATCTTGGTCACTGTAACAGGCATGTTTTATACTTTAAGGCACCACATAGAAGTACATTTTTATTTTACTAACTTAATTGGAACATGTTTAATTATGTAAAATAATACATTTTAATCAAATATTTTATTACAATCAAAATGAATTTTTTTTTATTACATATTTATTTTTTCTAAATCACATGTGCTTTTGAGTAAAATGTAAACTTACAACATTTGATGTCAATTGAATTAATAACCAGATAAAAAAAAGTATGTACTATATTATATGGAAAAGACACAAAAGTTAACATTCTGCTCTAAGACATGGAAAAATGTGCTGTATCCAGGGTTGTGCTATTGATCCAAAGACTCCATAAACACTGGGCTTTACAATATGAGCTTACTGTATCTGTGCCTTGTAAGTCTTTCATTATGGTATATGAGTAAAGATGATGACAAAGAAACACAGGGAGAAAAGTAATTTATAATAGTAGAACTTCATAATGGAAGAAAAAAGTATATATTACATAAAATGTCAGTGGATACTAGTTCATATTTTACATCTGTTGTCAGCTGCCTGTGAGCAAGTGCAAAAATTTTGACATTCATTCAGGAAGGAAGAAACGTGTATTTAAAAAAGTGAATAAATGACAATGGCAGAAGTAATGAAAAATGGCTTTACTTAAAACCTTTATAGAACAATGGTATTTATTTTCTGGCTTTATTCCATCAATATTGATCTAAGCTTTTTTGCATACTGAGTATAGTTTGTACTATAGATACTGTATGTAGAGTTTAGGACTGCTTAATATTCTGGTCACTTTTGGCCTTGTTTTACAAGTTATTCTTTCTCTCCATACTGTGCCACTTAATTTAATGTACTGTATAGACTTTTTTATCCTATCTGTCAATATTTCATATCTTTGAAAAAATCTCTTTCTGCTCCTCTCATAAACTCTAGTTATATCTGGCAATAGGTTCCTGTTTTACATTTCAACATGTTTCATGTTTAATTTTACCTTGCTTTTACAATATTCAAAGTTAACTTCATTACCTATAGAAGGCTACAATAAGAAGGTGCATTCATCTCAGCTTTAGAAATTCCTCAACACTCTCCAGATCTATAATGAATGGTAGTGACTATATTACTTTGCATATACTCACTCTTCTGATTTACTACTATATATATATATATATATATAAACTAAATATATATATATATATATATATATTTATAATATATATACAGTGGTGTGAAAAACTATTTGCCCCCTTCCTGATTTCTTATTCTTTTGCATGTTTGTCACACAAAATGTTTCTGATCATCAAACACATTTAACCATTAGTCAAATATAACACAAGTAAACACAAAATGCAGTTTGTAAATGGTGTTTTTTATTATTTAGGGAGAAAAAAAAATTCAAACCTACATGGCCCTGTGTGAAAAAGTAATTGCCCTCTGAACCTAATAACTGGTTGGGCCACCCTTAGCAGCAATAACTGCAATCAAGCGTTTGCGATAACTTGCAATGAGTCTTTTACAGCGCTCTGGAGGAATTTTGGCCCACTCATCTTTGCAAAATTGTTGTAATTCAGCTTTATTTGAGGGTTTTCTAGCATGAACCGCCTTTTTAAGGTCATGCCATAGCATCTCAATTGGATTCAGGTCAGGACTTTGACTAGGCCACTCCAAAGTCTTCATTTTGTTTTTCTTCAGCCATTCAGAGGTGGATTTGCTGGTGTGTTTTGGGTCATTGTCCTGTTGCAGCACCCAAGATCGCTTCAGCTTGAGTTGACGAACAGATGGCCGGACATTCTCCTTCAGGATTTTTTGGTAGACAGTAGAATTCATGGTTCCATCTATCACAGCAAGCCTTCCAGGTCCTGAAGCAGCAAAACAACCCCAGACCATCACACTACCACCACCATATTTTACTGTTGGTATGATGTTCTTTTTCTGAAATGCTGTGTTCCTTTTACGCCAGATGTAACGGGACATTTGCCTTCCAAAAAGTTCAACTTTTGACTCATCAGTCCACAAGGTATTTTCCCAAAAGTCTTGGCAATCATTGAGATGTTTCTTAGCAAAATTGAGACGAGCCCTAATGTTCTTTTTGCTTAACAGTGGTTTGCGTCTTGGAAATCTGCCATGCAGGCCGTTTTTGCCCAGTCTCTTTCTTATGGTGGAGTCGTGAACACTGACCTTAATTGAGGCAAGTGAGGCCTGCAGTTCTTTAGACGTTGTCCTGGGGTCTTTTGTGACCTCTCGGATGAGTCGTCTCTGCGCTCTTGGGGTAATTTTGGTCGGCCGGCCACTCCTGGGAAGGTTCACCACTGTTCCATGTTTTTGCCATTTGTGGATAATGGCTCTCACTGTGGTTCGCTGGAGTCCCAAAGCTTTAGAAATAGCTTTATAACCTTTACCAGACTGATAGATCTCAATTACTTCTGTTCTCATTTGTTCCTGAATTTCTTTGGATCTTGGCATGATGTCTAGCTTTTGAGGTGCTTTTGGTCTACTTCTCTGTGTCAGGCAGCTCCTATTTAAGTGATTTCTTGATTGAAACAGGTGTGGCAGTAATCAGGCCTGGGGGTGGCTACGGAAATTGAACTCAGGTGTGATACACCACAGTTAGGTTATTTTTTATCAAGGGGGCAATTACTTTTTCACACAGGGCCATGTAGGTTTGGATTTTTTTTCTCCCTGAATAATAAACACCATCATTTAAAAACTGCATTTTGTGTTTACTTGTGTTATATTTGACTAATGGTTAAATGTGTTTGATGATCAGAAACATTTTGTGTGACAAACATGCAAAAGAATAAGAAATCAGGAAGGGGGCAAATAGTTTTTCACACCACTGTATATATATATATATGTGTGTGTGATCTCTAGGCAAACACATCTGATGATTGAGCTGTGGCTCCTTGAAATCCACATGAAGTAAAAAATGAGAAATACCAGAAATAAGTGAATTACAAGAAAGATATAGTGTGACAACAGAAAAAGTACCATATTCATTCTGAGTTTGGCTAGCTATGGAGACTTGCTTAAGTGAGACCTCAGAAATATTTTAAAGAGTAAATTCTCCAAAACAAGGACACAAAAACACATGAAAGAGCAAAGCTGAAACTCCAGCAAGAAGAGGTTACTAACGATTTTCCATGATTTTTATAACAATATGAACTCTTATTAAGGGACACTTAATTTGGGGATGCACAAAAGCCTCTTTTGATATAAGTACGTAAGTTTCCAATGCCTCTTAGAATCTACTATACAATAAAAGAAATTTGAGGAAATTACATAATTAATAGAATTTTACTTTATACAAAATCACCTTTTAGAAAGTACTTCAACTGAATCGTGTAAGTTTATATGAATTACTCTGATCACAGTTTTGAAATCTTGCAATACACAATTATTTTGAAAAAAGTTATGTGATTATTAATTACTTATAATACAAAACAATAAAGATAAAACGCATTTCAGCAAAACTATTTTTCTCTATACTTTGGGAAATGGTTGTTACCAGAAATATACTTATTTAGTGGAAGTATTAGGCAAGAATACTGAAGATTAATGAACTAAAAAAGTAGACTGTAAAGACTGACATTTTTGCTGATCTAAATGACTGCACCTTTAAAGACAATGCTGGTAAATAGCCTGAGACATAAAATATTTTTTACATAGAAGTGGTGTTTTTTTCACCTTATAGAGTTTCATATTGTGGTGCTGTTGTCATGTTACAGTAACTGTTGCTTGGTCTCTTGGGTGTAGTCAGTTGCTTTCTAGGAAATAATTATTTTCTTCATTCAGGCCAAATGTCTCTTGTTTCTAAAACTGAGGCACAGCTATTTTTTATGAATAGTCACCCACTGAGGCACAGGCATTCAAATCAGGTTCTCTTGGACTAAGGTGGCCTTGTTCTGGCCATTGGTTGCTCAGGATTGGTGGATTTGTATACAGTTTTCGTGCCATCCATTTCATTCTCTCTCACACATCTTTTTATTTTACTTGCTCTTAACTTACATATTCTTCTATGGTCATTACAGATTCACCTAACTTTTCGGAATTTTAATTCCTGAAAAAAAAAAAAAAAACTGGCCAAGAAATCCCTTCAATCCTTATTTTTAGTCCATGATATCACATTTATACAGACTGAATGATGAAATAGATTTTCTCAATAATTTCTCATTTTCCAATAATCTAATAAATATACTATTATTACATTCACACAGATAATATATGATAATCCATTGAAGTATTGTTTATTTTCAAAATATAGGGTAAAAAAGAAAATTTGATTTGTGGTTATGATGTGTAAACCACATACTGTACAATATGTCGTGTCTTTTAATTTTGTTGTTATAAATCATTCCTTACCATACTTGTATGTAAATATATTGTTCAGTTATATAATCATGTTTATGATTATGATAGTGAAGTCAGTGAATGGCTATTTTTTTTTACTTTTTCCTCTCATTTGCCAACATATTTCACAAGATCACGGCCATGTTGTTCGATATGTACCTCCCATTGTTACCATGTGATTGTAGTGTTGCAATGCATAACATCATTACGCGTCAGGTATTTAAGATGGCAGCAAAGTACATTCAGTGTTCTCATCTTTGCAAATTAAAAAACAACTTTGTGTGCTTTGAGGTTATTTTTTTGATTAGGGACCTCTCCAACCCTAACCCTACCCCTAACCCTCTCTCTGTTCTGTGTTTTTGAGCTAAGAATTCTGATCAACAATTGAATTTAGTGGTTAGATGGTGCCCTTTTGTGAATTATCCTTTGTCTGTAATTTTGACAATGAGTTTGTACGCTCCTTATTTATCTTCACCACTGTTTTTTCGATTATCTATTAGAGTATTCCCTTTTTACAACACAGTGAACACTACAACAGAAAATAAAACACTATGTTATAAAATACATTTACTGTTATATTTTTTCCACTTAGTTATTTAGTGTTTCCATTTGGTGACTTAGTAAATGTACCCAGTGTGAGCCAGTGTTTGTATATAATCGAACATGAGAGTGATTTGTGTTTGACTGGCCTCCTATCAAGGATTGGGTGCAGCTGCTGCTGGGAACCCAGAATCCTGGTTTGAAATAAAGTAAGTATGCCCGGAAAACAAATAATTTCTTAATAAAGTGCACAAAAAGGAAAAATCATATTTCTAAGAAAATCACATTTTCATCAAATATAACAATGAAATCCATACCATTAAACTGAATCAAGGTTTAATCAGCAAATGACTGAAACAATCCAAAATGAGCAGCACATTGTATATAAGGGAAGATTATATCATGAGGAGGCCTGAAATATACTCCCGCTCCCTTCTTTTACATGCAACCTACACTGAGCTGTCCATTTCATCATTTGACTATTCCGCAAAACTTATAGTGTAGGTGCTTTTTGCGTCTAGTGTTTTATATCTCTGACCCACTGCTTGCCTTTTTAGATTCTGCTTTAGTTTATTGTTTTGGATACTTTTCCTTTTTTCATCATTTCTTGTCTGCATTTTGACATTATTTGTGCTCTTTCTTGATCATGGTATTATTAATAAACAGGCAAAAAATGTGTTTTACCCATTTGTCATTGTTCACCTCTTGTTTCCTGCTTAGGTAGGTCTGCACCCACAGACTGGTGTGCTCTGTCAGACAAAAATGATGAGACACAGCTCTCCCTCCATGTCAGGAAAGCTGCAGTCGAAAGGTGATACCGAGCAAGCTACCTATCTTTTAGGTCAGGTGGCATATTGCTGACAGCATGCATTGCTTCATTAAATTTACATGTATTTTATTCTACAATATGTTTACATAATGAAAAATAAACAATAAATGAAAAATCATTCTGAACTCTATCATCAGCTTTAAGTGCATAGTGCAAAGATTAAAGCATTTAAGTGCAAAGAAAAGATAAGCACTGTGTTTACATTAAATTTCTAAAAATACAATATGCAGAGAGAAGGGAGCAAAGATGTATGTGGACTTGCAACAGTTTCATTTGAAAATAGCAGCATCACATCAAAAAATCACTCTTGGATCTTAATCATCCACTTAACTACTAGAATTCACCTCGAGCTTTGTTTACAGCCTGGCAGTTGTGCTTCCTTTCAGAAAAATATATAATTGTCCATGGGTTCAAAGAATATAAATGGTTGAATTGGGAAATGTTGGAATTTTAGATAAGGAAACTAAATAGTAGTTGTTTGCTAGGCAGGGGTCTGTTGTGTTTGACTGGAGCAGTCATCAAAGCCGAAAAGGAACAAGTACTCAACATCAAAAAGAAACCAAAAATCTTCAATTGTGTATTTTATCTTTTCCCTATTTAAACAAGCTTTCAAATGATTTTAAATTCTTCATTCCAAAGATTAGACAAACGTCTGAGTGTTCCTCTATCATTTATAAAGGAAGTGTGGTGACATTATAGTTCGTACACCATATGACAATCAATGGGGTCTGTTGCCACAAACAATATGTCAACACCCCTAAAAACAGTAACAAAATGATTTCTCAAGCAGGACACAAAAGCAGCAACAATAAAAGTAAATAATATTTAAAAAACAATACCAGTACTTCCAAAAATAGTGCAAAACTGCACATGTTCACAACAATAGTGTCTTATGCGTTTACAGCCCTGTGATTGTGTGGAGTGTAATAAAATTCGTATGAACAACCTGGTTTTAGTTATTTTAAGGACAAAGTAGTGATTATTTCGTCAGCAGAGGTGATGTTACTTAAATGGTTGTCACTGAACCATAATAGCAACCGTATATAAGTAGGGCCCCATAATAGTTTTCTTCCAGGACTTTGTCCCCTTTTTGAAAAGACCATGTCAAGTGTAAACTGTTTGATTTTTACCCAGTGTTCCCTTTCTAATGGGGACCAAGTTTACAGCTGACAGAGGGAGAGTAGGGGGTACAACATGCAACTCCAGATGCCTCAAAAGCATGATCAACATTCTTTTTCAGGAGAAAACTGGAAGCATCTGCAGTCACACACCATAACATAGTCTGAAGCTTATAGGGAACAAACAAAATAACTTTATTTTCTGTTCACATCGCCCTAAATCCATTAAAAATAACTTAGTATATTTTTAGAGCTTTTCAAGGCACGCTAGTTTTCAGAGACAAAAAGAACCCTGCTCTGCAAACTAGGACCCAGGCTGACTGGAGATCTGTAGAACCTGTTTTGAACTGGGCAGTTTTGCTAAACCTTCAGACACCAAATCTGATAATGTCAATAACTCCAAGTAAAGACTGTTCCTGTTGTCATTAATATTTATTTGATAGCAACATTTTAATAGTCTTTATAATGTCTGTAGTGGAATTTGCGGTAAAACATTTTGAGATTCACTTCAAAAAAATAATAGTGTTTTGCCACATGCACAATTTGCATGATTAGCACATATATTTTCATCTCACCTGCAACCTTTTTATCCATGTGTAAAAGCATTCTGCAATTTATTCTGGTTTAGATCATGTAAAATGGGGCTTACATCTAAATATTTCAGAGGCGCTTCACTGTTGAAAAAATTCATTAGCCTGAATATGTGGCTGCCAGTGAGCCTCTGGAAGGATCCTGGATTCGATTATTTTACGGAGTTCAGGAAAGTACACGGAAATTGTGTTCCCTCTGACTCCAAATTAACGGTGCAAGATGGAGCCAGTGGTGTTAATGTGCAGGCAGGCAGTGCACAAGGGAATGAGAGAGTCGGCAGCCACACTGAAGGTTCCTTGGAAGCACGAGCAGCATTGGAGGGCAGCCAAGGAAGGAGATAGTGGTTTCGGCTGTAGAATAACCATTATGGAGAAATATTCCTCACTTTCCATAATAAAAAAGGTTTAAAAAAACCCCAAAAAACTAAGTTTAGAGAGTTTCATGATTCACAAATCCAAAATCTCACAAGAAACAAATTCAGAGGTCATTTTGTTTCACTCTATGTGAAACAAAACTCTACTGTTTTGCTCAACACTTCTTAAGTATCAAAAGTTAAGGCTCTGAGCTAAAATATATTTATCAGGATGACCATAAAAGCCTCTCACCATTAAACACTAACTAAAATAAGTGTATCATTCTTACTTTTAGAGCTTCTATTGCATTACAGTGTGTATGAAAAGAATGTAAATGGAGTAATATTTTCCATTCCTGCTTCTGAACTTAATCTAAATTGATGGATTGTTTTAGTTTCATTTATTTCACTTGTTTCGGTATTGGTAACAAAATTCTTTTAGATTCTTTTGTTTGTTTAATTGTGTCCTCTCTGTTTTTTGTAATTATTTAAAGTGACTAATTATGTTTGATGGAAGTGGGGAGAGACCCCTAATTAGATTACTGGCTCCAGCTGCATTAATTAGCAACGCTTTAGCATCTAGGACTATTTAAAATTCTTACACCAACTGCCTTAGTGCATTGGCAATAACCTAGTGTTATGGTTTCTGCCATTTTTGTTTTGAAGATTTTATTTTACTCTGGCTTTTTAAATGTTGGATTTGGACTTTATTTGTTTGATTAATATTAGCAGTGTTTTATTTTTCTTTTTGTGCTTTGGAGTTTATTTCTTTTGTTGCTTTTGACTTTTTGTATATTTTTTAACTTCCACCCCTTTTGTCATTTTAAGCTTTTAATTCTTTTTGTGTTTTTCTTCATTTCCTATTTATCTTTTATTTCTTATTTATCTTTTAAATCTTTCACATTTTTGGAATTTTGGATTGTTGTTGCATTTTAAAACATTGTATTTTTCTTGGTTTGTATTTCATCACTGTCAAACTCTCTATTTAATTTAATTAATAAACGTAATTTTTTTTTATAATAAAAATTCTGAAGGGGCCACATGGACCTGAAAGAGAAACATGCAGCCAAAAGTGGCAAAGCCATCATACAAAGCCAAGCAGAGGGTGTTAGTGTATCCATGTAAAAGAGAGAGAAAAAGAGAAGCAAATCCAGCATTTAGAAAGCTCTCTGCTTAAATCCATTGGTCTGGGTACATGACTGCTATCAAGTCCTAGGAAGGACCTTGGCCTGGATCTGTTCGTGAAAATGGGGAAACTGAGTGTGGATGGTGAAGTGGAGCAAGTGTCATGAATGTACAGGCAGTGGATGTGGAAAAAAAGAAGATCTTTGGAGATGTGTGAAGTTTTAGCGTTGTCACATTGGTGACCCGTGTCATTCCGAATTGACTTTAAAATTCTACTACTACTGGCTTACAAAGCCTTAAATAATTTTGCTCAGTCCTATATTTTTGAATGCCTATCCCCCTAAAGTTCTAGTCATAGCCTTAGCTCTTCAAATGGAAGTCATCTTAGTGGTAAATTTATAAGAAGTGGTGAGGTGGCCTTTTGCTGTTATGTGCCCAATATCTGGAATACTTAACCAATGGAAATTCACCAGGCTAGCACTGTGGAACATTTTTAAAACATGTTAAAAAGTTATTATTTTAATATGGCTTTTGGTAGCTACATGTTAGTTGTATTCCTGATAGACTATATGGGCATAAAATTATCATATTCTTCAGGGATCCGCAATCTATAATAATCTCTACTATTCTCTGCTGTCTTTCCTGGTTCTCCTCTGGTGGCAATCTGTGCCACTACCACCTGATCAAGGCACCATGTAGCCCCTTGCAATGATGGATTGAAGGCGAGTGTCCCAGCTGTCCCCAAGACCAGCATCATTAAATACTATCATGAGAAGCCTGAAAACCATGATTTAAGAGCACTTATATTAGGTAGAATGCCCAGTGGGGTCTGGGCAGTCTTTTCGGTCTTGGAAACACTGCAGATTCTGTTGGGTTTTTTTTCCTCCAGCCTAACTGTAGTTTTTCTTTTGTTTTTCCAGTTCTACTAGCCATCTGATTTTACCTTATTTCATTGTTACTTATTCATTAATATTATTGCCTTATCTTTGAGCTACATTGTTTGTATGAAAATAAATATTGTTGCTGTTGTGTGAAAAGAGTTGTGGCAGATTAGATTGGCAGTGGCAGCACCGGAGGGTAGTCGAGAGTGGAGATGGCCTCTGGTAAATCTCATCTTAAGGAGTGAGAGAGACAGACAGCTTTTGATAATATATTAGGTTACCAATACCAGTGAGGATAAAATGTCAAAAGAATCACACAAAATGAGGAACTATCAACATATTGTTTTGTCATACAGTACCACTATCAAATAGCAAAATTAAATGATATCCCCACAGCAAAATTAAATATTCAATACTGAAAGCAGAAACATAAATATTTATAAAGTTACAATTTTGGTTCAATGGAGAAAGCATTTAATAATATTGCATATGTGTAGTCAAATACCCAAACAAATGTATTATCAAGGTTAAAAATGCTTTCCTTAATAAATTCAACAAATTTTAAATTGTACCTACCTGCACATTTGCTTGCAGGCCTGCTGCTGCTTCCAATTGAGAGTTATCCAGTGACTTTGTCTCCGTGCCAGGTGATGCTTGTCTGCTATAGTTCTCACAAAGTCTTTTTAACCGTTTAATTTCTTGCTGCTGTGACTGAACAGTTTGTTCCAGCCTTGTAAGTGAACAGCAAAAGAAAAACAAATAAGCTTCAATAAATGGTCTATACATTTATCATTAAATAAAAGTAAGCTTATTTGTGATTACGGTAATTAAAATTGTGTAATGGATACCCTCATATGTTTTAAAAGAAAACAGAGTTGACAAAACAGCACATGCAAAATGCTGTATTGAAATGGAGCTCATTTGTAAATAATATTTTCCTTGACCTAAAAGTAATGTAGTTCTATATCAAATCAATGTAAATTATGAGACCACTTTTATTAAAGAAAAAAAACATTCTCACACTTTCAGAAATGCTAACTATATTAACTTTATACAACAAGATATCTGGAGTACAGTTGGGCATGCCATTTGAATCTTACTAATGTTCCAAAAGACACCCCTTTGCCTTCTGATATTTTTATTAGAATTTAATTCTTAGGCACGAACTATTAACCGAGTTGAAAAAGGTACTGGACTTCTCATTTTTTATCTGCCTGACAGCCAAGATCAAAGCAGCTTGAAAGAAGTAAAGATATTCCACTCTGCCCAACACTTAACATGTTCAGTTCAAACATCTTCTCACTGGTGAGGTGAATTGTTCATAGACCTGTTTGAAACATGCAAAAGTATCTTCTGTATACAAGTCTCTAGGGGTGATTTTTTTAACAAAATGAATAATACACTGGTAAACAATGTTAAGTGCTACTGTTCATAGGAATTAAAGTGGGGGAGTTTGGACATGGATCAGATTGCATGATTTGTTTTTCTTTGCATTTTCTTCCAGTAATAGACAAAAGAACTAGCGTTAGCTAGTATCGGTGAGGTCAGCAGTAATCCGCTTGGCTTTATGTGTGTCCTATAGTTCACATTTTGTTTTCCAAAAAGGGACAAAATGAATAAAATAATTTTAAGTATTATATTACAAAGTGAAATAGTGAGTGTCAACAGTATTATAAGTATACTATATCAATAGCATTATAAGCATAATACTTTTCACTCACAGGTCTCAATAACTAACTAAGCCTTGGGCTCTTAAACTGTATTAAAAGCAAAAAGTCACCTTTGTCTGTTTATGGGTTGATGTTCTGATAATGACAGTTTTGTGTGTTTATAGTCACTTAAACTTCATCACACATGTGTAATGGATTCTTGAATGAATTGGAACAAGAACAAACAGGATATGAGTTTTTCTACATACAGTTTAAAATACAGTATATAAAGTGACTTTGGTATTTTTATTAAATAGTATACTGCTTCATCAATTGATCATGTTGAGCAGTATTACCAATAAATCATTACTTTATATATCATTTTTTCATAGAGTACACCATCACAAAATGCTTTAGAAGAGTCATAATTCATTACATTAAACTTTCTTTGTCCAACACATATTTAAACAATACTTTAGAACTTGATTGTTTTGTACATACAGGAATTTAAGCAAAACAATTTGAATTATATACTTATGTAAAAAGTTACAGAGATTTGTTGTATGTGTGAGAAAGTCAAGCACTGACTATAGTAAAGCATATCAAGAGAAGCTGTAGCTGAAATGTCTAAGCTGACAAAGTGTGCCAAAAATCACCCGCTTTCCATAAAACAGAAACTCTACAAATATTATTGTATTTTACAGGTGTTTATATTAGCTATAAGATGTATAAAGTGGATAGAGAACCACAGATTAGGACCACCATGTTTCTGGATCTGATTTGATCTTGTAGTTAGGATGGCCCCTGTGTTCCTTTGTTTAGTGGTGTACTAAGAATGACCAAGTGTAAAAAGTCTCAGGACACACTAGAGGAATTACATCTCAGATGGCATGAAGGCATCAGGGAACTCCGCAGAAGGATATCCTTCAAAAAGCTGCCGATGATAGGGTGACCTGATGTATTCAGTTTAACATTTATCAACAAAAGCCATCCCACAATGAATGTGATAATGGATGTGATGTGATAATGATTGTTTTACTGACACAATGCTTTGTTTTAAGATGAAATCTGCAACACTAGATTAAAGATTACTTAATCAACTTTTAAATCATTTCCAAGTTTCTATACATTCCACTTCCTTATTTTTTGGAATTTTGCAATGCTCCTATTACCTTTTTTTCTGGATAACTATTTAATATTCAAAGGTATGCTTGCAGAGTTTATTAAGAAACTAAATCTTTGATAGAAGGATACTGACAGAATGCAGACACAAATCTAATAGCATAAAGAAAAATATTCCATTGTGTTGGATTCTTATCAGTTTTGGAACCAGGTCTTTCGCATAGTTCAAAAATAATTATTTTTTTATACCAGTCATCTCATACACTGCAATGCTATGCACTATTTGTTTTATAAATCACATATTCACACCTGTACTAGTTTTAAAAATACATCATTGTTCCTTCTATTGCTGAAAAACATTTGATGATTTTGATTTTCTTTGAGTTCATCAAAAGGTCATTCATGTCATATGAAACAAAGGCCATAATAAAAATTTGATTTGATGCTGAAATTACACATTGGTGTTGAAATTGTTAATTATGGATCTGACTAGGGTGACTTCTGTGTCTGTTTTTAAAAAAAAAAAAAACGTACTAAGATAAGTTTATTAATTGGAACTATCACTGACTGTGTTAAGCGTGTCATCGACCTTGTCAGTAGTTCACTGGGACTTCCATAAGATGAGATGTTAGAATGACAATGGCTATTTAACAATATCAGAATTCAAAAGGCTCATCCTTCTCCTACTTCATTTTACATTTTTAGTTAAATGCAGCTATTAGTTAGATATTCTCTGATCTCACATGAACACTTGTAAAAAAGGGGGTAATTCAAAGAATATGGATGGGTGGATAAAATAACTACTGAGGTGAATATTTAAGTACATTCAGCCAATTCAGAAAACTGACTCACCTTCTGTTTGTCTTCAAAAGCTGAGCAATACTGGAACAAAGTGGGACAATTCCCTTCCTTGTGTTTCTAATCACATAGGCTACAGCTTTACATGCCATTTCTTTGTCTTCATCAATGCTATCAATCTCAGAACCGCTGCCTATAACAACACAGGACATTGAACAGTGGTTTGCTTCATTGCTCTTCAGTTACCAAATTTCTAAATACATCAAACTCCAAAAGTGAAGACTCATATTACTGGTTGATATTCCACTCTAATCTTATAGTACTTGGAGGACTGGGAGAGATAGCACAATTAAGGACAATTTCATTTTAGGAAAATTAAAAAGTCGTACCAATGCATCCAAATTTACATTTAAAAAAATATGTGATGTAATTTTCATTTACATAATCACATTTTTTCCTCATACTTTATCTAATACAGCTATCAAAAATCAAAAGAATGAACACATGGGGGAAAAGGACAGTGCAACATACCTAGGATCTGACAGCTTCAGGTCAGACTTAGGATACAGTAACATATATTGAGTTTTTACAGAAAATGCACAAACTTTTCTTTAATTAAAATTTAATCATTTAAGGAAGTGTATTCAAGATGAAAACTATCTTCACAAAAATAGTTATGGGGATGTGGAACAAACTAATGAGTCATGTCATTGAATCTAACCGATTGTACAAGGTTGCAAGAGGAGCTATTCTTACCATCATCTAGCTATAAGCTAACCGTAACCAAACAAGCACAATAGACTAAAAGGTTTGTAAACTGAAAAACTTCTTACATTATGTTCTTATGCCTATTTAATTACATATATATCATCGAAAAATGTGCCATCTAGGCCAACGTCTTCACCACTAGACTGTACCACTCACCTTGAAAACAACTAGATAAGCACTTTAGAAAAAAGAGAGTGATTAAAAAATATGATCACATGCACCTGGAATAGAATGGATCAGCAATAAAGACTTTAGATGCTAGTCAACAACACCACCAAACTAACTGCTTCAAAGCAAAATAATTGGGGGGTGGTATAGAACAAAGTATCTCCCCAGAGAAGAAGATCAGCTGTGTGCAAAACATAGCTTTACTATTTCCTTTGTGCATCCTGCAAAACTGAAAAATGGGGAAAATAAACATTGACAAATCACCACTTAAAAACATCATTTTAGCAATTTTAATTACAAATCAAAAATCACAATTCAGCTTTCCAAGTAGGAGTATAACAATTATTCAGTAGATGTCTTCTGCAAAACTGCTTAAAAAAAAAAACTCAGCATATTCTGTTTGTTCTATTTATTACTTGGAACTGACGCTGACCGTTTTAGAGTGGTCGTTCTTAGACCCATATATCATACAATATTTTACAACCAGTTCCATTGCAAACAATCACATACTAACCCTACATTTCGATCTTAAATTCTTAAAAAATGTTACTTAGTAAAGGCTTTAGCTGAAGTTGTTAATGAAGTATTATGGTATGTTATACATAATTTTTTTTTGATCATGATCATGCCGCTTTATTTAGGAGACTATAATTATATTGAATTGTCTGACAGTGTACTACGGGGACTGATATCATTCTCATCAAATTGCCAGTGACATATCAAACTCTTGAATGATGGTGATCTTTGATTTGTGTATTGAGCTAATATGTGCTTTTAAAGAATTAATTTCTAAGAATGATATTTATGTTGCAAATATTCTTGCAAATCTCTGACTTCTTGTACAAGGCTATTTACTGTGCTGTACATAATACTGGGCTTGGCTTCTGCTCCTTCTAATTCTGTACAGGTACACAAAATGGACATACTGTATAGGTATAATAATATACAAAAAAACTAAATTTTGATTCAGGATTAATAAAAAAAATGAAAATGTATTAAGAGCAAATATGGACATCACAACAGAGCAGAACATCAAAAAAGCAAGAAGTAAAAACAGAAAATTAAGTTTCAGAGATTACACATGGAAATTTCACTATCAATATAAATACAACTCCCACATGGGTGTCAAGGTGGCATTCTGAACTTTTCATACTGTATACTGTGACCACCAGGGGGCACTGCAGCACCCGAAACATCCAACACAACATCACAGACACAAGTTCCAGTGAGAACTAAGGGTTTTACTGTGTGAAACTGTTACACACACACACATTTCCCAGACTCACAAACTATAAATTCAACCATGCAGCAATTCTTCTGTCTCAACTCCACTCCTCCAGACAAGCTTTGTCTTCCTCCTCCCAACTCTGGCTCCCCATACAGAAGCAGGCTGCTCCTTATACAAAACCCAAGAGTACTTGTGGTGTCCCAAGACTGTGGCTTGGGAGTACTTCTGGGTACGTATGAAGCTCCACAAAGTAGGGCTCTCTAGTCCCTTCAGTGCCCCTAGGCAGCACCCAAAGGGACAAACAGGGCTGACCCAAAGAACTACAGTTCCCATGATACCCTGTGAGTATCCATGGCAATAGCGTAACACAGTGGGGCTGCCATCTAGTTTGTGGGCAGAAACAATGACCCAAATACATTGTCCTCCCCTGTCTTCCCATGATACTGGAGTCCCAGCCAGGTAAGGATCCCAATTCAGTTCCGGCTGGGATGCCAGTGCCAGCATGACATCTCTCACAATAATCTATCTATCTATCTATCTATCTATCTATCTATCTATCTATCTGTCTGTCTATCTATCTATCTATCTATCTATCTATCTATCTATCTATCTATCTATCTATCGCAAAATATCTAAAGTTTTAGAACATCTCAGTTTTTCCAGTTTTACTTCAAATTTAATCAGCTGAAATGCAATGAATGGCCTAAAATGGTCAATAGGTAAGCAATAAATTGCCAGAGGTTGAAATTTATAGGTTAGCAAAAACTAAAAAAAGGAAACTTCAGAATATTAATAATGGGCCTTCTTCAGAAAACAACTAGTAGGTTGCATCCTACAGATGTTCTGCAGCAATTAAAGTAAATTAAGTCTTGCAAATTGAAGCAAACAATTTGCACAATGTCCCAGCTTCTGTTGATTATTTAAAAACCCTCTGTCTGTCTTAAAGCAGAGTTGGAACAGACTGTGTTACTACACCCTCTGAAGTACTACTTAGATAATATTACACTGTAGAAAACATGTAAATGCCATTGATAATAGCAAGAAAACGGCAATTAACAAACGAAATGAGACAGAGCATTATTACTCTTAGAAGTGTAGACCTTTCATTTAGAGAAATTGCAAAAAAAATCAAAGTGTCAGTGAGTATGGTGTCTTACACAATCCAAAGGCAACTGGAAACTGGAAGAAACTCTGACAAGAAGAGATCTAGCAGAGCGAAAGTCACAACCCAATTAGAAGACAAGTTTCTGTGGGTCACCAGCTTGTGTGATAGGCACCTCACAGCACAACAGCTTCAAGCAGAGCTTAACAACGGTTAAAAAAAGCAAGTTTCAGATTCTACTGTGAAGAGGAGACTTTGTGGTGCTAGTTGGACAGGGTGTGGCAGTAAGAAGCCATTTATTAAAGGACAAAATAGGGCTTGGATATAATGCTGGCTGTGGATTTTGTAGTTTGGAAGAAAGTCAAAATTTGAAATCTTTTGTTCATCATGCAGGGTGTCTGTGCACTGTCGAGTTGGTGAAAGGATTGTTCCTCAGTGTGTGACAAAACTGTCAACCATGGAGGAGGAGGTGTAAAGGTCTATGGTTCTTTGGCTGGAGTCAGAGTTGGTGACTTGCATAGAGTGCCTGGCATTCTGAATCAAAAGGGTTATTTTAGTTTGGCTGTTATATTAGCAAAAGGTGGGTACTTTGAATCAAAATTTTAAATAAAAGTTTGTACAATTAATGACTCCTTGACTTATTTTCAGCTCATTCAAGAATTACATTACACTTAATTGGTATCTTAAGAGCAGATGTCCACTGTATCACCAATTGATGCACCAGTGTTGGAATCCTTGATCTTCATCAACTGCGCTAATGACCACATCATGGATTTCTGCTGTATTTTAAATTCTACTATTACTAAAAAGTCTGGAAAATGCAAAGTTAATATGTGAGCACTTTTCAATAATGGTACTATTCTAATTGGTATTTTGTCAATGCTTTACTAAAATAGCAGATGGCTTTTGCAGTGGCACGGTGGCACAGTGACTAGTGCTGCTGCCTCATAGCTCCAATGTCCAGGGTCTGAATTCCAGGCCTGGTCACTGCCTTTGAAGGTTGCATGTTCTTCCTGTGTCTGTAAGGTTTTCTTTCACATTCTGCAGTATTCCTACAACATCTGAATACACAGGAAAAAGGTTATTTAGTGACTCTGAATTTGTTCTGTATAAGTACTTGTGGGAGTCAATGAGTGTGTCCAACAATAGTCTGGCATCCCATTTAAGGTTGATTCTCACCATGCACACAGTGTTCTACTGGCTCATTCTAACCCTGGGCTGGATAAGTAGTTTAGAAGATAGGTGGGTGGATGGATGGAGAGATAACTTTTTCAAACTTCTTCACACTATAAAGATAAGTGTAGGAAATGGCCTCTAAAATTTCTTTTCATGAAGATGTGTATTCTTAATCAGCACTGAGGTTTATCACATCCAAGCGATGTGTGAACTTTAACAAATGTTGAATAGCAAACATCTGGTGTAAACCAAATGGTTACAGTAAGTTCACAAGTAAAGCAACTTCATTGAGGTCATTACTCTGGATCCATAGCTTCTGATGTTATTAACGTAATCACAGCAAATACTCAATCTAATCTTCACAGAAAAAACTTAATTTAATCCCCAATTACTGTAATAATTCCAATGTTTTTAACTTCATACAGTATTCACAATGAAATTATGTCAAAGCAAAATTTACAAAATAAGTTATTTTGTGCACGGTTAAGGTATCTACCCATCTTGTACTAGGTTTTTAATCAGATCAAAAACCAAACCTTTACAAAAACAAATCTGCAATAATCTCATCACGTTTTGGACCTAAACCCTTCAGTTTCTACCACTGCCTTCAATAAAGTTTAAACAAGTACAAATTAACCTTTAATTCTTCTAACCTATAAAACTACAACTATTTTGATTACTTGAATTAAACATAACATTCTTAATCCTGTCAATCGAAATTAAGGTTTAAGGGGGCCAGAGCTTGTCCTAGCAGCAGGCACAAGGCAAAATGCTGCCCTGGAAAAACAAGACCCATTCATGAATATATCCACGCAGGCCAATTTACCATTGCCAATTAACCTAATCTGTTTGTTCTTGGAGGAAACACCATAATAACACAGATAGAATGCTCAAACAGCACTCAGACAACAACTGGGAATGGGACTCAAATCCTGGATTCGGGTACAGGGAAGCAGTAGTGCTACCATACAGGGTTAAACATAAAAATGAAAAAATAAATGATGTAAATGAAAAAAATTAATTTGCTTAAGTGGCCAATGTGTTAAAATCCCAATGTTGGTTCACTAGATAGATAGATAGATAGATAGATAGATAGATAGATAGATAGATAGATAGATAGATAGATAGATAGATAGATAGATAATCCTGAAGAAAATAGCAACATTACAGTGGCAGACAAAAAAGACACAAATATGCGTATAACAAGAATTATAATAGTCTTAAGTATGCTAACAGGGTACAAAAATGCAACAAGAATTGTCTATAAGTAAATTACAAACTGTAGGTATTTATTATGTATAAAGTGATTAGAGTTGCACAGACTTGTAAGTTACAATTTCATAGTACAGGATGTCAGTCATTGGCACAGTATGTTGGCACAGTATACTGTATATAGCACAGCTGTTTGTTAGACCAACTCAGTAACATTCAGCACAAAGGGAATAAGACTGCCTCAGCTGGGGAGCAACTCATTATAGAGGTTGATGGCTGAAGGTAGAAACATCCTCACATAGCGATCCTTGCAGCAATGCAGTTGTCTCAGTCTGTTACAAGATGTGCCTCTCTGCTAAGACAAAACCTCATAAAGGGGGTAAGAGTCTTGCCCAAGTTAGTAAAGCAGCTTTCTGAGTGACCATCTGTTCTACCACTTCTTCCAGTGAGTCCAGCTTGACACTTTTTAATAAGTCTGTTGGCATCACCTGTACTAATGCTACTTCCCCAGCACAATATTGCACAAAAAAAATTACTAGCCACTACAGACTAGTAGAAAACCTGTAAGAGTAGCCAGCATACACCAAACCTAGCTCAGCCTCTTCAGGAAATAGAGGCGGCTCTGACCTTTCTTGTATGCAGCTTCTCTGTTTGTGCTCCACTCATGGCTGTTCATCAGATACAACCCGAGGTACCTGTATGTCCTCATAACCTCCACCTCTTAACCATCAATGAGAACCAGGGGGCAGATAGGGCTTGACTCACGTGAAATCTATGATAATCTCCTGTCTTACTGATGGTGGTGCTGCAGATGGTTCATTCTCCTGCCCACCTCTGATGCACCCAGCTATGGCTGTCTCATTGGAATCCAGATGACATGTTTCACTATTGTATCTAATGTTTGAGGTGTACAAGATGCACACAATACAATTTATTTCTGTATAGCCCAAAATCACACAGGAAGTGCCGCAGGCATTTATGTTTTGACAGCCCTCTAGCCTTGACTCTCTAAGTAAACAAGGAAAAACTCCAGTACACACTGGTACTCCAAACCAGTACATTTCCCCGTGGAAACAACATGTAACTCATGGCTATGTCCAATACACAGTTCTTAAGACATACAAATTATCCTGGATACTCTGGGAATATTCTCCCCCAGTAGTCTGGATTGTATGGTGTTGAATGGATTAGAGAAGTCAAATGTGATATGCTTATTGAGCATGCAGATATAGCCTGCTGCAAAGCAAATAATAACCTTTTCAAATTGTTTTGTCTAATCAAGTGTTGTGCATACGGACGCGGTGCCTGTCCGTCACTTAGACCAGGGGTGGGCAAAGTCAGTCCTGGAGGGCTACAGTGGCTTCAGAGTTTTGATCCAACCCAGTTGCTTAATTAGAAAACAATCCTTGCCAATAATTTAATTTCATGGCTTGCTAAGTGCTTTAACTCTGCCATGTCAGGTCATTCTCATCTCCTAGATTTTTTTTTTTCCTTTCTAAGGATATCATCCAAATGATTTGAAGTCTAAAATGGATGAGTAATTCTCAGTCCTTCACTTTTTCCCCTTCACCTTCCTTCCAAGTATTTAATTAAACCAAATAGTGCACACAGGTGTCAATGGAAACACACTAAATGGAGAAATGCTGTTTTCTTTTGTCATTTGCATCTTTCTTACTGCTAATAAGGAGGAATTAAAAACCGAGAATACAGCTGTTTAAGACTAAAATATTGATAAGGGTTCAAAATCCAAATGAGACAACTAAAATGAAGCTGAAGTGTTTCTTGAGCAATAAGTGTTCCTTATTAGGCCACTGGGTTGGCACAAAAACCTGCAGCCACTGCAGCCCTCCAGAAACGACTTTGCCCAACCCTGACTTAGACCAACCACCACTTTACCTAACATAGATGATTTTGGGGGTTGTATCTAGAGGAAAACCAACCTAAACACAAACAGAATGTGCAAACTACACGCAGAATAAAGCAGAGCTACCCACTGCGCCACATTGTAGTAAACCTTGCTTCAGAAAATAAAGTCTAACCGATCAGAACTCCATCTGTGTGTGTGTTGCTCCATAGGCGTGCTAAACTGAACTCCACTCCTTCATCTGTGCTCTCTAGTGCGGGCAGTCCATCACTAAAGCTGCCAGTATGGTAGACGAACTGCGTGTCGCTCGTGCGTGAAGTTGTCTCCGACTGAGTCACGAGAGCCGCTCTTACCCGCGTGCTGCCCCGAGAAGCCGCTCCGCTCGTCCCAAGAGCGTCGCCAGCTGCCGCAGCCCGTGTTGCTGGATCCCGCGCTGCCTTCGCTTAAATGGGGGCTCGCGTTGCTCTCCATCACCTTTGAACTTCGGGCAGCTCCTTGAGAAGGGTCTAGCACTCTGTTGAGCTCCTTTCAGCCTTGGCATTTACAGAACGGCGGTGCTCAGCAGTGACTGCGCAAGTAAGCCATTGTACTGACTGTAAGGTATGTGCGAACGGGGCACGGGGTGGCAGCTGGAAGGAACCTGAGAGCTCGTCGGAGGAGGAGGAGGAGGAAGAGACAAAGACATCGTTGACGACACGCCCAAACACCCGCAATGACAGCCTGGCTGCCAGCCCGCCCGTAGGTGAGCGCGCACACGAACTGCGCTTGCGCGCTCAGAACATGCACTCATTTTGAGAACTCCAACATTTGGGTTGGCGTTCAAGGTGTTATACTTCTCAACTCTGCTCTGCTCTCTTGGTTAAACTTTTTAAGAATGATGCTAAAACAGAATACAGATAAATGACAAAAAAAAAAATGAAACACTTAAATAAATCCATCCATTTCCTGACCTACTTGTCCACTTCAGGGTTGCCGGGAGCCTTGTGAATGAGGGGAGAACCAGCCCTGGACAGGATGCCAATTCACTAGAGAGCCCAACTCTGAACCCACCAAAAGTCATTCATACTGCTCCATTTTACAGTCTCTAGTTAACTTCCCCAGCAAACAATCTGACATTTGGCCAGCGCAAACAAACAAATTGGCATGGGCGTCATTATTGGGTTATTGGGGGGTGGGGGGGGGGAGGGGGCAGGGGGGTTGATTATCTAGGGTTCATTTAGGCCTCGAAGTCTAGAATGAAAAGTTTAGGCCCACAGAGACTGTTCATATTTAGTGCCTAGAGTTCTGTGTTACTTCTGCATATTGGTCCTATTGGGATTTGTACAATAGGGCAACACTGGCCCCATCTGGGCAGACAGACTGGGAGCCCTAATTCAATCATGAACCTAAAAAAAGTCCACACTTTACTAGTCTATCCATCCATTTTATATATCCATGTATCCAGGATTACGTTGCGGGGCACCTGGAGCCTATCCTAGCAAGCAGTGGGCAGAGGCAGAAACAGACCCTGGACAAGGCGCCACCCCATCAGAGGGTGAACACTCACACAGAGCATAGGGCCAATTGTGGCATCACCAGTCCACCTAATCTGCATGTTTTTGGACTGCGGGAGGAAAAAAACATGGACATAGGGATAACATCCTTACTGTGAGGCAGCAGCTCTACCACTGCTCCACCACCTACTGGGGCTTACCTTGAAACTTTCTGTAGTGTTCATTTGTTTTTTTATCAATTAAATTATGTGCAATTTTTACAATTTACAATTTATTAATTAATAAGAAAAGAAATTAAAAATACAACACTAATGTTGCTTTAAACTATTTATTCTTACAAAAATTCAAAATACTTTTGCATTTATTAGTACTAGTCCAGATTTTCTTTTTTTTTATTATTATTTTTTTCAGGGTTACAACCCTGAGCACAGAAAAATTACCAATTATATATTAAAATTTGTGCTATTTTATCCACTTTTTGAAATTGTTCAAATTGTTATTTATTCCCCTACAATCAAAATCTAAAACCCACTGAAAATATAAATTTACTGCGTTACTCACACTGAGACAAGATTCAATAGTGCGAAGCTTTGGCGTAGTGACTAATTGCGGAATACCAACTCATTGAATTAGGCCAGGAGTCCATCTACCAAACCAAAGCAAACCTTCACTGAGCCAATGAGGGATTCACTGAGTTTGCACAGCCAGCAATTAACCCATTTTGGGCTACCTAGGGGAACTTTGCTAAGAAGTCCCTTGTAATAGCCCCCACATGGGCCTAGTGCAGTATTTAATAGGGCTTTCTTAAGCCTACACTGCCCATTGTCTGCGCACAATGTACCACTGTGTGCAAGCTTGTTGGGTAACATGCACATCTTTAAAGTAAGGGTGAAAAACTGGAGTACATGGAGAAAAGACCTATGCAGACAAGGAGAAAACATGCAAAGTGAGTGCTAGCAGTGTCCAGTCCGAGATCCATATGTAGAATCCCCGTGAAGCAGAACAGCTAACTACGGTGCCATAATGCCACTACATCTGAGTAGGTGAAGGATATGGATTCTTTTAAAAGAATTTGTTACTACTCAGCTAAGCCATTAACTTGCAATTATGCGTAGCAGAATACTTCACCCTATATATATATATATATATATATATATATATACACAGCATATGCGGCACGGTGGCGCAGTGGTAGCGCTGCTGCCTCGCAGTTAGGAGACCCGGGTTCGCTTCCCGGGTCCTCCCTGCGTGGAGTTTGCATGTTCTCCCTGTGTCTGTGTGGGTTTCCTCCAAGTACTCCGGTTTCCTCCCACAGTCCAAAGACATGCAGGTTAGGTGCATTGGCAGTTCTAAATTGTCCCTAGTGTGTGCTTGGTGTGTGGGTGTGCGCTGGCGCCCTGCCCAGGGTTTGTTTCCTGCCTTGCGCCCTGTGTTGGCTGGGATTGGCTCCAGCAGACCCCCGTGACCCTGTAGTTAGGATATAGTGTGATGGATAGATGGATGGATATACTGTATATATCCATGTATATTGTCACACACGTGCGCATGGGAGGCAGCTAAAGGGCTTGAATGAGTGCAATTCCGAATCAGACCAGGATGTGGCAGAGTGCACTGATTCTTTTTCTTGCTTTCCTGCAGACCATTCACAGGAAATTCCACCTGGCCCTGTTGACATCACTTCCGGGTCCCAACCTATAGATGAAGACCTTTCCGATCTTGGGAACACGGTGGTGCAGTGATTGTTCATGTCTCACACAAGATGCTTGCTGTGCCATGCGCGACCTTCGATGAATAATACTTTATTGTAGCAGTACTGTCTCTTTCAAACATACTAACCCCGAATTCCTGTCCTTACTTTTCTTTCTCCAAATACCCAATCGTCACACAATCAGCTCTGTAATAGACATTAAGCCATCTGTAAGCTTAGAACGCTGATTCTTCAAAACTTTTTAGGAACACTGAAATATCTTTGTAGTACATGTTTAATTATTCTATCCATCTATCCTTCCAGTGTCGCGCCAGCACCAGCAAGAATACAACGCGAGGCAGGAACAATCCCTGAACGGAGTGCCAGCTCCTTGCTAGCGCTGCAGCACCGTGTCCTCACTTGTTTAATTATTAACAATATAGATTATTTAAATGAAGTTAAAGTTTTATCTGTATAATATAATAAACTTATTTTGCTGCACTTCATCTTAAAAATGATATCGTCATCATATGTAAATACTCGCTTTATAAAGTGGCTCAGGTTATGCAATATTATAACTGTAGTGCAAGTTTACAGTGAGGTAATTGTACTTATAAGTACAAAGCATTCTACAAGGAGCACTTGATGGACTGATTGAGTGTGTTTATAGTTCTTGGGATGAAACTGTTTCTGAACCGTGAGGTCCGTACAGGAAAGGCTTTGAAGCATTTGCTGTGTGAGAGCAGTTCAACAGACAGCATGGCTGTGGCAGCATGTGCTTGTTGCTGCATACCAATAATTCTCTTTCTGATCAGCTGCTGTAGATCTGTGATTCCCCACTCAGATATAGTGATATAAGTACTCCGAGTGGTGCAGTGAAAGTAATATGGAAAAAGATGATCCGCTGTGGCAACTCCTATTGGGAGCAGCTGAAAGAAGAAAAAGAAGGTGCAGTGAGAGTAACAACGCTAAAGCAGCTATGGTATTTGGAATACTTTGGCTATTCCTTGGACCATTATATTGTTACAGGTTAATTACAATCAGATGCCTTAAACTAATAAACAATATGCAGTTAGTTTCAGTGTATATGATAAAGCCGCGTCAGGGATGTGGATCTAAAAAAGAAAGGGTAACCACACAGGAACAGTAGCACTGCTTTGATGTCACTTCCTATCCTGACCTTTAAAAGCCTCCACCTTTTCCTTATTCCCTCAGTTTTGTTTTGGACTCCTATATGTGTACATCAGTGCTATCATATATTTGCAATTTGCAGCCATAAACATAATATACGGGTGGCTGCAACAAACCTTGCTATGGCTCTTTGTGGAGTTTGTGACAATATATATATATACATTTAAATACATATATATATATACATTTTTTAATATGTTACTTATGTACAGTATTTTGTAATATTGGCTGATAAAAGATTTTATCTCATGTTTTCATGTAGAATGTGGAGAAAAAAAGTTTGTGACATATTAGAAACCAATAGTGACCAATTCTTTACATCAGAAAATGATGTGGAAAACTTCCATGGGAAAAAGAAACAAAAAAATCTCATGTTACCTGTGTTGCGTAATCCACCTGGCAGTTATTTGGTCTTATGCCCAAAATGTGCAAAATACATGCTTTTTTGCTAAAATATTGTAAATAATTACTTCCGGAATAATCTGTGCACATTATAAACAAGAAACGAAAGCCTCATGGGAGTCACTTTTTGAACTGAAGACCCGTCTCTTCTCTTCATTCCTTGGTCAGGAGTCTAAGAGTAAAAAGAAAAAAAAGTGCATTATCCCCATATAACTGCCTAGTACATTTTAATAAAATTTGCCAGCCTTAGTTTTGTAACTTCTAAATTGACCCTAAAATATGGAAATTGGGGAATGCCAACTCATTTACTTCGGCTAGGGGTCCAATTAAAAAACAGAAGGTGGTTGGAACAAGAACCTGCAGCCACAGGGGGTCATCAGCATCAAGTTTAAGAACCAACCATTGCTCTAAATAATTTGGCAAAAAATGCCAATCCAAGGTAAGGGCGAAAAATTGCCTCAAGAAAAGTACATCCACAGGTTCAAATGGAGGCATATTTTGTTTGGTTTGTTTTGTAAATGAAGGTGTCTGGTGGCTCTTTTGTGGTTTGGGGTGCATTTTCCTGGCATATTTTATACCCACTAACACCTCAAGAGAGTAAGGTAAATGTAAATAAATGCAAAACACTTGTGTATAACATGTACATTTCGGTGATGTGGGAAGAAGAACCACACAGACATGGAAAATGTGCAAATGTAACAGACAACAGGGTTGAAACCCAGGATGCTGCATGACTAACATAGCATGTTGCCCCCTTCACATGCTGTACTGTATTTTCTGAATGGCAGGGTCTTGCAGTTGTTAGTGTTACTTTTTTATAGATCCAGTGTACTGGATTTGAATTCCCTGCCCAGATGTTATGTTTGTGAAGCTTTTGTGTCTGCATAGAACTTACTTTCCCACATCATCTACGAGGTGCAAATTAGAATAACTGAAAATTCCAAATCAGCCTGTGTGTGAGTGAGTTGGTCCTGCAAAAAAAAAAAAATTGGCACCCTTTCCAGAACAATTTCCTTGCTTGCACCCAATGCTGCCAAGACAGGCTGTAGCTTCACAGCCTTAAATGCTGTATATAGGCTTGACAATGGTAATGGTATTTATTTACATTTGGAGTTCAGAGAGTTTCGATGGCATTCACACGGTCTCACTGGGAGTATTGCACCGCACCAGAAGCCTTGTGGTTTAAAATGCAGTGCAACACTGCCTTCCAACACTCTTAAAAATAAAACAAAAAATGGACAAACATACAAGTAGTAATAATGAATTGTAATAAAACTATAATAAAGGTGTGGCAAGAGCACAGCTCATTGCTTCTTATGTATGTAGTGAGTCCAAAATAAAACTGGGTCACGTTTTAACAGTATGGCTGCATCATGCCATTCAGTATTTTCGATCACATGTTGTGAACATAATTTGTAAAGATGTGACTCCAAAAACTGCATAGTAATGGTAAAGTTCAGTGATAATGACGTATGCATTCTTCTCAAACAAATGACCAGAGCGTGGAACTCTGGAACCTCCTGATTAATTTGGGATAGCTGATATCTTACAATCTTTGAGCGCTAAGGTCTGTCAGCTTCTGTCCCAGGACTAACAACAATGCAGCATGCCTGCAGGTTACTAGGTCTGTGAGACTCTTGCGTTGATGTGAACTTTTAAGGTAACACTATATTGTTAACAAGCAACACTATAGAGATTCTTCTTTTCACCTGTAGCTGCCAAACACGTTTCCCACACGTGACATGCTGCGTGAGAGCAGTTTGCCGTACTTAGAGTCCTTGACTGGCTGCATTGTGTTAATCCTTGTCAGGTAACAAAGAGGAAATAAAGAAACTGCTGAAAACTTTCAAAAAGCAGCAGTAACTTGAATATCTGGATAGGGCAAGGCCTGCGTGAAAGTGGGGGTGTGTTGTGCATTGAGAATTTTGTATTTGCACCCCCCCCCCCCAACCCCATCCATTTTCTAACTCCACCCACTGCAATTTTAAGAAGCCAAAACCTCCTGTGGCAGGATCAGGTACAAGGCATGGACCTGGGCTTATATAGTTAATTAATGAAACAAAAATTGAACTTACAATCAAAGACTTTATATAAAATGAAGTTTAACAAACTACACCATAACCATATTAAGTACAGCATAATCAGCAGCTAATCTGAATGATTAAGTGCCATGAGGCTGACAAAAGGCAGATTCTTAGCACAGGAAAACTGATTACCTTTTAAGAGCAACAGAAGGATAATAAACTAGAAGAGACCATTTGGCCTGCCATTTTCAACAACATGGCTAGTAGGCCATTTCATGTTTACATGCCCCTGTGTATAAAGAAGAATTTTTTTTTCAATCTCTCTATTATATAAAAAAATCTCGGGTTGAGACCTGATTTTCTCGGAGACACTTTAATGTACTGCGAGACAAGGAGGACAGCTGCTGTACAGGCTTTTAAATGTTCAAAGCGCAGCACGACATGCAGATCACTCAGCACGGCACGGCAGCAGCAGCAGCAAGCCAGCTGATCGAGCATAGAGGAGGTAGGTAAAAAAAAATGTATTTGTTTCCCATTGTATCCCCGTTTTAGAGAGGGTTTCAGAGGAGCGTACGCATCTCCTTAGCGTGTGTTCAGAACCCCTCTTCACATCGCAAGATGCATAACGTGCCCAGAGGTTGGGGGGAAAGGCGGTGCATGAGCGAAGCAAGCAGAATTTTTCCTAAGTATCTAAATATTTTAATTGTAGGCCTCACTGCCATTAAAGATTTTAAACAGTTAACCTTTTTGGTAAAAATTTGAATAATACCCCAAAAAAGTAACAGAGAGTTGATTATCTTCTCAAAGTCTAGAGTAGAATTAGATATTTCACTTAGGCATGAAATGTCTAGGGTGGCGCAGTGGTAGCACTGCTGACTCGCAGTTAGGAGACCTGGGTACGCTTCCCGGGTCCTCCATGCGTGGAGTCTGCATGTTCTCCCCGTGTCTGCATGGGTTTCCTCCCACAGTCCAACGACATGCAGGTTAGGTGCATTGCCGATCCTAAATTGTCCCTGGTGTGTGTGTGTACACGCCCTGCGGTGGGCTGGCACCCTGCCCGGGGTTTGTTTCCTGCCTTGCGCCCTGTGTTGGCTGGGATTGGCTCCAGCAACCCATGTGACCCTGTAGTTAGGATATAGCCACCCATTTCATGGATGGATGAAATGTCTATGTTGCTGATTGATAAACTTCATTTAAAGCTGTGTTTATCAAGTGAGGCAACTAGAATATTTTAAATAAGGTCTCACCACTGCATTACAACAACAACTTATTTTTGTATAGTCCAAAATCACACAAGGAATGCCTCAATGGGTTTTAACAAACACTGGTTTTTAACAGCACTCCAGCCTTGACTTCCTAAGAAAACAAACAAAAAAAAAACTCCCAAAAAAACTCTTGTAGGGAGAAAAAATGTAAGAAATCTTGGGAAAGACAATTCAGAGAGAGACCCCCTTCCAGGGAGGTTGGGCATGTAATGGGTGTAAAAAAAATGGGGTAAATATAAGACACAAAATAGAACTCAAGTAATCCTCTTCACAGAGCCACCTCAGAAATACAATACAAATAGTACAAACTACAAGGCAAAATGCAAGAATAGATTACACCACTCACTCAATACAGAATTATTACATACCAGTAACAGCGCACTGCATGATAACGTGCAGTGAATACACTTGACTCGAGCATTCATAGTTTTCATCCTCTTTCTCTGTACGTTTACCATTCGTTTGCTCAGAGGTTGATGCACTTGCTGCTTCATGAGCAGCTGTTCTTTCCTCCACCCTAGCGGCCCACTTCTTCTCTTCTTTCGTTGACATTTTATCGTGCTAAAACTGATTAAGTCAGTGTTTGTGTTGCAATTACTTAGTACATTTTCTTTAATTTTTCAGTTAAGCTGGCACTTAAGTCTTCAATCTGCTTCAAGAATGATTTAAGATATGAAGAGGTAGGGGAAGTGACGGCGAAGGTGGTAGTGATGAGAACAACTGATGAGAGTTGATGCTACAATAAAATAAAATAAAAATAAAAAGAGGAATACTCTTGGAGGTCAATCATTACCCCGAAAGCGGATAATAGACGTCATGTAGTATATGTGTACCAAATTTCAGGTCAATAGTTCAAACGGTTTGCGACCTACAGGTGATTTCAAATCCTGGACAGACAAACAGACAGCCATGGTGGCGTATTATATAAGAAGATAAGGATACAGAATTGCTCAAATACATTAAAAAAAAGTAGAATCTA
Source organism: Erpetoichthys calabaricus (assembly GCF_900747795.2). NCBI lineage: Eukaryota > Metazoa > Chordata > Cladistia > Polypteriformes > Polypteridae > Erpetoichthys > Erpetoichthys calabaricus. The sequence continues at coordinate 184,612,824 of NC_041399.2, forward strand.
ATTAACATCAGTGGAAAACACCAATATCTGTTCATTGGCTAATTGTAGAACCACAGCTGGATTGTAGAAAAGGAGTCAGTGAGAAGCCAGACACAGTCAAGAGTCCTGGAGACCTCGGCCAACAAGCCCTCCTATTGCTGAGTCAATGCTGGGGTGGCGAGTCTGATGAACGGACCCTTCTACCCAATTATTCCAGTTCTTTATCTGATAAGACTTTTCCATGGCAGACAAACAGCTTGGCAGTAGGGCAGTGGTACCAAGAGCATAAAATACAATACCTGATCGACAAACAAGGGGTAAAAAATAACATGCAAATCTACACGCACAAGCCGTATGTGAAAGGGTCCTTGAAACTCAGACACATTTGAATTACAAAAAAAACAATCTGGATAGGCCAAAGAGCCTGATTTTATGCCAAGGGGAATCTTCTGGCTTTGTAGGGCTTACTTAACTGGATAGTATGTTTTAAAGTAGCTATTTCTCTTTCATTTTTGTTTTGTTTATTGCTATTGAATTCCCAGCTTAGTTTTAGTTTTAAAATGTGTTTCATATGTGATGTTTGTTTAGCTACTGGAATTGAATCATTTTTGCCATTTGATGTGTGATCACATTCATGCTATGATGAAGAACATCTGTTCTTATCGTAACTGAATGTTGTAGAACAGGGGTGTCCAACTCCGGTCCTGGTGGGCCACAGTGGCTGCAGGTTTTCATTCTAACCATCTTCTTAATTAGTGAGCCATTTTTGCTGCTGATTAACTTGTACTGCCTTAGTTTTAATTGATGTGACTCAGACCCCTTTGTTGTTTCTGTTTCCTTAAAGAGCAGCCAAACAATAATGAGACACAAAACAAGCCGCCACATGACCAGCTAATCGGAAAATAAAGAAAGCTGAATTTCTCTGTCATGTTGGTCTGCTCAGGTCATCAAAACACTTTGACGGTGGTCTTAGAAAAAACAGAAAATCAACAGTCTACTGTGGCAGAATGAGAGCAGCAACAAGTCATGATATTCAATAATGGCTTTAATTAACAGCAGGCATTGGCTTCCCATTAAGAAACAGGTTGGAGTGAAATTGGCTGGAGTTTGATGTTCCAATTTAGCTGGTCATCTGTTGGCTTGTTTCACGTCTCATTTTTGTTTGGCTGTCATTTAATGAAGAAACAAATCAAATCAGAGGACCTAATCCTTAAAGCAGGGCTATTAACATGATAGGTAAAGGAGTTAATTAGCAGTGAAAACTGTTTGCTGATTAAGAAATGGGGTAGAATGAAAACCTGCAGCCACTGCAGCCGACCAGGACTGGAGTTGGACACCCCATTGTAGAAGGACAATGCCTCTAACTTGATGTCATCAGTGGTCAACAAATGGTTTGAAGGACACCACAGTAATATAAACCACATGCTAAAACTGTTCCAATAAAGCAGAGCATGAGTAAAAAGACATCACTTTCCATCACCATCATCACAACACCAAAATGGTGTGCATTTTATTACAGATTCTGTAGATTGAATTTTTCCATGTCATAAACCCAACTGGCCCTCAGTATGTGCTGTTTTGAACACATGTATTGCTTATTAGAAAAGAGATGAGTCTTAAGTCATATTGACCACATGGAATACAGAAAGAGAAATACATTTACCAATGGAGGGATGACCACTGGTTTACAGCCCTAAGGACAAGAGTCCACCCTGAGATGAAACTCCTAACTCTTTCTCTCATTTTGGACATTTTTATCACTCACTCTTCCAACACAAAAAGAATCCCATAAAAAAAGACAAAGTAGTATATGAAACACAAGTAAAAGGAAGCCAAGATATTCTGCAAATTGTAACAAGGATGTATCCCTTTTATTTACTGTATATATGTCACAATTGTAGTGAAAAGCATGAAAAATATTATTGCAAGCAGAATGTTTCTATTAAAAGTCTCCTTCAAATTTCTATATTAATGTACTGAAAAGCTAGTAAACTTAACATAAAGTTGTGTTTGACGTGCTATTTCTTATGTTATAAGGCACTTGGTGTGTCCTAACACACAGATAAACAAGAACAGAGATATCACAAGTCATTCAGTGCCACTGATGTTTGCAGTTGTCAAAATCCTAATCCGTAAACAATAATCCAAAAGACAAAAATAGGCTGGGAATTTGAACTTCCAGTTATGCAGTATATACAAAGCAAACAGATTTACAGTTCTTTTTATAATGGAACAAATATAAAAATACATTAAACTGGCATCAGAGCAGTAGAGAGTAGTTACTCCACATTAATAAACCTGGAGTAAGCTGAGGGAGTAAGATACTTGTGCAGTGTTCATTATTTGCAAATTATGGATAAGGATAGTTCTAAGAGTTAGATGCGCATTATTGCTTGTATTGGCAAAACTCTTCAGCTGGTGCTTTTCTTCAGAAATTATCTTAGCTCAAGAAACAAAAGCATGAACAGCTGATTTTGGGACTCTATAGCATGTACTGTCGCCATATGGTTCCTTACAGAATCTAAAGCCTAGTCCCACACGCTGAAATTGCCCTCAGGGGGCTATCTTGTACCGTACTGGGTGCCCATGATTTGTCTTTACTATGCAGAACTGGGGGCTTGGGTAACAACCATCATTAAATCCCCTTCTGTAATGCCTTTCAAGCTGACTCAGTGAAAAACACAACCATTTCTGATGTACAGCCAAAATAATCTTGGTCAGTACATCTTTACTACTTTCACAGTTTAAATAACGTTGAACCACAATACTCAAATATTTTAATTTGTTTACCGTATATACTCACGTATAAGTTGGGTCGTGAAACCCGAAAAGTCAATCATAAAATCAGACCCCGACTTATACGCCCGTTCAAAAATACAACACTTAGATTTTTTTTTTTTTTTTTACATCTTCTTGCCTCCTCCAATCTCGCACCAGTTTCTCAGACACATCAAATTTTGTTGCAGCAGTGCAGTTACCAATTTCTTTTGCCACTTGAACGACTTTTAATTTAAAACCAGCTTCATATTTTCTTTTGATCGAACGCTCCATCATAGATAAGGGATGCTCTTACGATAAAGGTGTATGAGGATGTGAGATGCAAAAAACACAAAACAGTGCAAACGTCACTTCGGAATACTTTGGGTATTACCGTGTGGTCACGTAGGCACAATACATAGAAAAAAAAGGCAGTGTGCTCGGTGGTTACTCTCTCAGGTGGGCGTTAGCATACCATAATCTCTTGGACCAATAGCGGGAGTTTTCCACATTCGACTTATACGACTGACATTGTAAAATACTGGAAATTATACAGTAAAATCAAGCACCGACTTATCCGTGGGAGAACTTAAACGCGAGTATATATGATAGTTACCTTATCTAACTAGCTCATCCTATCAGATTTAGAATCTTTTTTTTTTTTTATTAATTTTTATTGTAATCATTCCATACAAATAGATCAATTTATAACCAAACAAATTAAAGACAAATCTTAATCTGATTCTTAATTTCCAATTTTAAAACTGAATGACGTACCAATGTGAAAAAAGAAAGAAATTAAATGTGCTGTGCCTCAAGAGTCAGCAAACCATCAGTATTCTTTGTGATGTTTTGCAAAAGTGACATTTCATGTGCAAAGTTACAATAATGTTTTGCATATTAATTGAACGCTTTTGTTATAAATGGCTTTTATATACAAGTAATTATTAATAAACATAGTATTGTTTTTACAATGATGCAAAACATTGATGGAATATAACGAAACAAAAACAGTAAATCACGATATTTGCATATGGGAGTTATATAGTAAAATATATTGTTTTTAAAGAATTTCATGCTCCATTGTTCTATTAAATTTTACAATATCAAAAAACTGTTTATTATATTTAAATGTTCAGGAAAGGTTGGAGAGCATGCACTGGTACAGCGTGTTGCCGGACCAATCACACAACGAAACACCTCAGAATTCCGGTTGGCAACCCCCAAGGCAGACACGCGGTCCAGTCCCACCCTCCAGACATGACCATCTATCTGCCGCAGCCAGGTGTTAAGGTGGTATCCCCTTGGCCTGGTCCAGCCACTTGGGTCCTCAACAATGAGGATTCTGTGAGTCAGATCACCCCTGGGGAATCACTCCACATGGCCCTAGTGCCATAACTGATGCTCCCTCGAAATGCAGATAATGTGCCTCATTTGGGACTCTGTGAGCAACCGCTCATTCAACACAAAGTCACACCAGTGGTACCCAAGGATTCTCCGAAGAGACACAGTACTGAAGGAGTCGTCTTCATCTCGAGTCAACCATATAGCAAGACAGGAAGCACCAGGACTCTAAAGACTTGGACCTTCATACTTTTGCATAGATATCGGGAGCGCCACACACCCCTTTCCAGTGACATCCTAACCCCTCCATGCTCTCCCAATCTACTGAATTCACAGGCAGCTTCACCAGAGACATGAATGTTACTCTGTTATAAATGACTCTATTTAAATGTTACTCTATACATTACAATTATAACCAATAAATTTAATGTGAAGTCTTGTCACAGCAAATTTTAATTTGGTTCACCATTATTTAAATGCTGAAAGATATCAATCATATGTATACGATAATGGATTTAAGATAAAGGAAAATTGAACTATACAGCTTACCTTACGTAATATTAAACTAATTTGTCAGACTCTAAATCTCTGCGCATTAGTAAATCATTTCATTCTGCTCTTAGCAGCCACTGGTTTCCTTCACGTTTTGTAAAGTCCACACTGTGACAATCAAGTTAACAATATAATTTGCTTTTATTGAAAACAGCTTATTGCAAATGATTGACAAATACAATTTATTATGAAACATTGCACACTGTGTATCTAGTAGGAGTACCACTGTTGTCTTCATTTTTAAAGTTAGCATGTGCTGGCAAGACTGAAGTGACACCTTAAACATCACACTGCTGATGTTTTATTAATCCAAGCATTTCAGTTAATATTTCAGAAAGCCCCCTGTCTTCTTAAACCAATAATTAGCAACACAGAATTCTAATACAACTCAAGAGTAGTAAATAAAAAGCAATGTGCATTTGGAAGACTCCTGTAGAAGATGCATAGATACAGTAAATGTCAAAAGCATACTCAACCTTTTTTAAATAAAACATTATTTTTTTGCTTATAGTTGTCATGATAACAGTTGTAACAACATTCATATACTTCAGAGTTGCACTATTACTTGCTACAGCCGTGTTTGCTTACTGCTGAATCGACTGAGCTCACATTGTACATGTCAAAGAAACAAGTGACTTGCGCATTTCAGTTAGCAAAACTCGAGCATGAGCTGACCAGCAAAATCTGCACAAGTACAGACTTCACATGAGCTGCTGTGCCTTATGTTCAGTATTGCAAAGAGCAGCCAGCTAAACCATGGCAGAACATGCTTAAAATAAAACATGGCTGAATATAAAAGAATTTTGTACAACTGTGGTGATTTGTATTTGTATGTTTTGTTCTTTTTTTTCTTTCCTGTCCACATACTGTATGTGTTAGCTTAACTGGTGATTCCAAATTGGGCCAGTATTTGTGAGTGTGTGTATGTTGTACTGGTCCAGCTTTCGCTCAGTGCTGCTGGGATTGGCTTCAGCTACCCGTGTCCATGAATTTGGTGAAAAAAAGATAGAAAGTGGATTGAGAAAAAAAAAATCTTTGTGGGTACACTAGTGCTGCATGATTTTGACATTTGCCCATTCAGTACACTAACAGACTGCACAATGTGGCATACACACTAATGTCAGTCCCTGATTGTGATCTTTGGTATTATTAAAAACACTGATTCAGTTTCAAGCCAATTAAAAACTCCAATCAAGTATTTGAATACTTTCTAAAAGTACATTAAAAGTGCATTACATTACAGTGAAAATGAAAAGGCACTCATAGCCTGCAAGGAGCTGAGATCCAAACCACGACTGACTGGGCTGCACTTACACTGCACAACAACAGTACAGCAATGGCTGCAGTCATTTAACATTAGAATACTGTAAGCCTCCATAAACTAACTTGCAAGGTAAGAACATCCTGAAAACTATTTTTTGCTTATATACTGACTTATTATAAGTAGTCAATCTATTTTTATGTATCTGTGCAATTGTGTATTTTGCAAAAAAATACTGTCTGCATGTTATGTCCTTTTAAGTACACTTTGCAATAGAATTTTACAAATGCATTATAACCTGTTCTGAATCCGTTCATAATCAGTGTTACTTAACTCAAGAGCTAAATAACACTTTAAGGATTATATCACAAGCAAGAACAAAGTTAATTTTATTATTTATTTTAATATTTTTGGGCATGACTTTAAAATGATCAAGTAGCAGCCTTTGGTTGAAGACAGCTTATTACAATTTTTTGTTTTTTAAATACATTATTTGAACTATTACAAAAATTAATCCTTTGATGCATATATTAAAGTCTACTTTAGTAATTTGAATAAAAATCATACAAATCTTGATTCTTCCTATGCATTCACAATGTCCTTTTCAGTGTCGAATGATGAAACAAAATAAATTATGACAAACCTTTAAATTAGATATCACCTGCATAATTAATTATCTTCAAGGCTAATATTAGAAAATGTAAAACATTACAAATATTAAAAATACAAAACTATTAAAAATTATACTTCTTCCAAAAATATTAGACCTTTAAGACATCTACTCTCTATATATATTAGGACAATGAAGTAAAATCATTATCATTTGAAATCAGAAAATGAATATAAAGTAAAACTATAGCATGTCCTTTTTCATTTGTGTGCATACACCCTCTTAACATGTCAAACACTGTTAGGTCAATCATTTTTTTCCTGTACCTGACGCCCATAATTTCAGTGACAATGATTACAAATACGTAATAGCCCTGGTGTTCCATATTGCATTCTTTATGTACTGATAAAAGTGCTGCTATTATCCAGATTTAGAAGAGAATGTTAAGGAAGTTTTGCTTTTAGCTCAGAACAAAATAGCGCTTCGGAAGTAAAATAAATATCTAAAGAATCAACTACTGTATATGTAAGATGATTCTTAATTGGGCCATTTTGAATATGTGTTCATTGGGGAGGTATATTTGGAGTCATTTTTACATGTTAAGTAACCATCAATGGGTACATTTTGAACAAATCTAAAATTTTTTTTCTTCACACAAAACACCGCAGACATGTGGAATATGTTAGCATGTACTGTGGCAGACAGAAGATCTTTGTGGGCCTTCAAAACCTGACTAGATGTTATTCTGGAGAAGTTAGGTGAATAAGGTCTGGTAGGCTTTGCTAGGCTGAATAGCCTGCTCTTGTCAAAATTGTTGTAATGTGCTAATGGTTTGGTCATGCAAGCAAGCTACCAGTAACTGATGAAAAACGTGAATGAAAATCCTGACATAAAAACCAAAGTGACTGCATGTGTGAAAATATTAAAATCCACTATTTGCAAAAGAGGCTGCAAAGAAACACAAAAATTAATGGAATTTTTGAAAGAAAGGTGGAACACTGAAGAAAGACAGAAGCTTCAAATTATCCAATCCACACTACCCTTATGTATGAAGCACATGAATGAAGATATTGCCGTCATTCATTTGTTTACACATGGCTATGGAACCAATTCTTGGCTCTTTATTGATGATGTCAAGCAGCAGCAGAATCTAAATAAATTATGAAGCATACAGAACAATCTTTTCAACTCATGGTTAAAAGATGTTCTATACTCTTTGGGGGGTGCAGTTCTCCTTTCCATAAAAATCAGATATATTTCATCAAAAAGAAAAAATGAAATATTTTAAATCTGAAATTTAATTCCTCTTGAGTGTGCATTTCATGTGATATTCAAGAGGAATCTGAAGTTAATAAAATGAGTATATTGGGAATGTGATGACATCCCTGCTTACTGTTTTAAGGGCTATGCCACTAGATACTAAACCAATGCCATTTTATATCACTCTAACGTCACAAGTATGTTCAACAGAAATTTAAGAGAAACACAAACTAAGCATTTCTACCAACAGTATTTAACATGTATAGAAAGGAATATGCAGAAATGAAAATTGATTTGATCATTTAATCAGAAACAGAAAATTCACATGTACATACTCTTAACAAAAATTTTAACCTCACTGTCCTAAAACGTATGCTTTCACTTTAATTTTTCTATATTTTACCAATGTGAAGGTTTTTGAATTTCAAAAAACAATACTGGTATCTTACCATTTAAACGTAAACCTTTACCAGCTCAGAACACGGACCTATTTTAAATACTAGCCAAAGCTCTTTGGGATAAAACCTTGATGTAAAACAACATGCATGACTTGCAGGTATTGACTTTAACATAATGCTTCTTCAGTGTTCCTTAAATAAATTGAGGATTTTTAATGAGGTTGATTAACAATGTAAACATTTTTGCTTTTGTAGTGTTAAGAACTTTGGCTTTCAGAATTTTAAAACAGTTAGAACAAAATACCGAAAAACAAAACAGAATTCAAACACTAAATGCCTTTCACTATACTTATGATACAACCAATCCCAAATAAAATTTTAATAGTGCATATAAATTAACATTAAAAAAGCAAATTCATAAAAAAAATATTAGTAACCCTAACCTCCGAATTCCGTAAACCATATACTCAGATCATCAGACATTCATGAAAATTTCTCACAGATCTTCTCCACTGCCTTGCCATTCCAAGTATTTTTTTATATTTCTTAAGCAATAACAAACATACCCACATTCCAGTGATATTTAGTTAAAGCAGCAGATCCCACAATGGGAGGAACGTTCATGTTCTTGATCAATTCAATCAGCCTTTTCTTCACCTTAGACAGTGTAATATTTTAGGAAGAGGATATCAGCACTTCTTACCACCGAGACACGGTAAAAAGATAAGAAACCACCACCTTCGATCATAGTAAAAATAGTAAAACAGGATAATCCTCCCATCCATTCTGAGCTCACTAAAAGTAAGCAAAACCACTAGCATAGTACTACAGAACACCCTGAAGCTATTTAATCATTACTGAAAGTGTGTTTCATCGTTTTCATACAGTGACCAGACCTCAGGTTATTGCACATTATCATCTGCAGGGGTTTCAATGGTCTTATTAAATTCAGTGTCTATCATATCCTCTTCAGTCGGCCCTGGGAGTGCCTCTGTATGTGCTTCTGAATGTCCAGAGCCTTGGGTCATGTCTTGAGGGGGGCTGCTGTGAAGTGTAAATGTTGAATCTAAAGTAGGCTCTGATTCAGATATTTCTTCTGACTCCTCTGATGTCAGCACTGGAAATGATGACGGCTCATCCACCGCTGGCTTCTCAGATTCATCTTTATAAAAAAAAAAAAACAAAACAAAACAAATGACTAACTTTCTGACTGTGAGTGCACTTGTTAACATGTCAAAAATGTAAAAATCTCAAAAACGTAAAATCTGAAGTCAGATATAGCATGAGCCTGCAGACAGTGGCATAAGCAATTTTATCCATAAACGTTTTGTCGAAAGCAAGCTGCTGACATATGAATCTGGTGGCGTAAGAACTATGAGAGGCTACCTGTTGTTGAAGAAAACTGATTGAGGTATTGAGAAAAATGTGAAGATGAACGATAGGACATATTTAGTTAGAGGCATGAAGAAACGTAAGCAATACAGAATGGGGTTTCAGTTTCCCCAAGGCTCAGTCCTTGGTCCATTGTTATTTTCATTTTACATCCTTCCTTGAGCAGAGTTCATTCAATCTTTTAAAGACATCTCTTACCAAATTTATGCTGATGATATTCAGCTGTACTATATATTTCTTTTAAACCACACCAGCTTGATAAGTTGTCCACCCTAGCTGATTGTGTTTCACGGATAAAAGAGTACGTAGCTCTCTAACAATTACTTGTACTTAAATTTCAGCAAAAATGGAAACTATGATTATGTCTTCTCCTGACACTTATCCTAGGATTACCGTATATACTTGCATTTAAGTTCTCCTGCGGATAAATCTGGACTTGATTTTAATGTATAATTTCCAGTATTTTATAATGACAGTCGTATAAGTCTAATGCGGAAAACTTCGCTATTGGTCCAAGAGATTACGGTATGTGAACACCCACCTGAGAGAGTAACCATGGAGCACACTAACTTTTTTTCTATATATTGTGCCTATGTGACCCAAACTATTCTGAAGCGACATTTGCACTGTTTTGTGTTTTTTGTATCTCACACCCTCATACACCTTTATCGTATGATTATCCCTTATCTATGATGGGGCGTTCGATCAGAAGAACATATGAAGCTGGTTTTAAATTAAAAGTCATTGAAGTGGCGAAAGAAATTGGTAAGTGCGCTGCTGCAACAAAATTCAATGTGTCTGAGAAACTGGTGCAAGACTGGAGGAAGCAAGAAGATGTAAAAAAAAAATAAAATAATTTAAGTGTTATATTTTTGAATGGGTGTTTAAATCGTGGTCTGATTTTATGATCGACTTTTACGTGAGTATATACGGTAATCAAGTGCTTGCATCTTTCTAAACGACTGCTAAGTGCAGTGTTTGAAACCTTGGAGTTATATCTGATTCCTCTCTGAGTTTTAACTCATGTGTTAAATCTATTTCTCATTCCTGTTACGTTCATGTAAGGAACACTTCAAAATGTTCTATAGTTTCATCATTGGACCCGGAAAAAATTGTTCATGCATTTGTTTCCTTGTGCTTAGATTATTGTAAAGCATTGTTTACTGGCTTGGACGATCCATCCTTTTCATGTCTTCAGGCTATACAAAATGTAGCAGTCAGGCTGCTAACGCATTCTAGAAAGAGAGATCATATTACACCTATTTTATACTCTTTGCATTGACTTCCAGTTGATTTTAGGATTCATTTTAAAATTGTTGTACTTGTTTATAGAGCTTCTCAAACTTACTGTCTCTTGCACACTTAGATCTCAGGCACAAAATCTGTTAGTTGTTCCGCGTATGAGATTAAAAACACGGGCGATAGAGCCTTTTCAATCCTATGCATTGAAGATTTGGAATAATCTCCCTCTTCACCTTCATATGGCTGACTTTGTGGACTCTTTTAAAAAACAGTTAAAAACTTTCTTGTTTAGCCAAATTTTTGCTTAGAGTCTTATTGTTATTTATTTTAGTTTCATTCACTTTCCCTACCACTATAATACAGTGCTCTTCAGGGTCCACTATTATTCCAGTAGCTACAAAGGGGATTGCCCTGTGGATCAGAATTTCCTCTCCTTGAGTCTTCTAGTTATAGTTGGAATAAAGCAAATGACCAATCAAGTCTTCTTCTACTGAATCTGATCTCTTGTAGAAATATTATAAGGGACTTATGAGTAAGAATTTTAAATTTCCAAAGTTCAAAAATGAAATTTATAATCAATACTATATGACCTTTCTTTTCAGAATTCATCTTCCTGTCTTCCTAAACAGGAGATGAAAAAACACCTCTTTAGAATATTTAACTTTTCACTGCTGAGTCCTGACAGCAATAACGCATTCAGTAAAATACCGCAATTACAATATGGGAAAAGACACGCAACGTGTGCAAAGGTCTCTCTCGAAAACCCCATCAGTCTCCATCTATATCAGGGTTCTTTTCTAGGAACGAAGATTAAAACAAAAACAATTCACTTATGAGTTCAATAAATTTTTTATTTATATTATTCCTACCCACTCTTATTACATTTTATTGCATTGTTTGCACTATTGAATTCATTGCTTACTTACCAACAGAGGGCTGAAGCTGCTCACTGTTTAAGACTGACAGAGAGGTATTATTTAAGTCAAGAGCAGGTAGAGACGAGGAAGAAACATCAAACATTGGGGTCACACCAGTCACCTCAGGAAAGGGAAGTCCAGACTCACCTATAAAGCCTAGAAATTGTAACAGACATTTTTCACTTTCATTTTAATCTCCTCATTCCTTCATTTTGTCATAAAACAATCTTATTTTATACAACAGTGAACCAAAAGGCAAACTTCTTTACAAAGTAATGGTGTGACATTGACAGGTTATACAAAAATAAGTTTTAAAATTTCCTCAGACATGATTGTTCCAGCAAGACCAATGAACAATGAGAGGTTTATAGTAAATTGTTAAAACTAGTTAAATGTAAAATTGTACCTGGGTCCATCACACGCTGAATTGGAGGTGGAAGAGGGGCATCTTCAATTGACAGGCCAGACAAAAGCTCACCCTGAACTGCTCCTTCCTCATTTTCTAGTTGGACTGAAGGGGCAACCAATGGGACCTACAAGAAATAAACATTCATTTGCTACCAGCTTGACTTCTGACACACAGTCATAAAATCAAATCCAATTCTTTTTGTATTAGAATGTCATAATGCTGCCATTTAATTAACGCAAATGCCAAAAAGGGCTGAGAAGAAGAAAGACCCGGTTACAGAAAATGTAATAAATTACTGAAGAAAAGCTTGTCCCATGGTGAAGACACTGCCATAGACAGGTACGGCACATGCAATACATGAATTTCCCTCTGTATCTGCTTTTGAATCCAAATGTGCGACTATCACATTACTCATGCATATTTAAAATCCTTGTCAGTCTTTTTTTTAATTAAAGCACATCAAGGTGTAGCTGCGGACAACACCGATGAATGAAAGCTACACTGTGTATTACATTTTGGTGTGTACAGGCAAACAGTACATGTTCATTCTAGCATTTGACCACTTCCTTCTCATGTTTCTAGACAGCTACCAATAACCGAACATTATTAACAGGCCAAATGTTATAACATGACAGATTTGTTTTTTAAGATATAATACAGATATTAATCAAAGGGTGATCAAAATGTACACCATTATATACCATTATATTCTCAAAACATTCAGTTAAAATCCTAAACTATAGATCAGGAATGTTAGTTTGAAGAGATGTAATTGTACAATCACAAACCTATAACAAAAAAGACTAAGTGATACAGAAAATATCTAGTGATATCATAGTGCATACTGCCTTAGAAGGTGCAACAGTGAACAAAATACAACAAGCTAAACACAAAACCTGGATGACTGGATGTGCACCACAGATTTATTGAGTCTTGCAAACAGAAACATTTAGTAATAAGAAAGACAAACCTCTGTGTAGCCACTGCTTGGTACTGTGGGTAAAACAGTGTCTTCAGGCAGTGGTGAAGGAGGTTTTGGCTCAAAACTATTAGGCAAGACTGGTCGAGTCGGAATGCGATGCAAGTAGCCGTAACCGATTCCACAACCCAGGCTGTAATCAGAAATAAATAGTTACATACTATCTGCAGATATTCATCATTTTCTACATTTTTGACAATAGACACACACTTTCACTCAATTGTTCAAGTTTCTTTTCTTAGTGTAAACATGTGCTTTTAGACATTTTCTTTATCCTTTTAAATTTGCACAGCCTTTTAAATGGAGCTAGTCAGACTTTCAGAGAATACTCTTACTTTAAGGCTTTAAATTAATATTCAACCCCATATGTGCAACCTATGTCAATTACATCCATATGATTGAAAACTCCACTATTACAGTATGTATTGACTTAAGTATTGTATTTGCTTCAGTTTGTCATGCTTTTTACTCAGCGGTCTGAGAATAACAGTGGCCTGCCAAATGCTGTTCTTTGGACTTTCATCTAGCAGTCAATTAGTCAGTCAGTCAGCCATTTTCAAACCCGCTTCATCCTGAACAGGGTTGTGGGGTCTGCTGGAGCCTATGCCAGCTACCATATGGTACAAAGCAGGAACAAACCCTGGACAGTGCTCCAGCCCATCGCAGGGAAAACACACACACACAGCCAATTTGGAATCGCCAATTCATCTAACCTGCATGTCTTTGGAGTGTGGGAGGAAACTACAGTACCTACAAGAGACCCACTATGACACAGGGACAATGAGCAAACTCCACGCAGAGAGGACCTGGGATGCGAACCCTAGTCTCTTCATTGCGAGGCAGCAGCACCACTGTGCCACCCAAAAATCAATTAGTAATCTAATCTATATATATATATATAAATTCTTTTCGCGTTTGAAACAGAAATGACATATGACCATGCGATATGGAAATTACGTATTACGTATGACCACGCGATATGGAAATTACGTAAAAGTGGTAAACACAAACATGCCGATCTATCCCATACAAGTGCGCCCCGTATCGCCCTCTCCCAGCCCTCCTCTCTGGACTCTAGCGCTGAGCCGTCCGCCACCAGGCGCGTTCTCACAGAGAAAACTGCCACATTCTAACTTTTTTTTAATTCGCAGTACTTGATAGTAGAAGAGATGAACAAAAGAAGCTTTGCATCTTTCTACTTTTTAACTGCGCCGAGCTGTAAACAATGTGAAGACGAGATCGCCTTCAGCAGCGAGGGGTCATAAGAACAAAGTGGACGCTGGGAGGTGCGGAATGTCGGGCTTTTCCTCCGGGTCAACAGCTTCGCAGTTTCAGGCAGCGTCCTCTCTTCTCGCATGTTTGTCACACTTCAAGTGCCCCGTTGGCTCCTGGGATAGTGGAAATCTTTGCGAATAAGTGTAATCGGCGGTATCGAAGCGGGACTCTCTTGGTAAATTGCGGTGCACGGCTACTTACTGTCCCTTAAGATGAATTCGGGTCACTAAAACCCCGCAATATTCAAGGTTGCTTTTGTGATGAATTCTTTTAATAAGATGGAGGGTTTACATCTAAAAAGATGTACCGACCTCTTCATGTTAAGTATTAGACTTGGGAATTGTTTGGACCATCTGCCCGTTAAGCATGGAAAGGCAGCGTCCACATTTCTCAGAATAATTTTTCTCTTAAATCACAGGCACATAGTGCAAGGTTGTCAAGCAGGTACTTTGCCCAAAACAACTACAGTAGTACTCAATGTATCTTTACTTCTTAAATGTTAATGTTTGACTGTTTAAAAATGTATACGCTTGTTATATCTTCTTCAAATTCTTTTAACAAAATGTTTTACTACTTAATAATTAATATTTATATAATTTCTGTGTTATTGTAAATGCTCTTTCTTTGTTCAAAAATAACATTGGTAATTAACAAACTTATTTTATACATACTACATTTTAGTTTTTTTCCCTTACACTCAGTGAGCGAAGCCACTGGGTAATCAGCTAGTACTTACTAAATTTCATCGTTACAGGGCTGGAGTCTATCCCCATTAACATTATGCACAAGGCACAAACCAAGCCTGGGTGGCCATCGGTCCACCGATGAGGCTTAAGAGGTTTGCATCCTACCTACCAAGTCATTCTGATACTGAACCACAGTTGAGTAACAGTTATCAGTAATTCTCATCCTGAATTAAATGTAGATTTGTCTTTACGTTTTGGAACCAACATTATTTTCTTTTTCTATGACTATGTTAACATTTAAAAATAGTGTTTTTAAACCAAAATGATCTCTGTCCATACTAACATTTTCACATCATTTTCGAAAGTATCTCCATTCACACCAAATAACCGAAAATGCATGTAAAGTAGACATTCGCCTACACTGGGCATACATGCATTGGTGGAAAAATCCTTGAAGCGTAGGCCACGGGATTTATCTCAAAACTTTAGCGACTGATAAATTATTTGACTTTTGAGAAAGTATGCAGCATTCCAAATGTACAAAATGCGATTTAGATGCCAACACATATCATGGATAGCAACTCTTCTGTGTCTGCTATGTTGGAATATGGTTTTCTTCTTTGAATGTCGACCAATCAGGGAATGAGACATTGTAATGTGCAGTATCCAGTCGAGGAAGTAATAGGCACAAAGATCATCAGCGCATGATTACAGTCTGTGTTTTCACCTGTACACTTTTCAGCAGTGTACGGCTCTGGAGAGGGTTTTCAGAAGGCTTGGAGAGCACGGTTCTATTCAATAAGGGCGCGCACAAAAAGGCGACCTTCAAAAGGGCGACCTCAATTGGGCGCGGAGAATAAATGTGCACATAAATAAAAGCGATCTTCAAAAGGGCGACCTCAATTGAGCGCCGAATAAATGCGCGCGCAAATAAAGGAGCGCTTCAAAAGGATGAGCTTTAGAAATAGTTCGTTAGAAGTAGTTCGTTAGAAGTTCCTGCATTAATTAATTGGATGTTTTAATATTCTTGCTTTCACCTTTTTATACGTTCAATCATTACCTTTATCTAATAAATTTTCTGTAATAATTTTGTTGCGTTTGCCTTTATTCACTGCGCCCAATTGACGTCACCCTTTTGAAGCACTCCTTTATTTGCGCGCGCATTTATTCGGCGCTCAATTGAGGTCGTCCTTTTGAAGCTCTCCTTTATTTACGCGCGCCTTTATTCGGCGCTCAATTGAGGTCGCCCTTTTGAAGATCGCTTTTATTTATGTGCGCTTTTATTCGGCGCGCCCAATTGAGGTCGCCCTTTTGAAGGTCGCCTTTATGTGCGTGCCCTTATTGACGGATACCTGGAGAGCACTAGTGTAGTGGGGATGAAAGAAGACAATGGAGAACAATGTCTATGATTTTAAATGAAAACATAATAGTGTAGGCAGGGTCTATGTCATCATTTGTTGTGGCCATAAAATAATATAACCATTTATATACAACTGCCATTCAGCTTTACTTAGCTGCTGCTATTAAATCCTTAGTTAACTGCCTAAATACAGTATATAGTGAATGGGCGCAAACTATTCACCTTAAAAGACAGAAAAGCTAAAAGTTCTTTTAGTGGACATGTATTATACACATAGCAATATAATCCTTCCAAGTCTAAACCAAGAAAGCTCGGGTATTGTAAAAGTTATTTTTATTTTATTTTTCATATTTACTGACATATGTAAGATACATGTTTTGCAGTTTAATAAACTAGGGAATTGTTCTATTCACATGACAGAGAAAGGCAAATTCATACACCTGGATCAGGCAGAACTGTTTAATGAAATGCTTTCTTTTTCAATAATTTAAATTATAATATTTTTTATTATTTCAAAATACAGTGGCACAGATCATTATAAAAACTAGAAAGTATGATCATATTACTCCTGCTCCTAGCAATGCCATTGAATTTTATTTTAATTGCACTTTAAATTTTTCTAAAGCTTAAAACTGATGGATTTATAAATGTCACTACTCCAGCTTGGATTCTGCAATTGCAAGATGTAGGTTGTCCTGGTATTTTCAGGATCCAGAAAGGTACAGTAGGCAGCTTGACCTTTAGCTGGGAATATTTACAGTAATGAATGATCAGCCAGCAGTGAGGAATGCCCCTCTGGTATTCTCCTCCGGCAGTATAAATCATAATTTGCCCTTTATAGCATGTAGTGGTTAGTACTGCTGACTCAAACGACTAGAGACCTGGACTTGGTTCCCAAAATGGATTGTGTGACTCCAGTTTCCTACAACATCCCAAAGCTGCTGTTCTTAAACTGGTCTAGTATGAGTGTGTATAGGTGTGTGTTTCAGTGTGCCTAGCAATGCTTTGTGCTTTGTGTCTTATGTAGTCATAATAAGCTTCAGGTCACTGTAACCCTGTTATGGAAAAAGAGGGTGAAAATGTGGATAATGTATCTTATACACCAAATTTATCATTAGAGTATTACACTCATTGACTTTACATGTTGTGCAGGATGTGATTATCCATTCAAGCCCACTCAGAACAACAACAACATTTATTTATATAGCACATTTTAATACAAATGAAGTAACTTAAAGTGCTTAACTTTGAACCCACCAAAGGAGAACACAGACAAGTTTACAGTAAAGGACTAGAGAGGTCACATGATGTCGTTGACCCAGAATAAGAACTATGATCACCCAACTGTGTCTGCCAACCCCTCGGATCATTGCTACTCCCACATGTGGAACTCTTTAAGAAGACATCAACATCCTCCAGAGTCTGTCTGATGAATGGACAAAAAAGAAGATTTCTCAGAACTGCTACTAAAACAATGGGCGACTCTTTAGCAATGTTTTGCTCCTACACTTCATCTCTTCTCTGAAACAACATTGACAATAATTGTGGTTTTCACACTCCACCCATCCTTTCACCTCTATACAGTTTCTTTTACACTGTACTTTCATTTATATTTTTCATTTTCAGTCCTTGATCAAAGAGATTAGTGTATTTTAGGACAAAATAGAGTAGAGTCATTATTATAGTGAATAGCTCCATTTACTGTAGGCATGCTGAAAGGTGTGACACATGATTACTACAATATGGGTCACATTTTTAAACTTGCATTGTAAACCTGCCAAGGAATGTGTTGAAAGATAGCAGGTTTACAGAATGTCTGTTATGAATTCTTTTTGGACACAAGGCAGAAAAAAGAGGTTTGTGTTTCCACTATTATTTTAGTGCTGTATTTATTTCCTGTTTCTGATAAAAATTTTTAATATATTAGTTTACCCGGTCTATTCATAGTTAAAATATGAAACAAAATACTGCATTAATTTTGATTTGATTAGAAATTGATATTATGATGATTATTATTATTATTATATTATTTGATACATATTCTATATATAAAAGCCAAATACCACTGACTCACTCATCATGAAATCTCCCGAACCATGAGGACTTGGGGCTTGAAATTTGGAATGTAGGTTACCCTTAGCCCATAGGTGCTCACTAAGAAATGGTCTTGAAAATTTTGTGGTCCAAGCGCATTCTGTCTGTATGTCTGCCCGCTTTTCAGGAGAGAATTACTTAACGTATTTAGATCTGGTTATTTTCTATAATTTGCTTGAACTTTCTGGTTGATTTTGTGACTTCTCTCATCGCGCTAAGTACCATAGTTCGCTTGCGGTAACGATGTATTTATGCAAATCTAAGAAAGTGGCTGTGGGTCGACAGCAGGGGGAGTCGGGGCCTTCCTCATTCACTTGCCTGCCTCAGTTCGAGTTAGTCTACGTCTCGCCACGTGTAGGACTGCACCTTGCCTCCGCTTAGGCTAGCGATACCTGTTTGTTCAACAGACATTATCATCTACAGATTGTTAAGGAGTAATGTTTGACATTTTTGAGAGAAAGATCAGAGCTCCATGTGTTTTAGCTACTCAGAGACACATGATATTCTATATGGTGTTCCACAAGGCTTTATCCTGGGTCCGCTGCTCTTCTCAATCTACATGCTTCCATTAGGTCAGATTATCTCAGGGCACAATGTGAGCTACCACAGCTATGCTGATGACACACAGCTGTATTTATCAATAGCACCTGATGACCCCAAATCTCTTGATTCGCTAACACAATGTCTAACCTGTATCTCAGAATGGATGAATAGTAACTTTCTCAAATTAAATAAAGAAAAAAACGAAATCTTAGTGATTGGCAATAATTGATACAATGAGGCTATTAGAAATAAACTGGATGCATTAGGATTAAAAGTCAAATCGGAGGTAAAAAGCTTAGGGGTAACCGTTGATTGTAATCTGAATTTTAAATCGCATATTAATCAGATCACTAGGACAGCATTTTTTCACCTAAGAAACATAGCAAAAGTTAGACCTCTTATATCATCGAAAGATGCAGAGAAATTAGTTCATGCATTTGTTTTCAGTCGGCTAGATTACTGTAACGCACTCCTCTCAGGAATACCCAAAAAAGACATAAATCGTTTGCAATTAGTGCAGAATGCAGCTGCTAGAATCCTTACCAGGAAAAGAAAATCCGAACACATTTCTCCAGTTTTGATGTCACTACACTGGTTACCTGTGTCATTCAGAATTGACTTTAAAATTCTGCTTATGGTTTATAAAGCTTTAAATAATCTCGCCCCGGCTTATATATCGGAATGTCTGACACCTTATATTCCAAATCGTAACCTCAGATCCTCAACTGAGTGTCTCCTTAGAATTCCAAGAGCAAAACTTAAAAGAAGTGGTGAGGCGGCCTTCTGCTGTTATGCACCTAAAATCTGGAATAGCCTGCCAGTAGGAATTCGCCAGGCTAATACAGTGGAGCACTTTAAAAAACTACTGAAAACACATTATTTTAACATGGCCTTCTCATAACTTCACTGTAATTTAATCCTGATACTCTGTATATCCAATTCATTATAATAACTATTCATTCAAAATCTGTACTAACCCGTACTCTCTCTTCTGTTTCCTTTTCCGGTGTCCTGTTGGTGGTGGTGTGCGCCACCACCATCTACCCAAAGCACCATGATGTTCCAACAATGATGGATGGATTAAAAGCCAGAAGTCTGTATGACCATCAACATCAAGTGACTCCATGAAAAACCCGAACTACAAAAAGGACTATCTCATTTATGTTAGGTAGAATGCCCAGAGGGGACTGGGTGGTCTCGTGGCCTGGAACCCCTACAGATTTTATTTTTTTCTCCAGCCTTCTGGAGTTTTTTTTTTGTTTTTTCTGTCCACCCTGGCCATTGGACCTTACTCCTTTCTATGTTAACTAATGTTGTCTTATTTTAATTTCTTATTTTGTCTTTTATTTTTCTTCTCTTCATTATGTAAAGCACTTTGAGCTACTTTTTGTATGAAAATGTGCTATATAAATAAATGTTGTTGTTTTTGTACTGATTGCCAGAGATATCACAGCCATATGCTTTTGTCCCCACGTGGGAATCGGTCTCCCGTCAGAGATGAACACGATCAGATATAGTGCCAACGTCTATAGATTTTTAAAGTTGGTCCTGTTTCATTACTATGTGGGTGAAGCCATGGGGTACAGCTAGTCTCTCTATTATAAAAAAAAAATCTTGGAAGGGAGACCAGGGAGACGAGACATGATCTTCTCGAAAAACATTTAAAAGACCCGCGAGACAAAAGAGATTGGCCACAGAGCGTCTCACGGGGACCTTAAACATGAGACTTGGTGCCAAGAGATTGCCACAGGACCGTCTCGCGGGGATGAGGAACATGAGATTCTTGAAAGTCACACACTACTTACAACCATTTTCAAATAAGACCACGGTCATCAAAACTCTCAGTCATGTAAAGGCTTTTAGCAGACACTGATCCTCTGCTCTCAGCTCATATAAAGCCTATAAGGACAATACATTCTAGATGAAACGTCAATGACTAAGTGAAGATGAAAGAGCAGCGCGGAGAAAAGAGACCGAAAAGCGTTGGAGAGAAAAAAATACAGATAAGAGATTACGAAAGCAGTGGAATTTGAAAGGCTCAAAAAAAACAAAACAAACAATGGCGTGATACACATGCAGAGAAAGCTAAAGAATATGAAAGTAGTAAAATTCGAAAGTATCAAAAAAAATATACTAAAGATCACATTAGCGCAAACAAACGGAAATTATTACTTGAAAAAAGGGAAAATAATCATCACGGACTAGGTGTAATTAAAAAAACTAGCAGGACAAAGAGAGGTCAGAAATAAAAGACAAAGAGTAGAAAACAAAGTAAAATGTCATAAAGAGGTTCAAAAATGAGGGGGCATAACACATGCAGAGCTGGTTAGAGATATTGAAAACAGTGGAATTCAACAGACACAAAAAGAACGTAGGCGTGATACACATGCAGAGCAAGATACAGAATATAAAAGTAGAAAAATTCGAAGGTATCAAAAAAATGACAGTAAAGTTTGTGTTAGCACAGACAAACAGAAATTATTACTTGGTGAAATAATGGAAAGGTGAATAGAGATCGAATATATGGACATAGGTGATATGTCAGATATGGAAATATTGTAAGGCTTTGAAGTTTAAGTCAGATCATCTAATTCGTGTTGCCATCAGGGAAAAGTAGTGTTTCTACACAATGAGGATGCATATCTGCAAATGAAGTGAAATCCACAAACAGTCAGTCTGTCAGTCATTTCACAACCCGCTATATCCGAATACAGGGTCACGGGGGCCTGCTGGAGCTAATCCCAGCCAGCACTGGGTGCAAGTCAGGAACAAACCCCGGGCAGGGTGCCAGCCCACCGCAGAATCTACAAACACTACAGGTAAAATATCCAAGTCTACAATAATCTTTTTGCCTTCGTAGATTTACACAATAATGGACCATACACTTTGAGAATCTGTGGTCCCACAACAATTAAAGTAACGACAAGTTTAATTTCGAAGAAACCACAATTCGGTCAGGTGTATATTTATGATCACGGAGAAGCGATGCAAATTTTAACAGGAGAAAACAAAGGTAATGTAGTATATATTCCACAAATAACATCAGACACCAAAGGAGACCTTAATATGCCATTCATATTACAATGTTTACAGTTTAACGTGAGAATAGCTTTTGCTATGACAATTAACAAATCACAGGGACAAACATTTGAAAAGGTCAGATTATTTTTTAGAGAAAAAGAAATGATATTCACTCACGGGCAGTTATATGTTGCGTTGTCACGATGTAAGTCCAAAAACAGAATCAAAATTCAATGCAATCTTGAAGAAAAGGTAATTCTAAATATTGTTTTTACTGAAGCTTTAAAGTAAAAGTGCAAATAGTGAAATTAAAACAATTCCAAAGAAAAAAACAAGCTTTTAAAATTGTATATCCGATTAACCAAACATGGGGGTTGGCGAGCAAAGCGAGTGGGTCAGCTCACTCTTGAGCATGCAACATAAAATTGACCATGTGAGAAATAGTCTTCCCTTAAGTCCACTCCGGCGAAAGTTAATGTCTGACGCTGCGACTTATTGATGGTCACGACAAAACAGACTTTAAGCAGGAACTGCAATCTCTTGAATTCAAAGAGGACATCAGAGGGTATTAAGGGTATGCGCGTAATGAGCACTGAGTCCCCTCAAGCACATCCGGTCAAAACTGTCGCCTCAATAATATTGATTTTTAATGCTGTTACCTATTGTGATATCTATATCCTTTGTGTTTAAAAAGGAAAAAATGTTAAAAAGACGAAAATTAAAATGTTTTTAATGTAGAAGCACGTATTTAAGTATTAAAATACGTGTTTATTTTTATGTATTGAAGAGTCTATATACTAATTCTTGTGTATCTCAGTCAAGTAGTTTCTGATATATGAGTGTTAGTTTAAAAATATTTAACCTTCCTTTTCACCCCTTCAGGGGTTGGATTTCGAAAAAATCCTTTCTTAGTGGGTGCCTATGTCACAAAAGGTATATACTGTCCAAATTTCACGTTTCTAGCTCCAGCGGTTTAGGCTGTGCATTGATCTATTAGTCAATTAGTCACCGTACAGTTTTATATATAAAGACAGATATATACTGTATATAAAGACAGATATATATATATATATATATATATATATATATACACACACACATACATATCACATACATTGTGAAGCCAAGGGCGTGTACAGCCGCCCTAACCTGATACAGACAGGCAGGACACAACTTTCACCACACAGCACACGTTTATTTTACAGCTGAGGAAGCACTTTCTTCAATCCCCACAAGAGCACAATGTCCACAACACCAAGTACAGCACAGTCCCTTTGCCAGCTTTGTCCTTCTTCCTCCCGACTCTGGCCAAGCGTAGTGGCGACTAGCCCCTTTTATAGGACATCTGTAAGGACTCGAGGTGTCCAGCGACCTTCTTCCAGCAGCACTTCCTGGTGTGTCGGAAGTGCTGCCAAACGGCCCAGTAAACATCCAGGCACCCACTGGCAGTGACTAAGGGCCCCAGCAGGATTGAGTTTCCTATAGAGTTCCAGAGGAGATAGTGTCCGAAATAAGCTCTCTCCACCGGTCATACCATGATTGAGGCATCCCAACCGGGTAAAGTCTCCAGCAGTCCGCCACACTATATATATTTCTATATACAGTATATTCAACATACAATATACTGGTTATAATTTAGTTTTGATTATAATACCAAGTGAAAGAATTAGGGGGTGGCACGGTGGCGCAGTGGTAGCGCTGCTGCCTCGCAGTAAGGATGCCTGGGTTCGCTTCCCGGTCCTCCCTGCATGGAGTTTGCATGTTCTCCCCGTGTCTGTGTGGGTTTCCTCCCACAGTCCAAAGACATGCAGGTTAGGTGCATTGGCGATCCTAAATTGTCCCTAGTGTGTGCTTGGTGTGTGTGTGTGTGTGCGTGTGTGTGCGCACCCTGCGGTGGGCTGGTGCCCTGCCTGGGGTTTGTTCCCTGCCTTGAGCCCTGTGTTGGCTGGGATTGGCTCCAGCAGACCCCCATGACCCTGTGTTAGGATATAGCGGGTTGGACGATGACTGACTGACTGACTGTCTGAAAGAATTAGTGTTTGTTGGTTCATTCACCAAGGGTCCCCGCTACTGTAATAAGTGAGTCATTTATAAAGACCTGCATTTACCATGTATGAGGACCAAGACAAAGCCTGCTTTTTAATGAATCAGCAGATGCTGTAACCATATTTCGAATTACATCCCCTTTCAGGATACTCTTTTTGATGCTGTTTTCATCTAATAGTGTTTGTAAATTGTAAACACTACCACCCCCAAGATCTCTGCCTTGTTGACACTTGCAAAGTTGCCTTTCAAGTGATTGTTTTAGTTCTTAAAAAGGGAGAAAATCACTAGGTGCTAAGGTGAGACTTAAAGCACAAGGACTTCCTATGTGAATATTCACAGTTCCTTTTGTGTGTGGTCTGCTGTGCTGGAAAGCCACACTGAAAAGGGCCTATCCTCTTATGGAAAATTAAACAAAAGTAATAAATGCTGTAACATCATGATATTTTATATATAAAAGTTTTCTTCCTTTTTTAGTCATTCTTGTGTGTGTGTATATCTATCAATCTATCTATCAATTTAATGAGCTTGTACAGTAAGACTAATTTCCCCTGGGGACAAATAAAGTTAGTCTTCAAAGTTATCCAATACAATTCTTATAAAACACATTTCTGACAATATGTTCACCATATGGCCAAACATATATTCAATGCTGTTCTGGCCTACTTACAACTATACTGATTTCCATAATTTAACAAATTGTAACTAGCACTTCTAGTTGTAGTGGGAGGGTGTAAGGCTGTGGGTTACATGAAATAACTACATTTAGCTGTTATGTAAATGTGAAAAACAGCCTTGACTTAATACATTTGCATAACTTAGAATGCTAATAAGATGTTACCTAAGAAAAGCTGCCATTGAAATGCTCACCTTCCTTCACCACCCCATGCCCCGTTCGGGGTCACAACCACCTCTCTGCAGTGATCGCTCTCTGTGTTGTACACCAGTAGTTTCAGAGGCTTCCCCTCATGTGATTCAATCAAAGAGTAAAAATCTTCAGACTTACAGAACAAGAAAAAAAAACATTATTAGCATTCAATCTTTTTCCCCCCAAAAAAGTGATTGTTTTAAGTTAGACAAAGACTTAATTATTTCTTACAAACAGATACTGACAACTATTAACTATAATCCAATGAAGGCTCAATACTGACACTTACATCTTGTATCACCTGATCTGCTCCCACTATGTAATCTGTGAATGCCTGCAGACCTGCCAGTGCTGCTGGAGAACTGGCTTCCACATCCTAGAAACAAGATAAAATGAGTTATGCTGACAAATATAAAGAATTAACATTCTTAAACCTGCTTTACCTAATTCAACCAGCAGGGGCTGGAGGAGCAAGGACTGGATAGAAGGCCATTCCATTGCAGGACCTACACACACAACACTCTCACTCACAGACTTACATTCTACAGTTAACCTAAAACATTTACCTATGGGATGTGAGATTAAAAAAATGGAGTGCAGTGCCTATAAAAAGAAGCCACGCAGAGATGGGCAAAATGTGAAAACTCTGCAGACATAAAATGGGGCGTGGGTTTGAAACCCATCATGATGGATCAAACAAAGAGGCAGCAGCACTAGAAAATGTTGTGGATTGTAAAGTAATTGAAAACAAATTCTGGACATATAACAATTAGCAGAATGCTTCAAATTCTAGAGACAGTCAGCTAATGAAGTTTACCCATTGCTGAATCTCCTTTATCAGAGTCAAGTGAGAGCCTGAGCCTCTCCAACTAGCATCAGGCACAAGGTGGGAACCGACAATGAACAAAGTACATCCATGCCCTACAGACCACTCTTCCCCAGAAGAGGAGGCTCCTCAATTTGAGAGATCCCAATTTTTTTAGTTATAACAGAATTAAAAAACTATTATCACGACAACCCAGGAAAAGGACGTATGAAAGATAGCAAATGATCCAAAAAAATGCCTCCGAAAGAAAGTCATTCTGTATAAGATTAACTGGGGGAACAAAAAGGAATGAGGTTGTACTAAACATAAATAATGGATGTTAGCTAGATATCCACTGGTGCTTTCTAAAGACAGCAACATTGGGGCATGTTTAAAAAAAACATACAAACAAATAATAGTTTAAAATGAGAGGCTATTCAGTCCACTGAGGCACATGAACACAATACCACTAATACTACTAAAATAATACTGTATGTTATATATGTGGCACGCGGCTGGGGGTGATACCCAGCCGGGACACCCAAAAGGCCCGGAGGAGGGCTTACGCCTCCTCCAGACCACGAGGGGGCGACCACCCTGGTGGCTGTGGGGACCACAGGTAGAGAGCTTTGAAGCTCAGCCCTGTAGGGTCCCATGGACCTCAGCACTTCTGCCACACCCGGAAGTGTTGGGGGGAAGAGGATCCGGGACACCCAGAGTGTTTCCAGGTGCGCGGCCGGCACTTCTGCCACACTGGGGAGTGCCAGCAGAAGATTGTCGGGAAGTACCTGGAGCACATCCGGGTGGTTATAAAAAGGGCCGCCTCCCTCCATTAGGGGGCTGGAGTCGGGAGGTTGAGAGACGAGGTCTTGGAGGAGTCAAGGAGGCGGCCTGAAGAGAAAGAGGCAAAGTGTGGTGTTGGCCTGCACTTTGGGGGAGTCTTGGGGGTTTGTGGTGCACTTTATTATTATTATATTATTGTAAATAAACGTGTGGTGGTGCTTTTTAACCATGTCTACCTGTCTGTGTCTGGGGCTCGTTCCACATATATAAATGGAGGAGTTGAAAAAGACCCTCAGTTTACACTGCAAGTCTAGATTTAAAAATAAAAGTCAGACACTGCATCATTTTGCACATCTCTTAGAGGGTAAGTTTGGTATTTTTAAAATCTAATTTATTTCTAAAACATGATATACAGTATATGCATTTGCCATGCAAAACTGTGTTCTAGAGTTAAGTACTTTCTATATTTTTTTTAAAATCTTACCTGCATTGGTTTTTTACAAATTGAGTATATGGGCCACAGAGGAAAAGCCTAAAAACTTACCAAATATCCGTCAATTTTTCAAGCCAAGACAGTTGTTAGGATGTTTTGTGTTAACAACATGAGAAAAACACAGAAAAGCCGCCTGCCATACCATACCTGCCATCCCCATGCCACCCATGCCTGCCCGATGCATGGATATTGTGTCTTTAATATATGGACCTTTGGTCCAGCAGGCTACACTCACCAGTACATGCCACACATGTTCGTTGGCTCCTTGGAAGCTGCAGAATCGAACGCTGGCTCCCAGCAGACCCTGGCCTCCCCACATATTACTAGGAATCACTTCAAGTTCTCGAACTTTCATTGCTTTGATGCTGTACACCTCCAGCTTCACAGGTTTCTCAACATTGGCCTTTAGCAGATTTTTTAGCATATCATTCTCTTGATTCTACATGATAATGAAAAACATAATGCAAAAAGTTAATTATTAGGAATGTGAATTTTCATAAAAAGGTTACTACACATTAAATTATTTAAAAACACCAAAAATGGCCTACTTGTTCTACTCAGAATAACTGTACTGTACCAACGGACACAATCACATTAGAATTTAATTAAGAAACCAATAAAAGTTATTTCTCCTTTTCCACTTTCAAACTGGAAGCCAATTAAGTGACAGCACACTGCCATACAAATTAACCCAATTTAAATTTATGGCCTGGGATCCCGCTTACAAGCAGAACAAATGTGGGAGTCTTCCCTTCATGATTTGTGATAGCACAATCAGGAAACGTCTGTATAATTACTTTCCTGCTAAGACCACTAAAGCACTCACAATTTCCATTTGAGGTTTGTGGAATTGTGGGAGAGTCACAACATACAAAGAAGTTATCACAAAAAACGTATAGTCTGTTGTACTTGGGACTGGAAAATCTTTTTCACATACAGTAGTAACCTGCATTTTGACAGAATGTGTTTCAGTCACCCTGAAAAGGCCAATTTTCTTCTTTCGGCTGCTCCCGTTAGGGGTTGCCACTGCGGATCATCTTCTTCCATATCTTTCTATCTTCTACATCTTGTTCTGTTACACCCATCACCTTCATGTCTTCTCTCACCACATCCATAAATCTTCGCTTAGGCCTTCCTCTTTTCCTCTTGCCTGGCACCTCTATCCATAGCATCCTTTTCCCAATATACCCAGCATCTCTCCTCTGCACATGTCCAAACCAACACAATCTCGCCTCTCTGACTTTGTCTCCCAACCTTCCCTCCTGATTACATTAAATTGCACTTAAAGTCTGGTCATGAGTACAATACATGCATGATTTTAAAATGGAGGGTATCTTATATTTTGAGTACCGAGTTTATTCTTCAGTTAATACAAACAGATACAAGTCCTACCAGCCTCGTGTGTCCAATAGAAATGATGAAATCAAAGTATGGCTCCAGTCCTGCTTTTTGTGCCGGTGAATTTTCTTGAATCTGAAAAACAAATTGCATGTAAACAAAAAATTTAAACCACACAAAGTTCTGATCTGGTACTTGGAATAACAAGCACTAAAATGAAACCTAATCCTAAATAAAACATTTAAAAAATGTCTATTTCCCTACACAAAATATGCACAATTGTTTTTTTCTGAATTAGAATAGCAAAAAGAATAACAAAAAGAATATGACAGCCATTAGTGACAGGAGTGGAGTTATTTCTTAGCCTGCTGATCCAGGGCAGAGTTGAGGGGAAATGGAAGCCTATCCCAGCAAGCATTAGACGTAAGGTAGGCACAATTCCTGCAGATGATGCCAATCTACTCCATGCACACACACACACACACGCACACTCTCGGGCCAATTTAACAACACCAGTTCACCTAATTCACGTGTTTTTGGACTGTGGGAGGAAACTGGAGTACATGGAGGAAACATACAAACTCCATGCAGGGAGCACCCCGGACGTAAACTTCACAGCACCACTGCCAGTATGCTACCATGCCACCTGAGTTATAATGGATAGATAGATAGATAGATAGATAGATAGATAGATAGATAGATAGATAGATAGATAGATAGATAGATAGATAGATAGATACTTTATTAATCCCAAGGGGAAATTCACATTGAAAAAGAAAGTCTCGGCTTGTAAAAATCCATGCCCACGTTGTAAAAGTAAGTGTGTCCAGGGAACGAATCCACATAAAATAAAGTGATAGGAGTGATCAATAAAAAAGAGAAAAATAAAAGTAGAAAAATGAAGTCGTACACGGAGCTGTTGAAAAGGCTGGCACTCTCGGCGGCGCCTGAGTCATTTGTGAATGACTTTGGACTATGGACATTTTCCTCTTAACTCACTTTTTTACACAAAACCTCCAACCCAAGTAATAATGTGCTTTTTTAAACCCAGGTAATAACTCAAGTACTGTATGTGCTTTTATTAAGAATACTTTTCATAAAAGCACAGAACAGTGGATTAACACTACTGTTTAGCACTACCATCTCACAGCTGCAGCAGCCTGGGTGACTTTTAGTGCCAAGTCTGCACGGTTTTTCATGTCTGTGTGGGTATTTTTTAGGTAATTTGGTTCTCTCACGCATAACCTGGAGCAAGATATGCATTAAGCTGGCAACTCTAAACAGGCTTAGCATAAAGATATGGACCAGTACCCCATGCATGCTTGATTCCTGAATGCTGTTGGAACCTTGCCAACCTAAACTTGTATTAAGCAGGTTCAGTAAATTGGTATTGAACAGATTTCTACTTTCTTGGTTAGGACATTAAGAACACTCAACAATGGCTCCCAAACCACTTTAGGTTAGAAAATGTATGCAGGAACTGGTTTAAAAATAAGAGCATATTTGATTTATTAATTGCTGGTAAAAAGTTTATAAAAGTTATTCAAGCCACGTGTTTTCACTAATTATTGCCTATGTCTATGCAAATAATTAAGTGTAAGAAACTGCAAAGAAATAACTGGGTGAACATGGAAGTTAGGCATTTGCATACGAATACACTGCACTTCTTTTGGTCTCCTCCATGTACAAGCACTACTTTTGACTATACAAGGGGGGACCCAAAAATAACTGGAAATATTTTTAAAACGTGTTTAATTTAATTTTCTGTACAAACTACAATTAGTCTCCTTCAAAGTACTCTCCATTGGCGGAAATACACTTATCTAACCGTTTGTTCCATTGTTTGGAACATTTTTTAAATTCGTCTGAAGTAATGCCCATTAATGCTCTGGTCGTTTCTTGTTTTACCTCTTCGACGTCAGCAAAACGCCTTTCTTTCAAGTCTTTTTTCATCCGAGGGACCAAAAAGAAATCACACGGAGCTAAATCCGGTGAGTAGGGTGGGTGGTTCTGGGTTGTCATACCGTTTCTTGCCAAAAATTGGCGAATGCTGAGAGCAGTGTGAGATGGAGCGTTGTCATGATGAAAGAACCAGTCGTCCGACAACCACAAATCAGGGCATTTCCTTCTCACACTGTTGTGCAACCTACTTTTACAAAAAAATTCACTGAACACAAGCACAACCTTCCAGACTGATGGCACTTGGCAGACTGACTTGTGAGGAGTGTAACTAGATCGCCCTAGCGGCCCAACCACGTACTAGAAGTACCAACCTAACAACAACAAAATTCCAGTTATTTTTGGGCACCCCCTCGTGTAAAACTTCCTTAACAACCTACACAAAATAAATATTGCAGTAAGCAGGTTATATTAATAAGAAAAAAAGAGAATATACAAAATTCGAATATACACTCGAGCCCGAGTGGGGTGTTTGGCTGGCACCCGAGGGCTGACGGTAGTGGTCGCTCCTGCTGACCGCTTGTTGGGAGCAGGAGTGACCAAGAGAAGGTTGGCTTGCCGCAGCGAAGGCAGTGGGAGTCGAAGATTTGGAGTAGAATACCCAGCGTGAGCGTCCTGGCTGTTGGGGGAAGCCAAGTCTCGGTCAGGTAGGGGCTAAACAAAGCCAGGGATCGGGAGGCCACCAGACCAGTCGAGCACAAGAAGGTCAGCTGCATGTAGGGTGATTCCCCTGGTGCATAGCCTGGACGGGAGAAGCGGGGGAGTCACCAGTAGAAAGGCACCGGGTTGATTTTAAAAAGACAGCTGCCAGCCATTGTTTTAACCTCATTGTTTTTTTTTTTAAAGGATTTTTTTTGTAATGGATTTTAACCTCGCTACCAACCCTGAGAGGGCCCCAAGTGGAGGAGTTCAAGTATCTCGGGGTCTTGTTCACGAGTCAGGGAAGAATGGAGTGTGAGATCGACAGGCGGATCGGTGCGGCATCTGCAGTAATGCGGGCTCTGCATCGGTCTGTCATGGTGAAAAAGGAGCTGAGCCGCAAGGCGAAGCTCTCAATTTACCAGTCGATCTATGTTCCTACCCTCACCTATGGTCATGAACTATGGGTAGTGACCAAAAGAACGAGATCGCGAATACAAGCGGCTGAAATGAGTTTCCTCCGCAGGGTGTCTGGGCTCTCCCTTAAAGATAGGGTGAGAAGCTCAGTCATCCATGAGGGGCTCAGAGTAGAGCCGCTGCTCCTCCGCATCGAGAGGAGTCAGATGAGGTGGCTCGGGCATCTGATCAGGATGCCTCCTGGACGCCTCCCTGGTGAGGTGTTCCGGGCACGTCTAACCGGGAGGAAGCCCCGGGGAAGACCCAGGACACGTTGGAGAGACTATGTCTCTCGACTGGCCTGGGAATGCCTTGGGATTCTCCCGGAAGAGCTAGAAGAAGTGGCCGGGGAGAGGGAAGTCTGGGCATCTCTGCTCAAGCTGCTGCCCCCGCGACCCGACCTCGGATAAGCGGGAGACGATGGATGGATGGATTTTAACCTCCACTTTTCAACTATTTTAATGGATTATTTATTTAATGGCTTATTTTGATGCACTGCACTTTATTTTGGACACTTTGTTTTTGTTTGCTGTTATAATAAAAGCACTTGGCACTTTTTGCACCATCCCCTTGCTTATCTGTGCCTCACTGTCTAGCTTATCAGTGACATTACCGACGGTGTCGGGTTCAAGGGCTCCCAAAAGCCAGATGGGAGCATGGAGTGGAACCAGCATCGTCACAGGAGAACATCCTTTTCCCCATGGTTATTCTAAAACTGTATCAATTAAATCTTACCATATTCTAAAAAAGTTTTGAACAAGTCCTTTAAACAAGAAGTACATTTTTTCCAGTTTCAAATAGTATAGAATAGGGGTGTTTGAACTCTGGTCCAGGTGGGCCACAGTGGCTGCAGGTTTTCATTCTAACCATCTTCTTCATTAGTGACCAGTTTTTGCTGCTAATTAATTTCTTTTGCCTCAGACTCTTTAACGGTTTCTTTAAATAGCAGCCAAACAATAAAGTGACACAAAACAAGCTGCCACACGACCAGCTCACCTGTGCCCATCACACAATATCTGAAAATAAAGAAAGGTGAAGGTCTCAGTAAGGTTGATCTCTCAGGTCATCAAAACATTTTGATGGTGTTCTTATGAAAAACAGAAAAATCAACAGTTTTGGAAATGTCTGCTGTGGCAGAATGAGAGCATTAACAAGCCATGGAATTAAATAACGGGATTAATTAAGAGCAAAAATCAACTTCTCATTAAGAGATTGGTTGGAGTGAAATTGGTTGGAGTTTGAAATCCCAGTTTAGCTGGACAGAATCTGTTGGCTCGTTTCACATCTCATTTCTGTTTGGCTGTCATTTAATGAAGAAAGGAATAAATTCAGAGGATGAATCCTTAAAAACGAGGCTATTAAAATGAAGGGATAAAAAGTTAATTAGCAGTATAACTGGTCACTGATTAGGAAAAAGGTGCGAGGCAAAGTATACATATACTACCAGTCAACAGTCATGACACATCCAGACATTTTCATGGTTTGACAGAAATGGATGTCTTTTTTTTTTATCAAGACTAGGGGGCTTCAACCCCTACTCGCTTCGCTCGCCAACCCCCCAGCCTGCACTACACACCAGTCACTTCACATCTCTGCCGTTCACGTAAGTGGATTTCACTTTCACCAAACAACAAATCTTTTAATTCTCGCAGATACACCTCTTCATTGGGAAGAAACACTACTTTTCCCTGATGGCAACATGAATCAGACGATCTAAAAGTCTCCGACTTAAAGTTTAAATCCGAACAATATCTTCGATCTCTTTTCACTGTTCCGTTATTTCCGTTTGTTTGTGCTAATGCAATGTTTACTACCATTTTTTTGAGAATTTCGAATTTTAGTACTTTCATTATCTCTAACCTGCTCTGCATGTGTATCGCGCCAACGTTTTTGAACCTCTTTACGACGTTCTACTTTGTCATCTACTCTTTGTCTTTCATTTCCGGCCCCGGGCGAGGTTAAATCTCTTGGCACAAAGTCTTGTCTCATGGGACGTGGAAGTATCTCTCTTAAAAAGTAACGTCATGTCTCGTCCCAGGCTAAAAAGTCTTGTTTCGGCCCAGGATTTTTTTATTATAAAAGAGAAATGCCTCACTGTAATAAATCTCTATTATAATTCCTCTCTTAATTTTGCATAATAACAAACTGTAAAATATTTTTCATTTGGTAGGCACCATTCTCTACATACAGTACTCATAATTAAGTTGTTGAGTCATGTAATACTGAGTAAAGTAGCATGTGTATCATCCTGTGATGGACTAGTTCCATGTCCAGGACTGTTTCCTGCCTTGTGCCCAGAGATCTCTTTTTGCTGTTCCGTTATTTCAACGAGTAATAATTTCCATTTGTTTGCGCTAATGCAATGTTTACTATCATTTTTTTGAGACTATCGAATTGTCGTACTTCCATTATCTCTAACCTACTCTGCATGTGTATCGTGCCAACGTTTTTGAATTCTTTACGATGTTCTACTTTGTCATCTACTCTTTGGCTTTTATTTCCGGCCCCGGGCATGGTTAAATCTCTTGGCACAAAGTCTCGTCTCGCGGGACGTTAAAGTATCTCTCTGAAAAAGTCATGTCTCGTCCCACGCTAAAAAGTCTCATCTCAGGATTTTTTTTATTATAATAGAGAGATAACCATTAAAATGATTTAAAAATATAGCCTAGATATTACTAATGTTTCTAATGACTATTATTGCTTCCAATGACAGCTGTTTAATTTCGTATTAACATATGAACTCAAAGCCCAAAATTCACCAGCCATTCCATCACTGCCCAATGGTCAGCTCTCTTAAATTATCCTTACTTAGTCATGTATTAATGCTAATTGGTTATTAGAGAAACCTTTCTAATTGCACTGGCACTGGTGATGCCTGTTATTGTGGTCACTTGGGCTGCAAGGTACTGGCATTGCTAAAGTTGAGCTCTGAGTTCAAAAATAGCCAACATGAAATAGCTTTCTCAAGAAATATGTTAGTCTTTTTTTTTTTTGGTTTATGGATGTGGTTAGAGAGGACATGCAGGTGATGTGTGTAACAGAACAAGATGCAGAGGACAGAAAGATATGGAAGAAGATGATCTGCTGTAGCAACCCCTAACGGGAGCAGCCAAAAGAAGAGGAAGAAGATGCCGAAAAGAAAAAAATTATTTTCATGTGACAGAATGCCAAGAAAATGATATTTCATACAAAGGTGTCTATTACTGTCTTGAGAGAAGAAGGCAAACTGAATCTAACCAGGATAGATACAAAGGGGAGAATACTCAGATGCACAACTTCATCTATTGGGGCCATGCAGAAAAATCAGGCATTGCAGTCATATGTGAATTCTAAATTAAAAAGCAGTAATTTCAAGCAGCAATGACCATTAGCAACACATAGCCTGCTTGCTATGTTTTTAAATCAGTTAAATTGTCATCTTGAAACAAGGTTATTAATTTCTATCAAAAACATGAACATTTCTGAATGTGTCAGACTTTTGATTGGTAGTGTATAACAGAATTAAACAGTAATTGGTCTATGAAGATCATTGTAGAAAGTGAATGTAATCTTTGCAAATGGGAATGTACATGTTTTGAACACGACGTTTCCATCAGTGTCTGGGGTCGATGTGAGAAGCAGCGAAAAGTACAAGATGTACACCAAAGCCGGGCGGGACGCTATTCCGTCACACACGCACTCGCTCACGCAGGCCCGTTTCTGGACGCTAATTGTTATCCTTTGATGCAAATATACGGAAAGTGGAAATAAATCAAGTATATCAGGAGAAAGCACGCGTGCATACTCAACACTGACATAATCATAATGACAATAAATCCAGACTAAGCCATCAAATTAGTTTTGGGGTTCGAACATTCTTTCAAACTATTCAAAAGCTTGGACAATGCCGATCCGCTGTAACGTGGTCCTTTAATTTAAAGAATCACATCTCTGTATCGCCAACGATCGCTACTAGAACTGTGGTTTGTGTCTTGTGCCACAGTGACAGGCAGGAGAACTAGTTGAGCAACAATTCGGCTGACAAGTAGAGGGCGCGGTGTGTCAAACATAAACTGGGAAAAAATAAAATAAAAAATAAACATGTATGCTGTCATCAAATACAATCTTAGTCTGCTATCATCCCATGACAACTACGCGATTACGCATCTTTTAACATAATATCGTGCAACATAATACTTTACTCTTACAGTCTCCCTACTCTGTACGTCACGACTGTCCGGCTAGTTTTGGCTGCACCCCTTCTATGACACACAGGTGCCACCTCAGCAGCCTCGCTGACAGAGCCAGGCCTTCGGCAGCCACGAACAGCCCATGGTGTAGTTACTGCTCACCCCATGCACGTGATAGCCTTCCTTCCCACCATCAGGAACATCCGAACTCTGCGACAAACCCATGACTTCTTTTCTTCAGGAGACTGGTTTGATCACCAAAAGTAAACTAAACTAAGAAATCTGCGGCAAGTCAAGTTAAACATGAGCCATGTTGGAAAGCGGACTGGAAGGCAGCAGCAATCAAGTGCAGAAAACAGGAGTGGAGGAGGCGGCTTGAGCGCCGCGAACTGGAAAGCACTTGAAATTAATGCGGTAAAACTTGGCTGGGAGTCAGATTTACTTAATATGTCAAATAATATAGTAACAGGTGCATGCCAGACTTTTATACTGACCCGCTAGGAAGGGGAAATCGGGCGACGTCGTCTACTGAACTAACGTAGGTATTTGCTTTTCAGTGCCCGATGGAATGAAAGAGGTTCAGCCGTTAACTGAATGTTTCACATCGCACGAATATGAAACACTATTTAAAAGTCAATCTTAATTAATCAACTACTGTATAATTCGGTTATCCATTTGATCATGGCTGTCCTGTGACTACCTCCGTAGATCAGGGTGCAAGGAGGCACCAGTCCATCGCATCACCAGTCAAACACCGTCAGTGGACACTCACAATCATGTGCATGGACTGTAACAACGGTTTAGTGTTGCCAGCTAATTGGGAGCGTATGAGAGTGAGAAAAAGCACAGACACAAGGAGATGGCAGTGCCCCATCGTGGCATTCAGCCACAAGACCCACTCTGAAGCTGTGAAGCCTCCACACTGCACCGCAGTGTCTACCAGTCTAAAAATCAGTCCATAGTCCTAGCTCTTGAGGGGTGCCATTTCAGAAAATAAGCTGGGATCGGGCTGTTTTTGTAGTTTTTATTTGTTTCTTTTAACATTTCTTAAAAGAAAGCAGGTAAAGTACCTACATTATTATTAAAACTGTCGAAAGACTTCTATACTTATCTATTTAAAGCACAAATTAAACATATGCATTCTGATGATGATATTCTTACATATATATATTTTTTGTTTTTTACTAAAACATTATCGTAACATATACATATTTATTTAAAATAAAATAAATAAAAAAAACCTAGAATAATGACAAAATTCAGTGAAACTCAGAATATCGTGATTATCTTTAAATAGAAATCTTTACCCATAATTCCTATTTACTCAGTAAATTTGACTGTATGCTCGTGTATGCAAATAATGCAATCTACCTATCCAAAAAAAAAAAAAACGCACAACTGCTTTAGCGTGCCCAGAGCGAATTTCACAAATGGAGATGAGCCACAGAGGATGATATTTGCTAAGGTTTAACACAGGTTTTAATGAATGTCCATTTGGGAGACGATCATAATTTGGAATAAATTTTGCCATGTCTGTCTCTTCTATGCTACAGTTTGAGGATTATTTTTATTGGCATCATTATCATCGTTATTGTTGTTTGTGTTATTGTTGGACTGTGCAGGTTGTCAGACGTTAAGACCGAACATCGCTGGTACGCGAAAACAATATAAAACAATATAATCGGACATTGCCTTGCGCCCTGTGTTGCCTGGGATTGGCTCCAGCAGACCCCCGTGACCCTGTAGTTAGGATATAGCGGGTTGGATAATGAATAATCGGACATTCCCACTGAGTTCGAGTGTTCGTAGGTCTGCACTGTTTTAAAAAAAATATTGTGTCACCCAGGCCCGTTTCTGGGGAACAAATTGTGCTGTGCATACTGTATAGTGCAGGCGCTGCAGAGGCGCACAACATAAATATTTCTTTGTGTTCTGGTCCGGTCCAGACAACTTTTTCTAAACAAAACAAAGATATGAATCTCTACATGGTGCTGCAGTAATGCACCCTGGCCACTAGAGGGCGCGTGTCTAGTCCGCCTATGCCCAGAAACGGCCTACCTTGGCGACTTCATAAAAATGGTGTTAATTTTCATTGTTATGCTGATGCAACTCTATATACCTGTAAAGCCAAACTACTCTTGCACCTCCTAATTTAGAGGCATGCCTGTCAGATATTCAAAAATTGATGAGTTATGCACTTTTTGCTGTAAAATGCTGATAAAACAAGAGTTATTGGTTCTTAAACCAGCAAGATAAGGACACTTATTTGAGACCTTGAGTGTTAACATTGATGGCTGTTGTATTTCTGAAAGTTCAAGGTATCAAAAACCTTGAAGTTATTTTTGTTACTCGTTTGACATGTCAGTTTCATATTAAGGCTATTGCAAAAACAGCATTTTTACATTATAGTAATATTTCAAAAATCTGATCTGTTCTCTCTCTCCATAATGCTGAAATGTTAATACATGCATTTCTTTCTTCTAGATTTGATTATAGTAATACCCTTTCCTCCAGTCTTCCTACACTCTTAAAAGTAAAGGAGCCAGCATGTTTTCTTCAGACTGATGCCATACAGGACCCATTTTTGGTTCCCAAAAGACCCATCCATGAGAAATTTCCTGAGAGAACCCATTTACTGTATTTAGCTCCCTACAGTAAATAACCACAAACAGATGGTAGCAGATTTGTGAAGTTCCGATTGATGGCTCATGATTTCAAAAGGACTCTTGCTTCATATCTACAGTAGCACAGGTTAAGGCCAGATTTTCTTAATCTGTTCGTGTCCTGCTAGGTAGCCTACCATACATTAAAGATTTTTTTTTTTTTTCTACAAATTAGGAAGTTTCCAAAGTGCAAAGAACCAATTTAATATGCAAGCAATCCTTCCCAGAATGAAATGGTGCTTTGTTAAGCAATGGCTCTATGAGGAGGAACCACATAAGCCAGTAAAGAACCATAAAGTGCCATTAAAGAACCAGTATTTTTAAGAGTGTCGCTGTGCTACTACAAGTCTTCAGCTTGTTCAGAATGCTGCAGCTAGAATCTTGACAAAAAACAAAAAAAGTGAGCATATACACCCATCTTAGCTTCTCTTCACTGGTTACCAGTGCAAGTTTGAGCTGATTTTAAAGTTCTTCTTTTAACATATAATGCTTTGTAGACACCATACATTCTGATATGGCTTCATTGTTCTCTTAATGCTGGTCTGTTTGTCATTCCCTCAGTTAAGAAAAAATCCGTTGGTCACAGAGCATATGTACTGTCTGTCATGCCCCTTATCTTTGGAATGGCCTTCCATTAGGTGTTGGAGATGCACGTTCAGGTGACATATTAAAATTAAGAATAAAAAACTAAATTTACTCCCTTCATTATAATGTGCCTTAGAGCTGAATTAGGATTATAGTGTTTGAAATTCTTTCTTAAATGCAATATTTTGCTTTGCGCCGAACAAAAGCTTTAGATTTGTCAAAAAATTTCAATCTACGGTTTTTAATGGATCTCGACGTTGTAGGGTCTCCTAATACTGAAAATGTCAATATCTCGATGATGGGTGTGTGTGTGTCTGTGTGTCTCAGTTTATTGAGGACAGTCTAGAGCTAAAACAGCTGGACGGAAAATACCAAACTGGAGACTTAAGCTGTTATGAGATGACGATGTGCTCATTAGTTTTGAGCCAAATCGTGCAAGAGAAGGAGGCACTCTAGAGCAGGGGTCCCCAACTTTGGGCCTGGAGGGCCCCAGTGGCTGCAGGTTTTCATTCTAACCCTTTTCTTAGTCAGTGTCCTGTTTTTGCTCCCAATTACCTCCTTTTGAACTAATTTTATTTGACTTGCTCTTGAAGATTCAGACACCTTAATTGTTTCTTTTTTCTTAATTAGCATCCAGACAATAATGGGATACAAAACGAACCAAAACACAACCAGCAAACTGTGTTGATCATACAATATCTAAAAATAAAGAAATATGAATGTCTCAGGAATGCTTATCCACTCAGGTCCCCAAAACATTTTACCACTGCTGTTAGAAAAGAGAAAATCAATAATTTCGAGAATGTATGCCATTGCACAATGAGAGCAGCAACAAGCCATGGAATTAAAGAACGGGTTTAATTAACAAGACTCGGTGCCTAATTAAGCAACTGGTTGGAGTTTGAGGCCCTGACTTACTTGGTCTTCTGTTGGCTCACTCACTTCATATTTCATTTCTGTTTGGGTGTTATTTAAGGAAAGAAATGAAGCAATTCAGAGGAACGATAAAGAAATTCTGGGGAACAAATCTTGAAAAAGCAAATCAATTAAAATTAATTCAGAAGAAGTTAATTAGCAGCAAAAACAGGTTACTAATTAAGAAAAGGGTTAGAATGAAAACCTGCAGCCACTGGGGCCATCCAGGACCGGAGTTGGGGATCCCTGCTCTAGAGCAGGGGTAGGCAACGTCGGTCCTGGAGTGCCACAGTATGTGCAGGTTTTTGTTCCAACCCAGTTCCTTAACGAGAACTCAATTATTGCTGATGAAGCACATATTGCTTAAGTGACATTTTAATGCTTCATTTTAGTGGTCTCGCTTGTTAAGGTTCTCCAACCTTAATTGCTTATTTCAATCTTAAACTGCTGCATTCAGTGTTTTAATTGCTCCTTATTAGCAATAAGATGTAAAACAGGGGTAGGCAATGTCGGTCCTGGTGAGCCGCAGTGGCTACAGGTTTTCATTCCAACCCAATTGCTTAATTAGAAACCAATCATTGCCAATCTCAGACCTTATTTAATTTTATGGCTTGTTAGTCTGTGCAATGTAAGGCTCTTATATCGTAGATTTTTTTCCTTTCCAAGGATATCATCCAAATGATCTGAAGCCTAAAACAGATCATTTTCAGTCTGTCACATTTTTCTATTAAGTGTTTTATTAAATCAAACGGTGCATGATGAACACACAGATGTAATTGGAAAAAAGCTAGCTGGAGAACTGCTGGCTGCTTTGTCTTTTACATCTTATTGCTAATAAGGAGCAATTAAAACACTGAATGCAGCAGTTTAAGATTGAAATAAGCAATTAAGGTTGGAGAACCTTAACAAGCGAGACCACTAAAATGAAGCATTAAAATGTCACTTAAGCAATATGTGCTTCATCAGCAATAATTGAGTTCTCGTTAAGGAACTGGGTTGGAACAAAAACCTGCACATACTGTGGCACTCCAGGACCGACGTTGCCTACCCCTGCTCTAGAGGACCCCTCAAACATAGCAATTCTGCAATTAATTATGAATTCTTCTAATCAATTGCTATTGTAATGACCTATTTTATGAACATAAAGATCAGCATCAGAGCCGTAAATAATTACTGAAATGTTATAGAATAGTTCGGGTAACTTGGACGCAAAGCTTACTGATGCTCGTGTCCGAATTTTTTTATTACTTGTTGATATTCATTAACATGATACATTTTAATGTTGTTTTAGTGAAATCAAAATTGTTGTTGTTTTATTTAATTTATATTCTTATTTGTCTATTGTATATTATATCCCATGTATTCTTTTTGTTTGCTGTAAATAAAATTGATTGATTGAGTTTAATCCTGCTACAAACTACTTATTATGACACAAGAATGCACTGCATGAACGGTGTGCTCATATTAATGGCGACTGTGGATGAAGAGGCAGAGATGAGGTAGTGGGCTCCAACTTCTCTGCTCTGGGGCAGAAAATGAATGGATTGATGAATGGATGGATCCTGCACTGTCAAAAAATGGATTCCAGTCTTTGCAAGGCAGTGCGTAAAGGCTCTGAAATAACAAGAAAGATGATTTGAAAACATCTTTTGACAAGAAAAGCTGAAAGAAGTATGTGGCCATTCAAAATATACAATAATGACATTTATTTACATACCAGTAATGGCGCACTGCACAAAAACGTGCAGCGAATACACTTGACTTGCACATTCATAGTTTTCATACTCTTTCTCTGTACGTTTAGCATTCATTTGCTGAGAGGTTGATGCGCTTGCTGCTTCATGAGCAGCTCTTCTTTTCTCCACCCTAGTGGCCCGCTTCTTCTCTTCTTATGTCAGCATCTTTTCACGTTAAAACTGATTAAGTTAGTATTTGTGTTGCAATTACTTAGTATGTTTTCTTTAATTTTTCACTTAAGATAGATAGATAGATAGATACTTTATTAATCCCGATGGGAAATTCACAAGCTGGCACTTAAGTCTTTAATCTGCCTCAAGAATGATTTAAGATATGAAGAGGTAGGGAAAGTGACAGTGAAGGTTGTAGGGATGAGAACGGTGCCCATATGCATGCGCTGCATGGTTGTCCTGCTTGCCGCTGCCGAGAGTTGATTCTACAATAAAATAAAATAAAAATAAAAAGAGGAATAACCTTGGAGGTCACTCATCACCCCGAAGGCGAATAGTAGACGTCATGTAGTATACTGTATGTGTACCAAATTTCAGGTCAATAGTTCAAACGGTTTGCGAGCTACAGGTGATTTAAAATCCTGGACAATCAAATGGACATCCATGGTTGCGTATTATATATAAAGATTACATTTTCATCCACTAGGTGCTTTACATAACAATCACTTAAACAAGAGCGTTGAAAAAACAATTACTTTTAAAAATGTTTTTTTTTTTTAATTGTGAACATGAGAAAGTATTCAATTTAATAAACAAAACTTAAGGTCAAACAACCAGGGAAGAGAGATAAACAAACATGTCCAGTCAGCAAGGGCTCTGGAGAAAACAAACCACTGAGGGTTCCAAGGCCAAGAGACCACTCAACCCCCTTTAATAACCATAAACGTAATGCAAATAATCAGTGCATATATGTAGGAATCAGTAATATGTAAATATGAACATAAAAAGTCTCTTATGTAATGTGCATATATAAATACCAGTAACGGCCCACTGCACGATGACATGCAGTGAATACACTTGACTTGAGCATTCATAGTTTTCGTCCTCTTTCTCTGTACATTTAGCATTCGTTTGCTCAGAGGTTGATGTGCTTGCTGCTTCCTGAGCAGCTCTTCTTTACTCCACCATAGCGGATCGCTGCTTCTCTTCTTTCGTCAGCATCTTATCGCATTAAAACTGATTAAGTTAGTTTTTGTGTTGCAATTACTTAGTACGTTTTCTTTAATCTTTCACTTAATCTGGCACTTAAGTCTTCAATCTGCCTCAAGAATGATTAGCGAAGGTGGTAGGGAATGAGAACGGCTGCCCTACTGTGCGCTGCCGAAAGTTGATTCTGCAATAAAATAAAAATAAAAACAGTAATAAAATCATCACCCCAAAAGTGGATAGTAGACGTCACGTAGTATATGTGTACCAAATTTCAAATCAATAGGTGAAACGGTTTGCGAGCTACAGGCGATTTAAAATCCTGGACAGACAAATGAACTGTCATGGTAGCGTATTATAGAAGATATGTACAGCATATATGTTTAGTTTATATACAGTATAGTGTGCAGCGCCTTAAGAACCAGAAATGTGAGATTAACACAAGTCTTCAGGCCCTCCAATTTCGCACCAGTTTCTCAGACGCATCGAATTTTGTTGTAGCAGCGCAGTTACCAATTTCTTTCGATACTTCAACAACGTTTAATTTAAAACCAGCTTCATATTTTCTTCTGATCGAATGCTACATGGTAGATAAGGGATGCTCTTACAATAAAGGTGTACGAGGGCGTGAGATAGAAAAAACACAAAACAGTGCAATCATCGCTTCTGAATAGTTTGGGTATTACTGCGTGGTCACTTAGGCACAATACATAGCAAGAAAAAGACAGAGTGCTTCGTGGTTACTCTCTCAGGTGGGCGTCAGCATATCATAATCTCTTGGACCAATAGTGTGAGTTTTCTGCATTCGACTTATATGACTGACATTATAAAATACTGAAAATTATACGGTAAAATCAAGCCCCGACTTATCTGCGGGAGAACTTATCCATGAGTATATATGGTAATTGTCCACTGACAGCCTCCATCCTGCTTGACAGATCTTGAGAGGATCTGAAGAGAGGAATGGCAGTGTTTGTTATATCATACCCAAGAAGACTCCAGGCTGTCATCTCTGCTTCAGTGAAGTACTGAGTAAAGGGTCTGAATATATGTGTCAATGTGAGATTTCACTTTTTCTTTAATTTTTAATAAATTTGCAAAAATGACTAAAATCCACTTTTCATTTTGTCGTTGAATGTGTTTTGGTAAGTAACCCAGTTAAGGTAGAAACCTGTTTTTTTTTTTAATAAAAAATTTACATGCACAAGTCCACTTATGTGAACAGATGTCCTACAAATCCAATAAAAAAAAGATTAAAAATAATCAACGATGTGCTTTTAGCTCATCAACATAAATGTAGTGATTCTAAAATATTGAGACAGATTGTTTCAACCAGGGGA
Source organism: Erpetoichthys calabaricus (assembly GCF_900747795.2). Classification (NCBI taxonomy): domain Eukaryota; kingdom Metazoa; phylum Chordata; class Cladistia; order Polypteriformes; family Polypteridae; genus Erpetoichthys; species Erpetoichthys calabaricus. Next base: position 184,656,853 of record NC_041399.2, read on the forward strand.
AGGATTAATGCGAATGCGACAGCATTTGCCTCAGGAAGTTGATCTTTGTGGATGCTTCCACCATTTTCTACCTGTAACTGCTGGATTTGTGTGCCAAGCAAAGGCATGTGCAGGCTAATGGAGTACAACAGACACACGCAGACTAGGAAATCCTTACCTACAGCCTTAATAAAAGAATAAGTATCTGAATGTCTGTGTATCTGTGTATCCATCCAGTTGCTCTGTCTCTGTCATGCCAACAGATGGAGCATCACAAACATTTGTAGTAATAAAATGCGTTGCATTTGTCATTCCAACGGATGGCGCATCATCCAGACATTTGTAGTAATGCATTTTATTAGTATGTTTGTGATGCACCATCTGTTGGAGTGACAAATGCAATGCTCTTTATTACCACATGCATTACAAAACAAATTCCAAAAAATGGTATGCTGCAAACATTAAACGCTGAGGTCTGCATTAATTATTTTTTATTAAACCTATCTTAGACGGGTAGCACAATTAGTCACTGCATAACTGGGAGACTTTTGGAGAAATTTACATGTGTTATCAAAGACTTATATCCCAGTTTCTCTAACCAGAATAAGGGTATACATGGCATTTTTGATTAGGTGGGCTTTTAAAGTGTGTGTAAATGTGCTGATTCTGGGGTACGGAATTATGCTTAAAGTGGGGAAAAATGAATTTAAACAATTTTATCATAAGGCAGCAACATAACAAATTATGCAAAAAGTGAAGGGGCTTGAATACTTTCTGAAGGCACTGTATATAAAGCATATAAAGTATACTTTCCAAAATGTCAGAAATGTTAGTTGAAGGCTGGACTCCTTTGGTACTGGGTGTCTTTCAAAGAATCCTTGTGTACCGCTGGTTTGACTTTGTGTCGATTGAGCGGCTGCTCAAAGAGTCCCGAATGAAGCACATTACCTGCAATGTGAGGGAGTGTCAGTTAAGGCACTACAGCCATGTGGCACGATTCCCCCGAGGGTGATCTGACTCACAGGATCCTCATTGTTGTGGACCCAAGTGGCTGGACCAAGCGTAGGGGACGCCCACGTAACACCTGGCTGCGGCAGATAGATGGTCATTTCCAGAGGGTGGGACTGGACTGCATGTCTGCCTGGGGGGGATGCCAACCAGGATCCCAAGCTGTTTCGTCATGTGGTGGGTACAGCAACACGCTATACCAGTGCATGCTCCCCAACCTGATCTAACTGAACCTGCAGTTATCCTAAGGTAGACGGACATTTCAAAGTAAGGTTGTTATACTGAACTTTACTTCACTAATCAGTGTGGTGACATGTGCAACGTCAATTATCACACCAAAGTTACAGTGTTCTCAGTACACCTGACACTAGTGACCCTCTAAACTCAATAAGACTCCACTGTCATAGTGCCCACTTTCAGATTTTGTGAATTATTTATTCGATATTTCGGAGTATTTATTAACTATTTAATTACTCTTCAGATAATCACGTTAGATTTTACTTTGTTTTTATAAATTGTATTTTTAAATTCATATGTCATGCCTTTTATCATTGACAGGGGTGTGGCACAGAACATTGGGGCCTATAAGCAGTCCCGGTGGGCCCCCTCCTTTCGATCCAAGTCCGTTACACGTCCTTTTCATTCCAGGTTTACGCCCGTAAACACTGATACTATATGATCTGCAGCTAACTTGTTATCCAGGTGTAGTATTGGTGCTATGTAAAATGAAGAATGATTATCTTCTTCTTCTTCTTCTTCTTCTTCTTCTTCTTCTTCTTCTTCTTCTTCTTCTTCTTCTTCTTCTTCTTCTTCTTCTTCTTCTTATTATTATTATTATTATTATTATTATTATCTTTTAAATTAACAAAATGCATCTCTTAACTTTATAAAATGTAATGAAATCAACGGAATAATCGAAGTGGATTTCGTAGATTCCCTGAGTCTGGATGCAAAGTGGTTGCTTGGTTTCTTAACAAATCTGTAAATGTTTTGTGGAAAAAGCATTGTTGCGGAACTCGATCCGAGGTCAGTTTAAAATGTGTACAGTTTCAAACATACTGTACACAACTTCTTTACTCTACGCCGCTTGACACTACATACTCATTAAAGATGGTTTCCTCATACAGAGTCGGATTGAACGGAGTTACTTGCCGCTCTAGTTTGTTTTAGATATCTATGGCTATATGAGCTCTCTGCTCCTTGGATCTGTGGTTGATTACATTTCTTGGCTTTCCAAGCTGTGGGTGGTTGCTTAGCAGCCAACGACGCCTTATATCTTGTACCTAAGACGCTTCCCTTCTACGTAAAAGACGAAAAAACACATCGAGTGGCGATCTTTTCTGGAAAAATGACTGAAAGGGAGCAGACTGGCTTGGTGAGTGAATGCAGAGTGAATTGTTTGATTTTGACGACGTCTGCAGTTAATTATTGCCATGTCCTATTGTGATTGATGTTCCTGAACTTTTTTTTCGTTATTTTGGGAAACGATAGATGGCTGTGTTGCAGAGGTCAAAGTTTTGTTCACAATGGTGAGTGGATTATGGATGAGTAATATTTCATAATATCGCAATATCTTAAGAAAGGAAACCGATTTCTCCTTCAGGGTTCAACGTGACTTCTGTTGTTAAGCATGTTATTGGCTCCGTATTTGTAAACACGGATTAATCTTTGCCTGCTCAAAACCGATTTGATCATAATTATCAAATGAACGAATGTCTGGATGGATATGTAACGGACAGCTTTATGCGCATTGACTTGTTTTGATATCTGGTTAAAATTAAACTTTGTGTTGCTTCCAAATAACTGGGCCTAAAATCTGTAAACGGGTGGCGCAGCATTTAGCATTTAGTTGTGCATTTCGTGTTCAGATATGTTACTGAAGTCACTGGGTATCTGAAAATCAGTGTTCGTAATGAAAAATAATTGAGTGACTTAGAACTGGTACTTAATAAAAATGTGATAGTAATAATACAAGTGAATAAATGATGCTGTTTATTTTAAGGGAGAATGACAAAAGTGTTAATGTCATTGTTTTTGAAGAATACGGGCCAAAGTGTCAATAATTCCCAGTACCACTTCAGGTGAATGACAGTAACAACCCTGACAGGTACAGCTGCACCAACACCTGCAGCAAGAGGAGTGCTGGGTCCTCAACAGTGATTTTTATACGTAGATATATAAACAAAGCTTCTCTTACAAATTATATGGTTTTTACTTAACCATATTTTACAAAATTTAAAAGACTAGAAATTTATGAGCTTTCTTTGAGTGAATTGGTTCCGACTCCATTAAAACTTTTTCTTAAGTATATGAATGGAGTGGTGACAGTATGGTCACAGCTATAGCTAAAGTTTCTTCTTGGCCATTGTCAGTGTAGTGCATGCATAAGATGCTGGACTCCCATCTCCCAAAGAAGTGCCTGCTACTTCAATTAGGAACTCTTATTTGAGTTGTGCAAGCGAGTATGGGGGTGTGTATGTGAGTGAGACCTGCAAGAAATTGGAGAGCTGGTTCCTGCCTTGCAAATGATGCCTCCAGGACAGGCTGTAAGGCTCTGTGACCCTGAACTGGATTAAGCAGGTTTAAAAATGAATTAAAGGATGTCTAATATTTATTCAAACCTGACATTTCTTTTGATTGTTTGTCTAATGTCCCTCTTAGTTAGAATATTGCAACCTTAGAATAATTTTGATGAGAACATGCCATTCAGACCAATATTTTTCTCCATCATATTTACCTAATTTCTCCATAATAAACTAAAGTGAGCTTTTTAAGTTCTCCAAAGTATTGTCTATCTACCACATTATTTGGTAATATATTCTATTTATCTGTGGTTCACTATGTAAATAAAAACTTGGTAATGATTTTGTGAAACATACTTTTAATAAGATTTAATCTGTACCCCCACGTTCTTGTTGCAGAATTTATTTTAAAGTCACAGGCAGGATTCGCCATGCCAAATCTCTTTATAATTTTAAACAATTCTTTTTTTTTTTTTTTTTTTACAAGCATGTCAAGTTTAACAAAACTAAGTTTGAAACACATCAACCCCCACCCATGAGTAAAAGAGCTAGGCCAGCAGAGTATAACTTGAAACTAATACAAATAAGTAAATAGATAAATTAATACAAATAAATAGAATAAAAAAGAGGGGAGAGAACCTGCTTCCTCAATTTAAATGCTTATTCTAAAACGTTATTCATCAGATCCTGCCAGGTTTTGAAAAAGTTCTGCACAGATCCTCTAAGTGAGAATTTGATTTTTTCCCGTTTCAAATATTATATAACATCAGTTACTCATGGACTTCAAATAGGAGAGTTAGGATTCTTCCAGTTGAGCAAGATAAGTCTACGTGCTAATAGTGGAGTAAAGGTGATTACAGTTTGTTTCTCCTTCTCCACTTTAAGCTCATCTGGGAGTCCTCCAAACACAACTGTTAATGGGTTAGGAGGGATTGTGACACCATGGATGTCTGAAAGGCATTTAAAGATTTTGGTCCAGAATGATGTTAATTTGGTACACATACAAAACATGTGGCCTAGTGAGGCTGGAGCTTGATTGCAACTTTCACAGGTTGGATCTTGCCCTGGAAACATTTTGGACAATTTTAAATGAGACAGATGTGCTCTGTGATTTATAATTTTGAGTTGAATAATTCTCTGCTTTACGCATATGGAGCTCGAGTGAATTCTATGCATTGTTACTTTCCTCTCCTTTTCTGAGATGTTGAGTGAGAGATCCTTTTCCCACTGTACTCTTGGATCTTTGAAAGGAAGGAACTGTAAAATGGTTTTATATATTACAAAAATGCTGTCTGAGTCCTCGAGATTGATCAATATTTTTTCCAGCATAGAGGGACGTGGGAGATTGGGAAAATTGGGCAGGTTCTGTTTAACAAAGTTTCTAATTTAAAGGTAGTGAAAGAAATGTGTTGCTGGAAAGTTAAACAGTTCAATAATGTCAGTTCTTAACCACTGTTTAATTAAACCATAAATGTTCAGATTCTTCAGTCCTTCCTCATAGCTCATCTTGGAATCGGTCAAGCTGCTCTTCTCTCTATATTGTCTAGTTCTGCTGTGTCATTTTTGTAATATGGAGGCAAAACCTGCCCACAGTACCCCAGGTGAGGCCTCAAAAGTGCATTATTGAGGTTAATTGTAACTTCCCTTGACTTGTTCTTGTTGTGGAAGAAACACGTTGTTCAAAGAAGGCACACAGAGTCTCGAGCTTTATTGCGTGATGCATACACGGACTCAAATCAAATGAAATGAGCAATTAGCAAATTCACCCAGCTTACATTTCTTACAATTCTTGTCACTTATGCAAAATACTCTCCTCCTTCTAGTTCTTCCCATCATTTCCTAATGTTCAAACCCAACATTACCTATTGTCCATAACTTGACCGAAAATGCCATCATTACTTCATACTATGCAGGTGTCTGAAACGTATTCATTGATCAAGTACAAAGCTTAAATCGAAATCAGGAGGACCCAAATATGAGATACCGTACTACTCAAATGAAAGTTACTTGAGGTCCAAGCATCTCTCAAGGTTGAAGTTTTAAGTAGCTGCATTTCTAAAACAGTGGTCTGCTAATCCCTCTCAAAGCACACAGTGTCCTTGCCTGAAGTCTTTAAGCTTAGCAGGAATATATTGGTGGTTTGCAGCTGCAAAGAGAAAAATAATAAAATAGGCAGGCACAGGCTTTTTATGATTTAACCCTTACTATACTAGCGTGCACTAAGACACTTTGAATATATTCAATTCATCGACTTTAAGAATATACTTTTCTATATTCTACACAAGTCGGCCTGCATAACCTAATGTCATATTAGTTCTCTTAATCACTTTTGTACGCTGCATCTACAAAAGCAGCTACAACTTCTGCTAACTTAGTGCCACACTTCTCTTCATATGTAGAAAGTTTAACTTTGTCATAAAAGTTATAACTAGAAAGTTCAAGCTTAGCTTGGTAAGAAAGGGCCAATTAATGAGCAGTAGGCATGGATTTAGATGGGGGAGAATTGGTATTCACTAATATGCTGGAACTCTATAGTATAAGGAAGGGAAAAAAGCATACAATCCAAGAAGTGAATTAGACTTAAAGAGGAAATTCAAGGTGTAATTCTCCTATAACAAGATTTGAAGTTTTGTACTTTGAGGGAAATATTTCTTCTAGAATATATTCTAAAGCTGCATCTTTTTGACATCTTCTTCTTCATCCCATATCTACTGTATGTGGGGTTGATGTGCTTGATCAGCAGCAAAACAAGCCCAGTCAAGCCCTTTTCCTTCAGCTCTTCTTCTACTTTATCTACTTTATCTATCCAACTTTTGCTTTTTCCTCCCTCCTTTGCTCACATATGCACTGTCTCTCCTCATCACATGTCCATACCACTTCATCCTACCTTCCTATACTTTCTTAGACATCTCTCTCACTTTTGTTGTACTTCTGATTGTCTCATTTCTTCTTCTATCCTGTTTTGTAACTTCACACATCCATCTCAACATTCTTATTTCTGACACTTCTAACTTTTCCTGTGCTCCCTTTCTTAAATATGATACAAAATATGACAATGCTGGAGATTTGTAACCATAATGCAATACAATTTTTTTCCATGACAGTTTTTCTGAATATATTGATTCATATTTATGAGAATTTCAATGTCTTTTCAATTTCAGGCTTCAATTGTTTATTATTATCAGGAAAAATTTTACCGGCATGCAATAAACATTGCAAATGAACAGCTGAAGAAGAATGTTAATGACCCGGTGATGATGTTTTTTAAAGCTTATGGAGCATTAATGGAAGGTGAGCTTGCACTGATAGTTCAGGTTTGGTGAAAGTTACCTGTTGTTGAATTTATTGTATTTAATTTATCAATGAAGTAAACTCTTATCAGAATTATCTTATCAATCAGAAGGCACCTTATAGAGACAAATATGCAATAAAGCCATAAAATAAAATCCACACAGCAAATGCAAATGGAAATAAAAAAAATTTGGATGTGAGCATCAGTAGGCTTTGTGTCGTAGGAGCCAAGTTACCTGAACTATTCTCTAACATTTCAGTAATTATTTACCTCTCTGATGCTGATCTTTCTGGTTATAAAATAGGTCATTATGACAACAATTGATGAGAAAAATTCATAATTAATTGCAGAATTATTGTATTTGAGGGTTCCTCTAGAGTTTCTCTTTCTTTTGCACAGTTTAGCTGAAAATCTAATCAGCACATCGTCATCTCATAACAGGCTTAAGTTTCGAGTTTGGTATTTTTCCATCCAGCTGTTTTAGCTCCAGACCATCCTCAAGAAACTGAGACACACAGCCACACACACACCCATCATGGAGATATCATTGTTTTCGGTATCCAGGGGCAAACGTCAAGATCCGTCGAAAACCGGAAATCGAATATTTTTGATGTATGTAAAGCTCTCACAACCCCACAGTTAGACGATACATTAGGGTTGGGGAGGGAGCAAAGCAAAAAGGCTGCACTAGTAGATATCGGAAGGCACTGAACACCTGAGACATTTTTACCAGCTAACAGTGGATCCAGAAAGTATTCAGACCCCTTCACTTTTTTCACATTCCGTTCTGTTGCGGCCTTTTGCTAAAATCATTTTAAATATTTTTCCCCACTTTGATCAACACTCAATACTCTCAGAATGACAAAGTGAAAGCCAGATTTAAGACATTTTTGCTAATTTATTAAAAATAAAAAAAACTGAAATCTCACATTGACATAAGTATTCAGACCCTTTAGTTAGTACTTACAGTAGGTGCTACACCTTTGGCAGCAGTTACAGCGTGGATTGGGGAGGTTCCTGCTGTTCGTCTCTGTAGATCCTCTTAACCTCTGTCAAGTTGAAGGGACGTGGTCAGCTATTTTCAGGTCTCTCCAGTGATATTTGGTTGTGTTTAAGTCTGGGCTCTGGCTGGGCAACTCAAGGACATCTACAGAGTTGTCCCTCAGCCATTCCTGTGTTATCTTTGCTTTGTGCTGAGGGTCTTTGTCCTGTTGGAAGGTGAACATTTGGCCCAGTCGGAGGTTCAGAGCACTGTGGAGCAGGTTTCCATTAAGGAAATCTCTTGACATTTCTTACTTCAGCTTTCTCTTGACCCTGTCTATTCTCCCAGTCCATGCTGCTAGACAACAACCCCACAGTATGTTACTGTCACCACAATGCTTCACTATTGGAATGGAATTGGACAGGTGATGATTCTATCTGCAATTCATTTGACAGAAGTATAAAACCACAAAGATGTCTACACTGCAATCGTGGTAAACAAATTTGCTGATCTTTCAAAGCTTAAAGTCCATGATACAGCAGAGAAGGGCTGTTTTTGTCCTTGAAGGAAGCAACTGTGGAAGGAGCTTTGTTCCAGCCAACTGCATAATTAGAAAATGAATCTTTTGTATTAACAAGGAATATTTAATTAAACATTCTACTCTTTGTGCATCTAATCATTCATATATGTCAGCAATTACCTTAATCTGGACTAAACGTGTCTGAGAATGGATCTATAGACTTCTCAATTTGTGAATTGTCAGAGAAAGTCAAGGATTGTGAAAAAGAGATGAACCGTCTTTCAAGTGCTGCTGTGGTGAGCGATGAGCTGTCCTCCAAGTAACTGGTTTTGTTTCTTTTTGCAGGTCGTACACAAGAAGCTATCCGAGAACTGAATGAACTGAAGGACCATCCAGATGTTTCTCTTTGCTCCATAATGGCTCTCATTTATGCTCACAAGCAAAGTGAAAGCTTAGGTGAGTTTTACACAGTATTGTAAAATTACTAATGATGTGTTCAAATGTAAAGTTTACTTTTTAATTCTGCTTGGACAGAACTATTGAGGAGCAATACAGGTATTTTGACAAGGAGTTCCTATCACCTCTTATGTAGTTTAGTTTATATAGATAATGAAACAAACATTTAAGCAAAACAAAGGCAAAACTCATCGTTTACTTAACCACAACAAAAATAATATTAATAAAAAAATCACGCATGAAGCAAATACGAAACTCTAGATCAGTGCCTGCTCATCTTCTTCTTCTTCTTCTTCTTCTTCTTCTTCTTCTTCTTCTTCTTCTTCTTCTTCTTCTTCTTCTTCTTCATCATCATCATCTTTTCCTACTTCTTTGTGGAGTTGATGTGCTTGATCAGCATTCTCCAAAAATTCTGCCCTGCACCTCCTCGCCAGTCAAGCTCTTTTCCTTCAGATCCCCTTTTACTTTATCCATCCACCTTCTCCTTGGCCTTCCTCACTTTCTCTTCCCCTGTACTTCCATTTCTATCAGTCTCTTTTTTCTCTAGTCTGTAAATAAGTGCTTTGCTTAAACAGATTCATGTCTTTCCCTTTAAAGAACACAGATAAAGAGTCACTGGTAATCCCATCTATCAATATTCTGATTATCCAAACATGCTCTCGAGTCAGTAACACTTGCAAGGCAGTCACCAACTCAGACTGGGAATGTAGTGCATTGCAGGTCACACTTACACCCACATTACACCCCTTGAAGGAGATCGGTTCTGAAACCATTAATAAATGAAAAACATTTGTCTACCTAATATGTTTGCTGATGATACCAAGATAGGTGGATTGACAGATTATTTGGAATCCGTTATATCATTACAGAAGGACTTGGATTGCACACAGGCTTGGGCAGATTTGTGTCAGATGAAATGAAATTTCAGTAAATGTAAAGTATTACACATAGGAAGTAAAAATGTTAGGTTTGAATATACAATGGGCAGTCAGAAAATCGAGAGTACATCTTATGAGAAGGATTTAGGAGTCATAGTGGAGTCTAACAGCTATTGACTTACAGACAGTGTTCAGAAGCCATTAAGAAGGCTAACATAATGTTAGGTTATGCAGCAAGTCCAAGGAGGTTCTGCTCAAGCTTTATAACACACTGATGAGGCCTCATCTGGAGTCCTGTGTGCAGTTTTGGTCTCCAGGCTACAAAAAGGACATAGCAGCACTAGAAAAGGTCAAGAGAAGATCGACCAGGCTCATTCCAGGGTTACAGCCATTGAATTATGAGAAAATATTTAAAGAGCTGAGCCATTTCAGATTAAGAGGTGACATGATTGAAGTGTTTAAAATTATGAAAGGAATTAGTACAGTGGATCGAGGGGGACTGTTATTTTAAAATGAGTTAATCAAGGACACTGGGACATAGTTGAAATATCAGGAAGTTTTTCTTTACACAGAAAACCATAGACATTTGGAATAAGGTTCCTTGTAGCATGGTAGACAGTAAGACTTATGGGGACTTTTCAAAATTAAGTGGATAGGACTGGTGAGCTTTGTTGGGCTGAATGGCTTGTTCTCATCTAGATTGTTCTAATGTGCTGAATAATCTGAACATGAACCATAGATGCATCCACCTTAATAAAAGAATAAGTGTCTGTTTGTGTGTCCATCGGGTTGCTTTGTTTACGCTATCCAAAAGATCCAAAGATGGCGCATCACAAACATACGCACTGCTTTTATGAATCCTGTACCAAATGGCATGTAAAAGAGACATGGAAACTCAACAAACACACTGCACTGAAATGTTAATGCTGAATACATCCAAACAGGAGTAACTGCTGGACAGACAGGAAATAAGCTTATCCACCTTAATAAAAGGACAAGTGTCGGTTTATCTGTCTATCTGTGTGTCTGTCTGGTTTCTATGTCTCTTTCATTCCAACAGATGGTGCACTGAAACATTTTTAGTAATATAATGCATTACTACAGGTGTTTGTGGTGTGCCATTTGTTGGAATGACAAATTCAATGTATGTTGTATACATTCCAAAATAGTTGGTGCACTGTAAACAGTAACACTGAGGTCTGTGTTGGTTGCTTAGATTTCCACCAGTCGTTGACGGGTAGCACATCTAGTACTGTACATAACTGATTTAACACTAGAAGTGCATTATTCAATGCTATTGCATGAATTGAACCAAATATTTTTAAGGTAGCAGACTATTCAAAAGTTTATTTATCTTTCTGTTTTTTCACTTGTGTATTATTAAGACAGAGAAGCTGTTTCAGATTTGGAAACACTGTTGAAGACAAGTCGGAAGACAGCCGGAGAGCAAGTGTTGTATCATGCAGGTCTATTTCTATGGCTCCTAGGGCGCAGTGACAAAGCAAAAGAGTACATAGACAAAATGCTGAAGATTTCAAGTGCATCAAAAGAGGTGAGTAAGTAATAAAAGCTGGAAATTAAGACAACAAGATAATGAACAACAGTACGAATTGAGAAGCTTCTGGCTGGTGCAGCTTTTTGTCCCTTAAAACATGGTTTGATTGTTGAATCTGTGTACCTTTTCCTAAAAGTAGAATGTCATTGTGGTGCAGTGGTTAGGTTTGCTGCCTAATGAATCAAGCATCCTGTGTTTACGGAATTTAGTGAGTACATATATAAACCCTTGGCACATATTTTAAAAAGTTTCTCCGCACTGAGTAAATTCTTAAAGACTGAAGAGCAAAAATGATCCTGTTGTTTAAAAAGTATAGGCCATGAAGTTTATCATGAATCACCGGAAAATTAGTGGAAGCAATTATTAAGGAAAAGATCCAGCAGTACATGTCTAGAACAGGAATATTAGCAAATAGTTAGCATGGGTGCGGATAAGGAAGGTCGGTTTCATTATTATGCTATTATTCTATGAGGAAGCAACAAAGGCAAACAATAAAGGACGTGCATATGATATTATTAATCTTGATTGTTAGAAGGCCTTTGACAAGGTACCCTATGAGTGGTTGGAAATCATACTTAAAGAAGTGGGAATTTGTTGATGAGTATAAAACTGGCTCAAAGACTGGAAGCAAAGGGTTATGGCGAGATATTTTTTTCAGAATTGAGTGATGTTAAAATTGGTATCTGTTAGGGAGCAGTTCTGGGGCCGTTGCTGTTTTTAATGTACAAAACTGATCCAGACAAGAATATAAAAAGAAGCCAGTGAAGTCTGCAGATGATACCTAACTAAGTTGAAGGGTAGGTGATGTAGAATCAGCTGAATTGTTACAGAGGGATTTGGACAGCATACACGTTTAAGGAGGATTATGGAAGGTGAAATTTAACGCATTTATGTAAAGTATTACATGTAGGGAAAAAAATTGGTTAGATTTGAATATAGAGTGGGAGATCTAAAACTTGAAAGTACACCTTATGAGAATGACCTAAGAGTCAAAGTAGACTCATCCATATCTACATCAAGACAGTGTACAGAAGCAATCAAGCAGGCTAATAGGATGTGAGGTTATATATCACAAGGTGTGAAGTACAAGTCAAGGGAGGTTATGCTTGAGTTATATAACACACTAATGAGGCCTCACCTGGAGTACTATGTACAGGTTTGGTCTCCATATTACAAACAGATGTACAGTAGCCATGCTTGAGAAAGCCCATAGGAGAGTGTCTAGACTGATTCCAGGACTAACAGATATGAGCTGTGAGGAGAGACTGAAGGAGTTGAATCTTTTCAATTTAAGCATGTTGGAAGTGTTTAAAATTCTGAAAAGGAATTAATACTTCAACAGAATGCAGTAACATTGTTGAAAATTAGTCAAGGGCAGATTTCGTACAAATGTTAAAAAGTTTTTCTTCATGCAAAGAACTAGAAACACATGGAATAAATTACCAAGTAGTGCTCACAAAAAGTAGGACTTTAGGAACCTTCATATCTCGACTTGATGTGATTTTGGACAATCTAGGGGAATAGGATGGACAAGCTTGTTGGGCTCAATGGACTGTTCTCAATCATAATTGTTCTAATGTTATCCATACGAAGTTTGCATATTTTTCTTGTGTCAGTGTGAGTTATGGCTACTTCAGTTTCCTTCCCATTTTCCTCAAAGTTTAGGTGAATTGGCAACTGTAAACTAGCCTTGATGTGGGTGTATGCATGAGTGGGCCCTGTGATGAACTAGTAGTGCAGTGTCCAGGTCTGATTCCTACAGTACAGTACAGTACCTGATGCTGCTGGGATAAAGTATGCCCCCAGAATCTGTGAACTGGATAGAGCTGGTTTGAAAATTAAACTAACGTGCGTAATGCATGTAAGTCTTTGAAGATGTGGGGTGGAAACTGGAGTAGCTGGCCGGAAAAACAGAACAGAAATGGGGAGGACATGCAGCGTCCACACAGGCACCACCCAGGTGCTAATCAATGTGCCACAATCTTATTTTTTCTGATATATAATATACCAGTTAGAATTAATTTACAAACAAGACAGAGAGAGAGACAGAGAGAGACAGAGAGAGAGACAGAGTAAGTAATAGCTGCAGTAGTGCCATTTGAGTAATAGTGTGTGTGTGTGTGTACCCAGTGATTGACTGGCACACAGTCCAAGGTTGGCTCAGCCTTGCACCTAATACAGTTGAGAAAGGCACTGAGCTACATACTGGGTTGGAAAATAAGTGGAAAAATGTATGAACTGTCATGTGCGGTTTACTTTCATAATTATAATTTTGTAATGGAAAATGTGTCACTACATTCAAAACTAGCTGTCCCCTGCAGCTCCGCCAGCGTAGTAGTGAAACAGGACGAACTTTACAATTCAATAAACAAACTGGTACCACTAGCTAACTGGAGGCAAGTTACACTGCACACTGCAAAATGTGGCCACAGGTAGCATGCTGTTTGAGTGAGGGGGGCCCTGCCCGACTCCCCATTCCTGATGTCACACTTTCCCCTCCCCTCGGCTCACAGCCTCTGTTGCGGATTAGCGTGAATAAATCACTCCTGCAAGTGAACTATGATACTTACTGTGATGACAGAATGTTCAAGCAAATTACAGAAAAAAAAACACGATCTAAATCTGTTAAGTAGTTCTGTCATGAAAAGCGGACAGACATGCAGACAGACAGACGTTGTATTTTATATATATATATAGAGATGTATATTTTGGTATGGTAATGTAAAATATAATAAAAGCTATTCAGTACGACAAAATCATTAAGTAATGTTTTTTTAAGCAATGCTTCAACTTACTGATCCTCTTTTGAACCAGGGCCTTATTCTTAAAGGGTGGACTGAGCTTAGTTCTGAAAAGGAGCTCAGCAGACACAAGTCTATTAAATACTTTGAAGATGGACTGCAAGATTCAAAAAATGTATTTGGCTTGATGGGGAAGGTAAGTCGTGCACACATAAGAATTTGTTATTTTATGGATACAAAATATATTATGTTTTCCCAAATGTTTTATTTTCCTTGATTTACAGTATATAAGAAAAAATAAATGCTCTGGGACTTGATACTAAGTACTATGCAGTCTTTCTGTAGGAATACTAGGGGGCTTTGCCCCCTGCTCACTTCACTCGCCAACACCCTCAGCCTACGCTACGCACCAGCCACTTCGCGTCTCTGCTGCTCATGTACATGAATTTCACTTTCACCAAATAACAAATCTTTCATTTCTCGCAGATACACCTCTTCATTGAGAAGAAACACTACTTTTCCCTGATGGCAACACGAATTAGACAATCTTTAAGTCTCCCACTTAAAGTTTAATTCCGAACAATATATTCGATCTCTTTTCTGTGTACCGTTATTTCACGAGTAATAATTTCCATTTGTTTGCGCTAATGCGATCTTTACTCTCATTTTTTTGAGACTTTCGAATTTTAGTACTTTCATTATCTCTAACCTGCTCTGCATGTGTATCGCACCAACGTTTTTGAATTCTTTACGACGTTCTACTTTGTCATCTTCTCTTTGTCTTTTATTTCCAGCCCCGGGCGTGGTCAAATCTCTTGGCACAAAGTCTCGTTTCGTGGGATGTGAAAATGTCTCTCTGAGAAAGTCTCGTCTTGTTCCAGGATTTTTTTATTATAATAGAGAGATGTTTCACTGTAATAAATCTCTATTACAGTTCCTCTCTTAATTTTGCAAAACAGGAAACTGTAAAATATTTTTTATTTGGTAGGCACTATTCTCTACATACAGTACTCATAATTAAGTTGTTGAGTCATGTAATACTGAATAAAGTAGCATGTGTATCACCCTGTAATGGACTAGTGCCGTGTCCAGGACTGTTTCCTGCCTTGTGCCCAGTGATGCCAACATACAGTAGGCTCTAGTATCCTTTTTTTAGTTAAACTCATTAGTTTTGAAACTGTTATGCAATTCATATTACCCACAGGGGTGGGTTATAGTGAAAGTAAACACAGCATTTTAAAAAATGATGTCAGGCCATGCTGCTCTTTGTGGGCACTTCTGTGCTCTGCTCTCTGGTTTCACTGCTCACTTTGCCACTCAAGTGCGTTCATGTGAATTTCTGGTTGGACTATACAATGAAACACAAATGCACTGTTTATTTACTTATTAAATGAGTATCAGTATCAACCACGAAGATACATCTTCTGGCTGACCAGGTCACATTTTACTAAGGCGAAAGGTCAGCGTTACATCACAACTTTGAGAATACGAGTAGCTTTGTTTTCTCCAAATTCTACTCCGAGCTTCAGGTCCGTAGGGCATTCATGGTGGCTTTCCAACTTGGAAACTTGTATTTATCATTGGTCCAATAGCACATGAACATAGAATGCCAGATGCATTTTCTCAAGTTAAAGTCCAGTAAATTGTGACAGATGGTTGACCTTTACATTTTTGTCCAGGGGCTGCTTCCTAGGTCAGGACTATCTGAAAAAGACATAAATCTACCAAACAATTTTGAGTCCTTGTGGCTCAAGTCTTTATTCCACTCCTGATCCTCCAGTACAATCAGAGGTTGTCCTTAATCTTTCTGAAAGTCACCTGCCTTTGTCCAGCAGATGATGGGATACTCAGACCCCAACTACTGAGCACCCTCGTTTATAAACTAGGGATGCACCGATACCACTTTTTTGGAAAACGAGTACGAGTACTTGCATTTCAGTACTCGCCGATACCGAGTACTTGCCAATACCGAGTACTTAATAAAAACATGATTTAAATTTACAGGTAACAGCTTTAGTCATATAATTTAACAAAAAAAAACAAGAAACTCTCGTCTATCCACTGGGAGGTTAGGCTAATTAGCGACACGGGGCTAACACTGCTTGTCCAAATATCCGTGGTGAAACTAAACGCAGAGGAGGCTTGCAGTAGGCTGTGGGTATGTTTTTTCACGGAGTTGTGTAGTTTAGGCAGCTCCGTGTCAGTCATGTAGCGGCGGCTTGGGACATCATATCTGGGCTCCAGAACATGGAGGAGACGCAGGAATCCCACATTTTCTACCTCCGAGAGTGGCTGGTCACTCAATGCAATGTACTCGATAATTGCCTGTGTTATTTTCACAGCACGTGGATTGTCTCTGGACATTTTCTCTCGTCTTGCAAGAGTTTGCTGCAGCGTGGGTTGTGTTGGTTTAGAAGCGTGGGTAAACTCTTTGTACTCGTTGTCGTGTTGGGATTTTAGGTGCTTGATTAAATTACTTGTGTTAAATGCGCTACCTTTTGAGCCTCCTCTGGACAATTTCGCTGAGCACAATTTGCAGTCCGCCTTTGTTTTGTCGTCTTCATTCACTTTGAAATAGTTCCACACGGCTGACATGTCTCGCCTCGCCTTCTCCCCACTCTGAGCTGCAGCTGGGGCCTGGGGGCGGGCACTCGGCGCCTGTGATTAACCCCTTACATGCCGCTCAAACATAGACATTTCTCAGACCGTGGTATCGGTCCCCGGTATCGGGGGACTTTTAACGAGTACGAGTACTTTAGAAAATGTGGTATCGAGGCCGATACCAGATACCCGTTTCGGTATCGGTGCATCCCTATCATAAACTCCATTTCCTTTTGTTCTTCAAAAGAATAGACACCTGCTTTTATTGCTGGATTTTCTGTCATAGTAGCTGAGCAGCAGTTATCTTCCTTAAAGTCTGTAGAAAGTGGTGGTCAGGAGATGAATTCATTCTTAATATGGTACAGGCGTATTCCAATCTTAAGTAAACTCTGACGGAATGTCAAGTCTGAAGGCCAACTGCTTTCAAAAATGTAGGATTAGTGCTCCTGACAATCTGAATTTCTAAGTACCTTATGTGCCTATTGCTGCAATCATTTTATTTCTGTTCCTACTGACTCCCACCATGGAACTATGTATAAATCAACAAATACAGTATAAGGAAGAGGTAGGTCAGTTTCCGTGTGATTAGTAGTACTTGCATGTCATGGCGTCGAAGTGTGCATCATGTTCATGTCTGTAAGACATGCAAGTAAGAATTTCACTGCACTCTCCTCACATGACAATAAATGTTAAC
Organism: Erpetoichthys calabaricus; assembly: GCF_900747795.2. NCBI lineage: Eukaryota > Metazoa > Chordata > Cladistia > Polypteriformes > Polypteridae > Erpetoichthys > Erpetoichthys calabaricus. The sequence continues at coordinate 184,674,081 of NC_041399.2, forward strand.
TTTCCTTGACCTGCATGTTATTGAAGTATGGCCTTCTTAATGTATTAAGCCCCCTCATTATTCAGCAGTGTACTTATCTACACGTGCTTAATTATGTGTCTCAGACCTTGTCTAACCTCAGAGTTACTGAATCTCAGTGAGCAGATTTGTTAATGTGTTGTAGATTTTGAGAGCTGTTGACTTTTGACAGTAATGGAGATGTTTTAAGCAGTTAATTGTTTTTTCCTTTTTAGAGGTTACCAAATGTAGTGTAAAAAGTGCCTATAAGTGCCTTATCTGCACATGAGTGTGGGATGATGATTTCTGTTATAAAAATCCTATATTATTTTAATGGTTTTATTATTTATCATTATGATTTGTGGCTATGATTACTAAAGAATAAAATTCAGCAGATAGGCAACATTTGAAGATGAAGAGTGACACATTGTTTCAGCGAAAGAACACATTTTTGTATAAAGGAACAGAAAAGAAGTGCTGAAATTTTAAATTTTAGACTTGCTATCTAAGATTAGGACCAAGCATGCATGGCAGTGACAAAGCTGACAGGACAAATGGCAAACATTTAACAGGCTGTTTGTTTCTTAGGAAATCTCAGACTATAGCAACACACGCAGAAGATGCTGGTTTACACTTCTAACCAGAGCGGATGTCAGCAAACATGCTGTGGTTTTTAGTTAAAATGCCAAAATTGATCCACCTGTCCATTTCCTAGATTGCTAAATCCAGTTTAGAGTTGCAGGAAACATTGAAAGTGCTGAATGTGAGGAGAAAATCATCCACATTTCACACCTACACACACACACACACCCACACATATGTCATTCACACACACCTGTTCAATTTAGAGACTTCAGTTGACCTAACACGTGTACACTTCTCAGGATTATTGTACAGGACCTTAAGCATGAAGGAATCTTAATGGGTTCATCTCAACGATGATATACAGAAACACCTGCCTTCGGTATAATTTGAAAATCTTATTTAGTCATCTTTTATATCATTCATGTAAATTAGAAAATAATTAAGATCCTAAAACTGATTTCAAGGAATGTCTGTTCATGGCCAAGCCTCACGTGGAGCATTCTGTTCTCCTCCATATTTTTTGTCTCCTACCCCAGCCTACTCTTCCATCCATTATCCAACCCGCTATATCCTAACTACAACTACATGGGGGTCTGCTGGAGCCAATCCCAGCCAACACAGGGCGCAAGGCAGGAAACAAACCCCGGGCAGGGCGCCAGCCCACCGCAGAGCCCACTCTTACTCTTCCTAATTTTCCCATATTATAAATTATCTCTACCCTAATTTTCATTTGTTTGGAAATAAAACGGGAAGTTTGTAGTGTTTGAGTTCCCTCAAACAGCACGTGCTTTGCAGCAGTTAAGGGATTTATGTGCAGGTGAGAATTCTTTACTTTGTAGAATGGAAGGTTTCAGCTACTAAACCAACTCCACTTCAAAGAATATTGGTATCATATCATACAACTAGCTAAACAATGGTTTGCTAATCAGTCACTATGAACATTTATACTTGCGTAGTTTTGTGCAAACACTTCCACTTCTCCTCTTGTTATGCTCTGGCATTTCATGGCAGCATTTTCAGTCTCAAGTCAAGTCCAACATATTGTCATGTGTTCATATTACAATGAAACAGCAAAACTCTTACTTGCATGTTTCCTCAGAAAAGGTGACAAAATACAATGCAAAAAATAAATACATATTCTATGCAGTACACTAGCATTCAAAAGTTTGGAATGAAAACGACGGAGGACCTGTAAGGTGTTTATTTTTTAAACTATACACTCTGATGTCCTTGTCCTCTTATGCTGTTATACACTTGGACCTTCTCCCTCTTTTTCTATCCTGGTTAGATTCTGTCAGGATGGTAATAGTCATTGTTGTCGACCGAGGGAGCACATGTGTCTACCGAAGAAATTTTGGGTATCCAACTGGTTCACCCCTTTTAATATGTAATCAACAACAACAACAATATTTATTTATATAGCACATTTTCATACAAAAGATGTAGCACAATGTGCTTTACAGGATGAAAAAAGAGAAAAAAGGCAAAATATAAAAAATAAAATTAGGCAATACTAATTAACATAGAATAAAAGTAAAGTCCGATGGCCAGGGAGGACAGAAAAAACAAAGACATCTAGAAGAAAAAGCAAAATCTGCAGGGGTCCCAAGGCCACAAGACCACCCAGCCCCCTCTAGGCATTCTACCTAACATAAATGATCTCAATCAGTCCTCATGGTTTTCAGGATTCATGTAGAAGAATTTGATGATGATAGTCATGTAGACCTCTGGCCTTCAATCCATCAATGTAGGGACATCACGGTGCTTTGATCAGGTGGTGGTGGTGCAGTTCACCACCACAGAAAACCGGAAAGAGAACAGCAGAGAAAGTAGGGGTTAGTACGGATTTCCGAGCCACCAAGAATGATAATGATAATTTAATGCATATACAAGAAGCTTGATGGCGCTTAATAAAAGGGGTAAGGCGACATCACCTGGAAAACTGCTGCAAAATAAATCAAAGTGTAGGTCACACTGGTTACGTTGGAGCGCCACCTGGTGGTCTGCTTGTCGGGCACGCCTCAGCATTATAGTTGTTGGACAGGAGCAGGTGGAGTCAGACAACATCATCAGCAACAACATCATTGAGTCCCAGAGTGGTAGTGATGAGCCTAAAAGCTGACCCTCTGACACACATGTGTGACAACAACTTTTCTTGAAATCTTCATTTTCCTTCATTCTGCCAAAAAAACAAATCAATAGATTGACATGTTCCTTGAGGATGTTGTTTCATTTCGATTATTTCTGAACCCAGAACTGTATTTTTAGGGGTGGCAGTGTCTTGCAACCAAAAGAAAGACAATTCACTGGCTTTATTAAACAGAATAACAGCTTTCAGCTGTGCTAATGCAATTACAGAGATTTCTCTAATAATCAATTAGCATATAAACATGATTAATTAAGCATAAGCAAAGGGAGTTTACCATTAGGACACTGAAGCAATGGCTGCTGAAAACAGGACTTTGTAGTCTGATGTGAAAAATAAATTTAAAATCAGCCATTTCAAGCAGTATTAGTCATTAGCAATGCTTGTAATGCTGCGTTTATAAATTAATGTTATGGTATCTTGACAAAAAAGTCAGTGTCTATCAAAAACATGGACATGCGCTGGCATCCTGAAGGTTGCCGGTTCGAATCCTCGTCACTGCCAAAAGAGATGCTACTCTGCATCTTAACCTTCACTTGCTCCAGGGGCGCTGTACAATGGCTGACCCTGCGCTCTGACCCCAAGGGGTATGCGAAAAGATGCATTTCACTGCGTGTTGTCCTGTATAACTATGTATGTGACAAATAAATAATTATTATATTTGTGTGTGATTACAAAATACCAGTATGTGTATTTTTTGTTGACCCCCCGCCCCCCAGTATTCAATGATTCTGAGGGACTTCTCACTTACATATTTGGTACAGTAGCTGATCTAATCTTCTGTCCTATAACTGAGGATTTTAGGTGAAATTGCCATATCTTCATTTGGCGTGTTTTCACTCAAACTTCATTTATGGTCTGTACTAACAGTGCATTCCTGATCTTCTTTATGTTTTTACTAAATAAATTATTTCATTCCAAGAATGAAAACATGAAAAATGTTAGTCTGCTCTGCTCTAAGTATCCTTTATCAAAAAGCAGTTTTACACTTGCAAGAGGTGGTTACACCAATGTTTTTTTGCTGTTTGATATTGATGCCACCATTGCTTTGTGCTGCAAATAAATAATTAAGAAAATAATTAATGACAATAACATTCGCTAAATGTGGACTTTTTTTTCCTAAATAGGTGAAATATTTTACAATCAAACAGAATTATTCAGGAGCCCTTGAAATTGTCAACCAGATAATAGTATCACATCCTAATTTTCTGCCTGCATTGCTTATGAAAATGAAGCTTTTTCTTGCTCAGCAGAACTGGGAACAAACTTTGGAAACTGCACGGAGGTAAAAAGAATAATTTAACTTGTAATATTTGCAGTTCTTTGTGAAGTTTTTACACCTTTAGCCATTTCAACATTCCACTGGGTAAAAAGCTAGAGTTAATGGTATTAAATGTGGACGTGGGTGATATGACAGTCTGCTGTGTGTAGATTGAATGGTTTTCTCATGCTGTCATATGCTTTCCCTGCAGACTCCTCACACATCTCTGAATTAGGTGTGTTGCATTGCTTAGTGTAATTGCCCAGTGTGAATGAATGTGAGTGTATGGCTGTATGTACAACATGATGGTCTGCCATTCCCAAGAGCAGCTTTTGGGGGTGGCAAGTGGGGCGACCACCCTAGGCCCCGTGCCTAAGGGGGCTCCACTTTTGAGGTCCACGTGTCCCGTTCGAGTAGATTTGTCAAGTTATATTCTACACTATATATGTTATGGCCAAAATCTGAAATCGGCCAAAGTGGGAAGTGTGTGTTCGGCCAAATCAGAAAATGGCCAATGTCTCTGTAAATTGACCAGCCAATGTCCGATCTTTCCTTGATTTCAGGATTTGGCCAGCCATTTTGTGAAATAGCATGGGGCAAAGGGCCAAAGTCGGAAGAAAAAAGGCATGAGCAGCGATTTGTTGCACACTTAGTAGTGCAATTGCATCTAGTTTACCCTTGGCCGCCAGGAAGACGCGACGGTTCATAGTGATTTTTCTTCTGTGCCTATGGATTCCAGTGTGAGCAGTTTCTCGTGCAGAATGGAAAATTCACTTCTGAATCTGCATCTAAATTTTTAAGGATCTTCGCACCTTGAGCAGACATTCTTACATCAGCACATCAAATTTTGACAGGGAGTTCTCGCCACTTCGCAAAATGGCCAGCCAAAGTAGCATATACACTGGTCATTTCTAGTAATTCGGACTTTGGCCACATTTCTTTGCCAAAATGCGAAATGGCCGGCCAATTAGGGAACTGGCAGAACTTCGGGTTTTGGCCGTAACATATATATATTTGAGATGCTTCTATGAGGAACCCTTTTAAAATCCTTCTTCAAGGTCAAATTCCATACATGTATACTTGTAATTTGGGTACTTTTCTGGAAGAGGCCCTGCTAATTTCCGCATGATACTGCATCACATTTTGCACTGTCATGGTATTGTCATGAATTATGAATTGCACTTTTGAAATAGATTATATCATTATAGTTTAATAAAGTCTGCGTGTTATCTTGCAAAAATTTAGCTGAATACTGTAATGAGAAAATCCAGTGTATGTTAACATTATTTTTATTACATTCGTGCTCAATTTTATGCAGTCCACACATACCAGTAATAGCGTTTGACGTAACCGGCCCTGCATGGGATTGGTCAGCTCTAGGCCCTGTACATCCCTATGGCTGCCTCTGGTCATCCCATTCATTGTGGACTACACACCCATGACCTTACATCGAATGAACTGATTCAAGGAATGGAGGCACCAATACGTAAAGTGCGAGATTGTTTCACAGATCTTCACATCATGCTCTATACCCACAGCATAAAATAACAACTGTAGAAACTACCTAAAGTAAAATATTGCATAAATCAAGTTCTTCTATTTTTCTTGAATGCTAAGTCACAGAGATCCAGAGCCGGTCCTGGTAGTAATGGGTGATATTCAGAAGCCAGCAATGGACAGGGTACCAGTCCAACCCATGGAGACCACTCAGTCGTTCATACTGGACCAGTGTGGCGTAGCCAGTCAGAAAAATATGCACATCTGCCACAACATTCACTGAGGTGGAGGGGTTTCCTTTGAATTTGGTGGGTAAAGGATTGCTGTTGTGGAAGATCTTACAAAAAGCAATTTAAGGAAATTTGAAATCTGAAATTAAGGTACTGCAATTGCACTGATATTAATTATATTTGAGCTCAAAATGCCATTTGATTGTGAGAATGTCACATTGGTGGTAGATGCATAATGAAACAAGTCACCAAAGTTGCTGGTAGTTGACTCCACGACCAACAGAATCAAATATTGCAAATTTGGGCAGCTTTAGTTTCTTGGTGAGTTTTACAAATAGTCCTTTAGTTCAGCAGGCTAATGCACAGGTTTAGACCAAGAGCCATCAATGTAGAAGAAACCCAAATTTAAGACCACAATAACCCTGTGGTTCAGCTTAGCACTTTGAGGTTATGTAAAGGTTGAACCTCAGAGTAAAGCTTTATTTGAGAGTGTGTTAAAAGATGATTCTCCGCTGATGAAGTGTGACATCAAAGACATTCCTCTTAGCAGAGAGAAGAAGTGATGCTTTTGTCCGTGGAAGTTATCTACTAATCAGTAAAATGTGTTGTGTTTATTCAGTAATAATGGCTGAGACAAGCAATAAGAGATGCAAGCTGCAAATAAAAATGACATGTTGAGATTTCCGTGGTTTACTAAAAAAGTAAGAGTAAAGGAGACAGTGAAAGGACAGTGAAGAAAAGAGAAAAAACAGGCATCTTCTATTATTTGTTGTCATGACAATTGTGACCTGTAGGGGGCAGAGCAGCAACGCAAACACCAGACACAACCTCGCAAACACCACTCCCGTAAATTATTTCATTTAACAAAATACCTTCATGCCTTGCAGTATAGAGACCTGGGTTCACTTCCCGGGTCCTCCCTGCATGGAGTTTGCAAGTTCTCCCTGTGTCTGCGTGGGTTTCCTCCAGGTGCTCTGGTTTCCTCCCACAGTCCAAAGACATGCAGGTTAAGTACATTGGCGATTCTAAATTGTCCCTAGTGTGTGCTTGGTGTGTGGGTGTGTGTGTCCTACGATGGGTTGGCACCCTGCCCAGGATTGGTTCCTGCCTTGTGCCCTGTGTTGGCTGGGATTGGCTCCAGCAGACCCCCGTGTCCCTGTGTTCGAAAGGATTCAGCGGGTTGGAAAATGGATGGATGGAAAATACTTTCATAAAGCTTTCTGTCTCAATCCATTGCCAAATACAATTCTCTTCTCTGTTTTTCTCCTCCATTCCTCCCTGGTAAGCTTTGTCTTCTTCCGCTCATCTCCAACTGAGATGAGGTAGAGAGGCTTTTTTTATGTATGACCTGGGAGTACTTCTGGTGCAAGGATGTTGTCCGTAGGAAGTGCTTTTGGTTCAGGTGGAAGTCCCACAAAGTAAAGATCATAACTCCCTGTAGAACCCCCTGGTGGGTTCCTATAGTTCCCAGTATGCCCTGCCAGTGTCTATATGGGTACTTCAGGTCTTCTCCTGTGCTCCATTATACTGGTCTCCTAGTCAGGTGAGTATCTTTGATCCAGCCTCGCCAAGATGCCAGCATATCCACTTCCAGATTGGCAACTTCTGTCCATCTTCTGGTTGAGACAGGGACCGCCCTATCTCTCTTCTGCCCACTCACTAGGTTGGCATCCTGGCCAGGTAAGGAGTTGGAACTCATCCTGGCAGGGACACCAGCACATGCATGCTATCCACCACAATACTTAGTCATATTGTACCATTTTAGAATTGCTAATTAATATCTATGAGATATCGGAGAAATAGTAGAGTACTGCAGAAAACCAGTCAGACACAGGAAGAACATGCAAAGATCACATGGACTGTAACTGAGATGTGTATTAAAATCCAGCCTCCTGGAGCTATGACTCCCATTCATTTTTGTGAGAGACATTTATGCTTTGTACTCTTTGATTTAGAATTCTACAGAAGGATTCAACTAATCTGGAAGCTCTTCAAGTCATGGCTGTCTACAGCCTGGCAAAGGAAGGTGATCTGGCAAAGGTAAATTAAATTCACCTCTTCACTTGTGTAAGTATTAGTTAAGGTGGGTTAGTGTACTTGTATGAAGATTACTGCTGTTCAGTTTAATTAATAGTATATTTTTGTATGCAGGAGGTATCAGATATTTGTTTGGTTATTCTTTTATTCCTATAGACGACTTCTCATGTTGGTGAAATCATTAGCGTCCTAGAAACTGTAGAACCTTGCAATCCAAGTCTTCACAGTACGATACTGAGTCCCATCAGCAAAATGGTAAGTTGTAATTTAAATCTCTGCTGTGTTGATCCAGCTCATCCCCAAAGGAATATGCAGTCCCTGCGCTTTAGAAATGAATAACTAGTGCTTACCCGTGTTGTGTTTAAATTCTTTGAGCATCTTCTGCTTAAAAATGTTTTCATTTGTCTCTTTTAAAATCCACTTAATCCAGTTTAGGGTGACAAGGTGTTTAATATTCTGCACAACTCAAGCTATGAAGGGCAAATGTAAGCATGCACAGTATGTATGCAGAACAGAGTTGGTAGGGGTGAGGCACTTAAGCTTTACAGATTTAGCGTTGTGAGTCCAAGTGCCACACCTGTTTTTACGTTTTCTCCTGTGGATAGTCTAGTTATTATCCCACATTCCCAATTATGTTCAAGTTAGGCCAGCTGTCAATTCCAAATTGACGCCTGAGTGGCTGTGAATATGGGTGTGTGCGTGTGGGCCCATCAATAGAGTGGCACCCTGTCCAGGGATGTTTCCTACCTTGTACCCACTGCTGCTGGGGTAAGCTCTGGCATCCCTCAGATTTTTAACTGGATTCAGAAAGGTTTGTTATGTATTACACATACAACATTGAACAATTCTGCAATAACACAACTGCCTGCATGCTCTGACAGGCTAAAAACCTTAGGTTATAAATGTTATGAGCAGTGAGAAATGTCTTATAACTATTATCTTACTGTATATTTACTGCAAATCAAGTTGTGGCACATACACAGGAGAGATTTACAGGCATGTTCATTGATTGTAAATGTGGATGTGGTGAGAATTATGATGGTATTGTTTTAAAATATTAAACAAGTCTTTTTACATGAACTAAATGGTTAAATAAAAGTTAGTTTGTTCCATTGATTTTTTACATTTGTTTTATACATTCACTATATTAAATATTGTATAGTGCAGAGGTTTCCAACCTTTTTCCCTCCATTTACCCAGTGGCAAGTTTTTGAAAGAAAATGTACCCCTGCTTTTGCAAATTTACCCTGTTTTGTTCCATAATTTCAGTTTATACTGCTACCATAATAATGCAAATGACAACACGGCAATTCTAAGATACTGCTTTTATTATTTTTATTAAGTTCAAATAATAATACCAATAATAATAGCACACAATGATGTTCTTTCACTTATTTAAAAACAACTAATGATGAGCAGATACCAGTATACCACAACAAAACACACTGAGTTCATGAGAACACATCAGTCAGTGAGACGCTTGTTCTTGCTTTTCACCTACGATTTTGGATATTCAATTGTTGAAAGAGGATCTTCGTGACTTCACCGTTTAAAAGCAAATTTACCCTGAGTGGTGAAATTTACTCCAATTGGGAACCCCATTATAATATCTTGTTTCTGATGTTTTGTGAATATCTATAATCCTAAAAGTCTATTTTAAGAACAAATAGTCCAATATGGACTTGCTAATTACTGTGTATCTCCCCTTTGCTTGTCTACACTGCTGGATACGGTTTAAGGTAGTATTGCACTGTAACAAGAAAGACACGAGTACATCCAAAAGGTGTGGGGCAGCCACCCATATATTGTGCCCTGGCTACAAAAGGTTCATTTTTATGAGTTGTGTTCAGGTTGAAGTCCAAAACAGAACTGATGGTATGGAGGCAAGATGGTGGTTTTAAAGGCCAGTACAGGAAGTGATGTAATTGGGACCAGAACTGGAAGTGATGTCATCAGGACCGGAAGTGACATCATCAATAGCGCCAGAACCGGAAGTGACATCATCAATGGTGCCAAAACTTAGTGGGATTTCCCGTGGATGGTCTGCAAAGGATTGAGAGAGAGAGTTAGTGCAGCTCACCACCCCCGGTCTGGTGTGGTACAGAAATCCCTCGCTATATCGCGCTTCGACTTTCGCGGCTTCACTCTATCGCAGATTTTATATGTAAGCATATTTAAATATATATCGCAGATTTTTTGCTGGTTCGCGGATTTCTGCGGACAATGGGTCTTTTAATTTCTGGTACTTGCTTCCTCAGTTGGTTTGCCCAGTTGATTTCATACAAGGGACGCTATTGGCAGATGGCTGAGAAGCTACCCAACCAAAGCACGTATTAAATAAATTTTAAATTAAATAAAACTCCTCAAATATATTGTGAGCACGGGGGCTGTTCGCACCCCTACAGGATACGGCTGCTCCTCAAAAAACGCTGAAAGATTACCTTCACATTGCTCTCTTCCTTGCTGGGCTTACATATGGCTGCTTTGTCAAGTGATATGCTTCCGGCACGGTGCTTCGCATGCTTAAAAGCCCAAACAGTCCTATTGATTTTTGATTGTTTGCTTTTCTCTCTTTCGCTCTGACATTCTCTGCTCTTGACGGAGGGGGTGTGAGCAGGGGGGCTGTTCGCACCCCTAGACGATACGGAAGCTCGTCTAAAAATGCTGAAAGATTACCTTCACATTGCTCCCTTCTGTGCAGCTGCTTTGTCAAGCGATATGCTTCCCGCACGGTGCTTCGCATGCTTAAAAGCTCGAACGGCACGTATTGATTTTTGATTGTTTGTTTTTCTCTGTCTCTCTCACTCTCTCTGACATTCTCTGCTCCTGACGGAGGGGGTGTGAGCAGAGGGGCTGTTCGCACACTGGCCTAGAGGATACGGACGCTCCTCTAAAAAATGCTGAAAGACTACCTTTATATTGCTCCCTTCCTTGCAGCTGCTTTGTCCGGCGGTGCTTCGCATACTTAAAAGCCAAACAGCCCTATTGATTTTTGTTTGCTTTTTTCTCTCTCTCTCTCTCTGACATTCTCTGCTCCTGATGCGCACTCCTTTGAAGAGGAAGATATGTTTGCATTCTTTTAATTGTGAGACGGAACTGTCATCTCTGTCTTGTCATGGAGCACAGTTTAAACTTTTGAAAAAGAGACAAATGTTTGTTTGCAGTGTGTGAATAAAGTTCCTGTCTCTCTACAACCTCCTGTGTTTCTGTGCAAATCTGTGACCCAAGCATGACAATATAAAAATAACCATATAAACATATGGTTTCTACTTCACGGATTTTCACCTTTCGCGGGGGGTTCTGGAACGCAACCCCCCTGATCGAGGACGGATTACTGTACTACTATTATTCAGGCCCCCTAGCTGCCTTCCAATCGCACGTGTGTGACAGACTTGGTGGCATATTGGTTAGTGCTGGTGCCCACACAATGCCAGGTACCTACAGTAGCACTCCTGCCTCCATCACTGCCTTTTCTCAGTGTTTGCCTCACTAGGTGTGAATGAACTCTGGATATGGCGCCATTTCTCTCACACACCAACACTAACTCATATTGGGCCAATTTAAAGACATCACTTAATTTAAAATACATGTTTTTTAGTGGCTGGAGAAAAAAAATGAAATTTCACACCTGCCTGATCCAGTTGAGGGTCACGGATTCCCTTTTGCACTCTGTAATAAAAATATAAACACAGTTGATGCACATTTCACTTTCAAATGTTGCTGGGGTAGAGTGTCAAAAATGTGTGAATATTTTAAGAAGATAGATCTGTTATCGTTTCACATAGTTATTAGGGAAACAACATTTTATGTGAATCTTAACAGTGTGAGATTGAGCAACAAAGTCTTACTTGAATACACGGCCTGGAGTTACTGTACTGAAAAGCCTTATGCATTGAAAGTCACTAGCTGTTTATTAGGAATATTTCTTACCCATTACATTCTGACCAACGATGTGTGAAACAGGTGAGTTTCATTTCATATATAGTTTTGCAAAACTGACACTATGGTTTGTTTTGCCTGCAATTTTGCAGTTGTGAAATGCGAATCTCACTAAAAATAGTTTTGGGAGATTTTAAAAGGTTTCTTGGAATGTAGAAAACTAAGAATATTGCTCCCTAAAACCTCCTTCACACTTTTGTGTTTACCTGTTTACTTTTTTGCAGCTGCATAATGCAATGTAATCTGTCACACGTCTTTTAAATCAATTCTTTTTGTGCCTGTCATTGCTATCACTGCGGAGCACTTATTTTAAAATGTGCCAAAACGCCACATTGTGCACATTACTGTGTTTTCTACAAAGGCAAATCTGACTTCACAGGAAGCTGACCCCACGCCCTGTTGCTCTGTTATCCAGTAAACTGGACTGTCCTGTTTCTTGGTGAATGAATGTGTTATCCTTGGTCTAATTTTCTACTTGATATTTGAGTGGTAATAAAACAATTCATCACAAAAAAAGACTCAACTTGGTCACTATCTTAGCAGTTTATATGCTCCCTTCCATGTTTTTCCAGATAGCCTGCTTTCCTGTCATATCCCAAAGACATTAAGGTTTGGTGTATTGGCAATACTAAATTGGCCCGGTGTGAGTGTAGGAGTGCCATTCAGTGTGTTCTGTGTCCCACCAAGGTTACTTCTGCCTTAGGCCAGATGCTTGCCTGTGACAATGATGATTTCTTGATAATACTATTAATTTACAATTGTTAGATCTATGTATGTTAATCAATTTTAAGTTGCTCATTTTGCTCTGTGTTTAATATCGGCAGAGTTTCTTTGCAGCCTTTGTCGATTTTCGTAAAGTATTCAACACCGTTGATTGAGCTGCCCTCTAGGACATCCTGAGATTTTGTGGGATCCCAACAAAGCTGCTGGATATCATGGCCGGCCTGTACACTGGTACTGTGAGTGCTGTGCAGAGTGGAGGCAGAACCTCTTCGTTTTTACCAGTTGATTCTGGGGTTCATCAGGGGTGTGTTCTGCTCCTACTCTGTTCAATGCTTGCATGGACTGGGTGTTGGGCAGGGTTGCGGAGTCCAGAGGCTATGGGGCATCAGTTTGCAAAGAAAGATTCACTGATCTTGACATTGCTGTTGATGCTGTGATCTACGCAGAGTCATTGGAGGCTCTGATTGGGGCTCTCGAGAGACTGAGCAAGGAGTCTGAGTGTCTGGGCTTGCGAGTGTCCTAATAAAAACCAAGATCCAGGCCTTTAATGACCTCTTAGTCACAGCCATCATTTGTGTGTCTGTCTGCGGAGAGATTGTCAACTTTGTCGAGAGGTTTACTTATCTTGGCAGTGACATTCATGTCTCTGGTGACTCTTCATATGAAGTCAGTGGACAGATTGGGAGGGCATGGGTGTGTCATGAGGTCACTGGAAAGGGGTGTGTGGTGCATCTGATATCTCTGCAAAAGGATGAAGGTCCAAGTCTTTAGAGTCCTGTCTTGCTATACGGTCGCGAGACATGGATACTATCCAGTGTCCTGAGACAAAGTCTGGACTCCTTCGGTACTGTGTCTCTTCGGAGAATCCTTGGGTACCGCTGGTTTGACTTTGTTTCAAATGAGTGGTTTCTCATGGTGTCCCAAATGAGGCACATTATCTGCAGTGTGAGGGAGCGTCAGTTACAGCACTATGGCCATGTGGCGCGATTCCCTGAGGGTGATCCGGCTTGCAGGATTCTCATCGTTGAGGACCCGAGTGGCTGGATGAGGCCAAGGGGATGCCCATGTAACACCTGGATGTGGCAGATAAAGGGTCATTCCAGAGGGTGGAGTTGGACTGTGTGAATGCCTGAAGGGTTGTCAGCCAGGATCCTGAGCTGTTTCGTCGTGTGGTGGGTGAGGCAACACGCTGTACCAGTGCATGCTCCCCAACCTGACCTGACCTGACCTTAATCTAATTTGTAGTTTAGCTTTTCTTATGTACATTATGTAATTTGTAAAAATGAATCATTTGTATTTTAAGTGCAAACTTGGTCTACAACTCTTAGCCTGTACTTTGTGAAGAGCACTATACAAAAATAAATTGAATTGTCCCTGAAGCAGATTAAGTAGGTAGGAGGACATGAGGGTCAGGTTATATGGTTTGATCCTGAAAGCCAGCATAGTATACTGTGCTGTAAACATAGCCAGACCTGGGTGTAAAATAAACCAAAGAACTTTGTGAAATTCATTTAGCACAATATTGTCTATATAAATGTATTCTTTCTGGTCTTATAACAGTGTGGAAACAACCAAATGCTGTTACAGCAAATATCTAATGCAGTTGAGCGCGCACTCATGAAGGCGCCTACTGTGGCGGACATTGCCAATGAGCTCGGTTTCCTGCTACTCTTTCAGTCCAGACTTCAGGAGGCATCCTATTGGTATTCCAATGCAATGAAATTGGATGGAAACAATCTGGCAGCTCTTACAGGTACTACTACACTAATGGCTTATTTGATCATTTCATGGTGAGAAGAGAACTAAATCTTCCATGAATGTTTCTTTGGTTTAACCCCTGATTTTTCCATTCTGTGTCTGAGCTTACCTGACTAGGTAAAGATTGACTTGCAGCAGATATGGAGCAAACATTTTAAAATCTCAATAGAAACAGAAATAGAATTGTATTTGTCCTCAGATGGAAATATGTATATATACATACATACATACTATGTTCTGAACACACAGCAGAATGACAAAAAAAGGAAGATAAAACTACTGACTTGGCAGTCAGTCACAGTGAGGCATTATGCAGGTGATTTGCTGTCGGTATATGCTGCTGTTTTTTTTCTTTTTTTATACACCATTTTTATATCCGGGCATCACTGGTGTGGCCGTGTGCAGAAATAACAGGTCACAGGAAGGATGAAAAGCTGGGACACCAACTGTGTCGTCCTGTTTAATTGAATAAAATCCAACAAAAAGCATGCCTCTTGACATTTGTACAAGCAGCCGTTTGGGCAAATAATAACAAAAGAATTCAGTTCTTTGCCACAGAATTGATAGTCGTTACTGGAGCTCCATCCGGCAGGTCGCTCTGATCACAAAAGACACCTCCTTTCAAGTGGACTGGCTTCTTATATAGCACAAACTGGAAGGAGCGGGGCTAACTGCCCTCACTGGGCAGTTTCTCACTCAGAGCTGCAGGGAGAGAAGGGAAAGAGAATGTTAGCAACAGCAACCCCTCTCGCCCCAGCAGGTTATCACATACCTCAACAGAGCCCATGAGGAGATACCCTGACACACATTCGTGACACTGGCTAGACAGCATCAGAATGTTTTTTTTTTTGAGAAAATAATCTTAATATTATACTAATTTGCTATAGACCTGCTGTCTGACAGCTGGTTTCAAATACTGGCCAGTCTGCTGTTGAGCTGACATTGCATGTTCTTTCTGTGTCTAAGTGGACTTACTTTCCACATCCCAAAGATGTCATAGTAGGTTGACTGGTGACTTTCAGCTTGCTAAGGCGTGAGGGTGTACAGGTTTGTATCTGGGAGTATTCCCTGTTGTGGATTGGCTGCCCATCTAAAATTGGCTTTACCTTGTGCCTGATACCTCCTAAATAGGCTCCTGCACTCTCAATGCTAAACTGCATTAAACAGTTTGATAATGGACAGATTATTTAGAAAATTTCTGAAATGAGGAAAAAATATTACCATCCTACATTTTACATGTACTGTAAAACCAAAAGATGGCAGGTGCAGATCTCGCTACTGGCTCTTTATGTATTCCTAGTAAAATCATGCTGCATTGTCACAGCTGTGGTGAACTGTTCATACAAATTTATTTGATTACTGTGGCATGACATGACATTACATTCTTAAAACTGTTTAGTCCAGTTCAGGAGCACAGGTGCTTGTGACCACCCAGGCAGCGTTATGTGCAATTCAGTAGCCATCCCAGGAGATGGCACCAATCCAACACAGCACCCACTCATGCACACACCTACAACATTTTAAAATCTCCAATTCACCTAACTTGCACATTTTTGAAATATGGGAAGAAAACCACAGCACCAGGGGAACAACCAAGGGGGCACAGAGACAATGTGAAAGCTCCTCAAAGACAATGATCAGGCACAAGATTGTAATCCGGGATGTTAGGTTTGTGAAATGGCTACACTAACTGCTGCACCACTGTGCCACCTGGAATGAAATAGCCTGCATTAAGTAAAAGTCCATGGATAGCACTAACTGATTTTCAGAAGGCAATTCTTACCTTTAATTTCAGGGTGTTGAATTATTGTTTGTTTTGAAGACTTGCAAATCCACAATGTTTTTAGTCCATAGTTTATCATTACTGACACCATCCATCCATTTTCCAACCTGCTATATTCTAACACAGGGTCACGAGGGTCTGTTGGAGCCAATCCCAGCCAACACAGGGCTCAAGGCAGGAACAAATCCCTGGGCAGGGCGCCAGCCCACCACAGGGCACACACACACAAGCACCAAGCACACACTAGGGACAATTTAGGATCGCCAATGCACCTAACCTGCATGTCTTTGGACCGTGGGAGGAAACCCACGCAGACACAGGGAGAACATGCAAACTCCATGCAGGGAGGACCCAGGTAGTGAACCCAGGTCTCCTTACTGCGAGGCCGCAGCGCTACCACTGCACTACCGTGCCGCCCCATTACTGACACAATCAACCTAATTTACTGTTTCTGTTTTTTTAAAGGACAGATAAATAGATTGTTGAATAATTTGCAAAACAGATGAATAGATTCATCCATTAAAGTTCCTTCTTCATTCAGGTGTCATTCAGTGTCAGCTCCTTCAGGGGCAACTAGGGGAAGCAGAGCAGCAGCTGGAGTTTCTAAGGGAGGTTCAGCAATCCATCGGGAGGTCACCAGTAAGTGTTTTAGCATTAAAAATTTTGCACTTCACTTGTGCTGTCAGTCTCTAGTTTGTTAAAATGCCTAACAACCTCTGTGACAAGGTTACTAAAAGAAGTCACTGGACCTGGTAAATAAATGCATGGCTGCAACTGATGGAATCAATTCATCTTCTGTTGATTTCAGGAAGTTGCATACCTTGAAGCAGTTCTTTCTGCAAGAAAAGACAAAGGGGAGCAAGTTGTGAACGCTCTGCTCAACGAAGCCATACAGCTGCACTTCTCAGGAATGGAGGGCCTGCCTTTGGGAATGGAATATTTTGAGAAGCTCAATCCTAGTTTTCTCCTAAATGTTGTAAAGGAATATTTGGCTTTATGTCCACAACAGGTAATTCCATTTGTGAAAGACACAAAGTTTGCTGTTCCACTAGTTTAATTTTATTTAATTTTTTTTTTTTTTTTTTTACAAATGGCATACTGTATATACAATAGCCATCCAAGACCTTGAACTGCATTAACTGTGCCTAAGGATATTAGGTTGCTATATGTTACATATACACTCACAGCATCAATTGATTTAATTGTGGCACTTATTCTAATACAATGTCATGAGAAGCTACAAACCTTCAAAACAGCATCAATTCTTCTAGGTACACTTGCACACAGTTTTTGAAGGAACTCGGCTGGTAGGTTGTTCCAAACATCTTGGAGAACTAACCACAGATCTTCTGTGGATGTAGACTTCCTCACATTCTTCTGTCTCTTCATGTAATCCCAGACACACTCGATGATGTTGAGATCAGGGCTCTGTGGGGGCCATACCATCACTTCCAGGACTTCTTGTTCTTCTTTACGCTGAAGATAGTTCTTAATGACTTTGGTTGTATGTTTGGGGTCGTTGTCCTGCTGCAGAATAAATTTGGGGCCAATCATACGCCTCCCGGATGGTATTGCATGATGGATAAGTATCTGGCTGTATTTCTCAGCATTGAGAATACCATTAATCCTGACCAAATCTCCAACTCCATTTGCAGAAATGCAGCCCCAAACGTTCAAGGAACCTCCACCATGCTTCACTGTTACCTGCAGACACTCATTATTGTACCGCTCTCCAGCCCTTTGAAAAACAAACTGCCTTCTGCTACAGCCAAATATTTCAAATTTTGACTCATCAGTCTAGAGCACCTGCTGCCATTTTTCTGCACCCCAGTTCCTATGTTTTCGTGCATACTTGAGTCGCTTGGCCTTGTTTCCACATCGGAGGTATGGCTTTTTGGCTGCAACTCTTCCATGAAGACCACTTCTGGCCAGACTTCTCCGGACAGTAGATGGGTGTACCTGGGTCCCACTGGTTTCTGCCAGTTCTGAGCTGATGGCACTGCTGGACGTCTTCCAATTTCGAAGGGTAATAAGCTTGATGTCTTTCATCTGCTGCACTAAGTTTCCTTGGCCGACCACTGCGTCTACGATCCTCAACGTTGCCCGTTTCTTTGTGCTTCTTCAAAAGAGCTTGAACAGCACATATTGAAACCCCAGTCTGCTTTGAAATCTTTGTCTGGGAGAGACCTTGCTGATGCAGTAGAACTACCTTGTGTCTTGTTGCTGTGCTCAATCTTGCCATGACATGAAACTGTCTTCCACAACCTCACCTTGGTAGCAGAGTTTGGCTGTTCCTCGCTCAGTTTTAAGCCTCCTACACAGCTGTTTCTGTTTCAGTTAATGACTGTGATTCAATCTACGTGTGACATTGATGATCATTAGCACCTGTTTGGTATAACTGGTTGATCATACACCTGACTAGAATCCTACAAAATCCCTGACTTTGTGCAAGTGTACCTATAAGAATTGATGCTGGTTTGAAGGTAATAGGTAGTAACACCAAATATTGATTTGATTTAGATTTTTCTTTTGTTTGCTCACTTTGCATTTTGTAAATTGATAACAATAAACAATCATTATTTATATTTCTGAAAGCATTCTATGTTTACAGCAATTTTTCACACCTGCCTAAAACTTTTGCACAGTACTATGTATATATATATTGTCGCAGTAGATGCGTGGAGCCACCTCTAACACCCTCAGGTACCACTCCAGACACGTTGTAAAAGCACAAGACTTTTTTATTTTATAATTAAACTGTGCACAAAGCACCCTCCACTCCACACTCATATAAACACAACAATTCTCTCTCACAATACTCTTTCCTCCTCGCCCAGACACTTTGCCACTCTACCTCCCAGCTCAGCTCAGTGTCTGGGCTTTCCCACAGTCCTTTTATACACCCTGACCCGGAGGTGTTCCTGCCCAATCAGTCCACAGTTCCTTTTTTCCTTCCGGGTCAGGGTAAACAGTCCTTTTCTTCAACCTGGGAGCACGTCATTTCTTCCTGTCATGTGACCGTGACGTAATCCCGGGTTATAGGGCACATAAGAGTCCACGAGCCCCCCTACAGCGACGCCCGGTGGCCCCCAAGGTATCCAGCAGGGCTGTGTATAAAAACTACATAGTCCATGAGGCCCTGCTGGAACTCGGGGCACGTCCACGCTGCTGGGAGAGCTCCTCCTGGCGGCCTGGGGGTGAGGGCCGGAGTAAAAAGCTGGCAATCCTCCACAATATATATATATATATATATATATATATATATATATATATAATATACTATGCGGTGGGCTGGCGCCCTGCCCGGGGTTTGTTTCCTGCCCTTGTGCCCTGTGTTGGCTGCGATTGGCTCCAGCAGACCCCCGTGACCCTGTAGTTAGGATATAGCGGGTTGCATAATGGATGGATGGATATATATACTATGGTCTGAACACACACCAGAATGACTAAAAAGCAAGAAAACTTCTGTCTTGGCAGTCCCAATCCCAGTGAGGCATTATGCAGGCATATCACTGTTGGTATATATGAGTCCCTGTAGCGTTTCTTGACACCCTTCAGCAGAATAATTTATTGGCTAAAAGTCCTCAGTATTAGTGTGTCAGAGAGAGGATGTGCAGCATTTTTTTTAATTGGAACTCAGGTTTGTTTTAATTCTCGCTTTTTCTACGACCTCAAGAGGGTCCTGAGTGCATCCTGTTCCTGAGTCTGCCCTTTTAATTAGTTATAGACTTGGTGGGCCGTTCTTGAAGTAATGTTACCAGCCCAGCACACCACAGCCTAGAAAATTGCAATGGCCATCACAGAGTTAAAGAAGATGTCACTTCCCACATTAAAGGAACGCAGTCTCCTAAGGATAAAGAGAGCCTACTCTGCTCTTTCTTATATAGTTCCATTATGTTATGAAACCAGCACAACCTGACATTAATGTGGATCCCCAGGTACTTGTAGGAGTGGACCACCTTTGTATCCACTTCCTCAATAGTGACCAGACATAGAGGCTGTTTGATGCGGCAAAAGTCAATAACCAGTTCCTTGGTTTTGCTGATGTTAAGATGCAGACAATTTTCTTTGCACCAAGAAACAAAGTTCTCCACCTGACTTCTGCACTCTGTCTCATCCCCCATATTGATAGACCCCATAAGTGCAGAATCATCTGGGAATTTCTGTAAGTGACATGACCTGCTATTATATTTATAGTCTGAGGTGTACAGAACAAAGAGAAAAGGAGACTGGACTGTTCCTTGTGGTTCTCCATATTAGAAACAAACTCCTTGAGTCTCACAAACTGCGACCTGTTATTCAAGACACCAGAGGCTCATCCATCTGCATATCTTTAAGCTTACATGTTAACAGCAGATGGCTAGAGGACATTGAAGACTCTGCAGAAATCAAAACAATTCAGACGTGAAAATCAGTAGGCTTTGCACCAGAGGAACCAAGTTACCCAAACTATTCTCTAACATTTCAGTAATCATTTACTGCTCTGATGCTGATCTATCTGATCATAAAACGATACATTACGATAGCAATTGACGAGAAGAATTCATAATTAATTGCAGAATTACAGTATTTGAGGGTTCCTCTAGAGTGCTTCTTTCTCTTGCATGATTTGACTCAAAAACTATTCAACACATCATCATCTCATAATATGCTTAAGTTTCGAGTTTGGTATTTTTCCATCCAGCTGTTTTAGCTCTGAACAGTCCTCAAGAAACTGTGAAACACAGACACACACGCATCATGAAGATATCGATGTTTTCGGTATCAGGGAACTCTAAAACGTTGAGATCAGTCGAAAACCAGAAATCAAACTTTTTGACGAATCTAAACCTTTTGCTCATCCCGCACAGATAATAGGTTATAGTGGGGGAGGGCGCAAAGCAAAACGTAACCCTCACAGTGCTGCCAGCTTTCTCCAGGTGAGAATAAGCTTTGAGGAGAAGATAGATAAGTGTATCCTCTTCTCCGTTCTTTGTCCGATAGGCAATATAGATGCTTTTCATTAAAATGGTACATTAAAATGTATAATAAAATAAAAAATATTAATAAATAACCAATAGAAATCACTAAAGGCACACTGAATCTCCATTTAAAAATGGCCATGTATGGCGAGGTCTATACATACTGGGCAGTTTGTTCCATAGGCACAGATGAATAAAGCAGAAGGCTCGATCATCCATTGTATCTGTGAGACATCCAGAAAGTTAGAGGCTAGAGAGTGACAGCAGAAGTGAATGGAGTAAGTACTGAAGGTCCCAATGATACAGTATGCGAGTGCATAATAAGTAAGACATTTGTTTATGAGGAGCAGAATCTTATAGTGGATCTGCTTAACAGACAACCAGCATAAAATAAAAAGCAAAGGGGAAGTACATGGGAGCACTTTCATGTATTAGTAAGTACACATGCAGCACCATTTTGGATTCTCTGTAACTTCTGGGTGGTCTTTTTGGGAAGACCAACAAAAAGAGAGTTGCAATAATCCAAACGGTATGATATAAAAGTATCAACCAGCTTCTCAGCATCTGGCATTGACAGAGATGATCTGAGCTTGGTTATATCCCTGAGGTGATAGAAATGTGTCGAAGATAGAGAGACAATATGGCTTTGAAAAGTAAGAGTGGGGTCAAACTTAACACCTAGGTTTGTAACTAAGGAGGATAGGGGAATCATCTGGCCATTTACAGTAATATGAGTGCAACCAGACTTTTGTTTTATTT
Organism: Erpetoichthys calabaricus; assembly: GCF_900747795.2. NCBI lineage: Eukaryota > Metazoa > Chordata > Cladistia > Polypteriformes > Polypteridae > Erpetoichthys > Erpetoichthys calabaricus. The sequence goes on from NC_041399.2 coordinate 184,695,757, forward strand.
TATCTGATATGGAATGCCCACAACAATAGCTTCTGTTTTGCCCCGTTTAGCTGCAAACAGTTTTCCCTCACCCAGCACTGGATATCATCCAAGCATTTGCGGGCCTGTAATAATCCTACATGCCCTTTTGGAGAGGAGCCAGAGAGAATTAACACGAACACAGAGAGACAATACAAACCCCACGCAGACACATTAGTATGTGAACTCGGGACTCTGTAGCCATTAGGCAGCACTGCATTAGCCCGACACTCACGTTTTCAGTTGTGTGTTCCGTTCCATTTGCAGGTGAAGGCCCTCACAAGGGCTGCATTGTTATGTTCATATACTGGCAACTGGCTGTGGTTAACAACATGCTGAAGTGGCCTGGTCAGGCATCAGTGACTTGCTCCAGCCCTTTTTTGGGATAGCCAAATGCTATCAGGACCAGGATAGACCTTGGCAATGGAAAAACAAAATCATACTTGGTTAAAGGAGGGGTTCAATAACAGAAATACAGTTTTTTTCTTATTAATAAACTGCAAGAAACCAAAGTCAGATAGCACAGCTTAGAAAACATTGCTTTAAGGTATATTCTATCATACATAAAAGTGTCAAATCCTAGAGGTAAGAATTAGTTGTAATGGTCTCCGTTAGCAAATGCCATTTGTTTATTTTTCATACTGTAAATGTTTTAGTATTTTCAATATTATGTTATTCATCAAAAATTACAGGTTGGAAGATGGGTTATGTGTGCTGCTTTAACCGAATACGTGTCTAATCCAGCATTCCGATAGATTTCAGGAGGCACAGTATCGTGTGTCATTTTCGGTCAGAATATAAGCGTGTGACAGAATCTGCCTGCCCTGCATAGGTCAGCAAATGCTTTACGACAAAGAGATGCATCTACCCAATCCATGAAACTATATTGTTTATTAATGCTTTTTTGCTAACTTAATTATTTATTCTGAATTGCCACAAGTCCACAAGTGGAAATTCATATTCTGCTAATATAAATTGTATTTTTCCACTCAATGACATCAAACAACATAAATGTACTCCTACATGCAGTAAAATCAAGACAAGATAACTGCCAGAGTTTGTCAGCTTTGCTATACCCCAGAGAGTCACTTATATAGCATAAAATTATTAACTTGGACACTTTACAGAGAAATATAACTCTTTTAGTTAATGTACTGTTCAAGCATTCAAGTTTGATTACAAATGTAGTTTTCAGTTACAGTACTGAAGCAGTTGTAAACAGGCACAAAATTCTTGAAGCCATTGAATAGTTAAGTTGATGCACAGTAAATGGAAATATCCATGTGTAGAAATACTGGATGTACTGTAGTTCTTACATATCATCAGTGTGGTGTACACTTTAAACACATGGCCTTACAAAATGACTAGCATTTTAGAAAGTTATATTCTTTACATGCTTCATTCACCAATCATTACATAGGAACCACATTCCTTCCATTCTTCGTTAACTGCTCTGTCAATTGTAGGTGGCACATTGTTGGCCGCCCAATGTCCAAAGTATGAAGGCTTCACAATGCCCGTCTTTGTTGACAGGATTATTGCCACTCTGTCTCTTTTTTTTTGCAGGAAAATTGTTCCATTCTTACTGAATGAAGTGAGGATGTCATGGATGCATGGGGTTTTAGCACTGTAGCCTCATAACTCTAGGGACCTGACATTGTCTGTGGGCAGTATGTGTCTGAATGAGTATTCCATGGGTACTCTGGTTTCTTTTCACATTTCAAAGACATGCAGCTTAAACTAACTGATGTCCCTAAATGAGCCCGCATTGGCATGTTTGGTAATGTTTCCTGCAATGGACTCAACTTTTAATTCAATTCACTTTACTGTTATCGTACATTACAATATAGTAAAATGTATTTGGTGATAGACCTTTGCCATTATGTGGAATCTAACAGAGCATTGCACTTTCATCAACAGGCAGACTCTGGCTCCTTTTTAAACTGGAATAGCAGAATCAATTACAGAAAAATTATGAAGAGAAGAGAATAGTAAAGAAAGCCAGTGGATACATAAATCAACAAAGCAGATGGTTAAGCTAAATACAGCTCTGTTTCTGCAAAGTTGTGCTATACTGCCTTAAGACATGCTACATGAAATACCAAGGGAAAAGCAGAATGTCAGATTTACTTTTTTATTCATCTATAAAATATAGTCATCTCATAAGAAGTCTTGCAGAAGATTTAAAAGAAGTTCCAGCACAATGTGCAAGAGAAATAGAAGTTAAAAAACTGAATATTAGTTTTGTCGTCTGTGACTGTTACAAGCTGCCCCAGCACAAAAACAACAGAAGCAGGACAGTTCAGATGTAATGCTACTGGAATGCTGCTGATACTTTCGCTGCTTTTCATGAAACGGGTTCAGCCTTAATGTACTGTATATGATTTCATGTAGGAAGCAATTGACTAAACTACGTCTTTCTTAGTCTAAATTCTTCCCTGTGGAAGTGGATCTTTTAATGGCAGCAAAGATGCTCCATAAATGAGTTATAAATGTATTTATTTAATAACTATAAAAGTAGTGGCGTATTTTATGATAGTTTGATATGCATCAAGAATTTTACTGTTCTCTGTATATGTGACAATACTACTACCACAACTATTAAAGGCCTACAGTCTGCTTTGATAAACATACAAGATTTACAATGGACTTTGTGATCAGTGCCTTTGGCAACCCAATCCAAGGCATCCTCACTCTCATGACTTGTATTGCATACCTCAATACAATTTTCTTTTCAGATTTAGTGAACCTTTGTTTAACCAATAGTTTATTTCACAATCTATGAGAAAATTTGTCAGAGTTAAAGATTCTAAGATTTGCACTGGGTGTGACGGGGATGGACAGGATTAGAAATGAGTACATTAGACCAGTGTTTCCCAATCTCGGTCCTGGGGCTCCACTGTGGCTGCAGGTTTTTGTTCCAACCAGATTCCTAATGAGTGACAACACCTGATAACACTGATCTCATTTAATTAGCTGGTATTATTTTACTTTTATTCTAGTTTCAGAAAAGCACAGCAGCATGATTTTTACATTTATAAGACATTTAGAAATATTTCTGCTTTTACTATAGATTTAAAAGCTTAACTCTTTTTTGTTGATTTCATTATATTTTTCCCTTTCTCTGTGCAGTATTCCCCCTTTGTTATATCTAATTAATGACAATTAAAAATGAGCAGAGCAGACACGACACTGAATAATCAAACGCTGCAACTACTTTAACATCAGACCCACTAATTAGTAAATAATGGATTAATTAAACAATTAGAACACCTAGAAAAGTAGATTGAAAATCAACATGAAAATATTGTTAAAAAGAAAAAAATACATTATTTCCATATAACTGCTTGGTACATTTTAATATATATATATATATATATATATATATATATGGTTGAAATAGTTTTACTGTCAAATAATGCAAAGAGTATGCGACACATGTTTCACCCTAACTCTGGGCTCATCAGGCGTACACACTCACTGCATCCTCTCTCGGGAATCGAACCTTGCCGACTTGCTGACCCACCACAAGCGTTACCTGGCAGGTAACCACCCATACAATCAGATTGTGATTCAGACTATGAATGCCATGAATGTAATTACCCCGATCTACATACTGTCAAATAATAATAATAATTCATTACATTTATATAGCGCTTTTCTCAGTACTCAAAGCGCTATCCACACAGGGAGGAACCGGGAAGCGAACCCACTAGCTTCCACAGTCTCCTTACTGCAAAGCAGCAGCACTACCACTGCGCCACCTGTGAGGATAAATAAACGAACCACATGCCGTAGCGCAACGTTAGGGGCTTCGCCTCTGGCATCGAGGTTCGATTCCCGAGAGGGATGCAGTGAGTGTGTACGCCTGATGAGCCCAGAATTAGGGCGAAACACGTGTCGCGTACTCTTTGCAGTATTTGACAGTAAAACTATTTCAACTATTCTATGATCTGCTTCTCGCACCTGAAAAGAGGGCACCATGGCGGATGTTAGCCGACTTGCTGACCAACCACAAGCATTACCTGGCGGGTAACCACCCATACAATCAGATTGTGATTCAGACTACGAATGCCATGAATATATATATATATATATATATATATATATATATATATATATATATAATATTTATTTTTACCAAACTTAGTTTTCTAATTTCTATATTGTTCCCAAAACACAGAACTTGGGAAATAACACATCACTTAATTAGCCAAGGAGTCCAATTTAAAACAGAGACCGAGGACCCCAGGACTGAGGTTGGGAAACACTACATTAGAGGGTCGGCTCAAGTTGAACAGTTGGGAGACTAAGTCAGAGAGGTGAGATTGCGTTGGTTTGGACATGTGCAGAGGAGAGATGCTGAGTATATTGGGGGAAGGATGTTAAGGATAGAGCTGCCGGGCAAGAGAAAAAGAGGAAGGCCTAAGAGGTTTATGGATGTGGTGAGAGAGGACATGCAGGTGATGGGTGTAACAGAACAAGATACAGAGGACAGAAATATGTGGAAGAAGATGATCCACTGTGGCAACCCCTAACGGGAGCAGCCGAATGAAGAAGAAGATATGAGAAAATTTGTGATGTAGCATTGTGGCACTGGGGCTAGCGCTAATGGTTCACTGCTCTTATACGGTTCCCAAGACAGGCGTTGTGTTGAATTTGCATGTTTTCCCTGAATGTTCTCCTACAGCTCAAAGACATTTATATTAGGTTACTGTAATAACTGGCTTTAAATTTTCTGGTTATGGGTTAGTGTAAGCATGTGCTCAAGTGTTGCCTGCAGTGGACTGGCATACCTTCCAGAGCTGGTATATGCCTTGTGCTGTCTATTATGAATTCGGTCTTTTACGGATTAAATGGATTAAGTTGATGTTACCATTGTTCAGCTTCTAGTCGCAGGATATGTCAAATTTGCCTACTGCATTTGATGGTTTTGTCACTAGACCATGCCAGTTTACTCAACTGAAAATCGCTGGGCCTGCTGTATTTAACAATTGCGTAAACAATCTTCCCGCACAGTCATGCTCTCCCCTTTATCTTGCATCCAGTGCTGTACGAAGGGCTAACCAGTATGGCAATTTCAGCCGCTATCTCTGCCCCATTTTTTCTTTCCTGTTTTCCAGTCTGTTGTAGTCTGTAATACATAAGTCATCTGACAGACAAGCTTCTCTTCTGTTTTTAAAGTCCAAAACACCCATTGCTGCTTTATATGCATTGTACTACTGGATGAGCATTCATTGATTCTCAGCTCTCATGCACTAACAGCCCATCCCTACAATTGAAGATAAAATGAAACCTGTCTGATATTGTTGGGGTGAGTTGTGGACTAGTTGGAGTGAGTTGTTGGGTATGAGAGACCACGAAACTGTCCTTTACAGGAGTGCCCTGCCATTTGCCTCTGACTTTCTAAGATTCTGTAAATAAAGGCTACACCTGAAAATCGCTGATAAAGTCGTCTAACTTGACATACCCTAAAGAGGACTTTTTTGGTGATTGATCAGTCTCAACTGTGAACCATAGTACTGTACAGTACACAGGGGGTGAGTCGTGATTGATGAGCAGAATGGCTTACCCACTTGTATAATACTGGTTTATTCATCTGAGCCTTCTTTGCGACAATTAAACTATAAGCTAACCAGACAGGCCTGATGGGCTTAATAATCCAAAGTTCTACAAGTTATACTTTAGTACAGACAGGAAACACGTTATTTTGATACTTCATTGAAGTCCAGATCCAAATTCATTTTATTTTTAATTTCTAATTTCAGCCTATGTCACCTGGTCAGCCACTTCCTATTATGGTAAAGCAGTCATCAATGATACTGGAACCCATAGTAAAAATAACCCCAGGCCTAATAGAAGCAGTCTACCTCATGGCAAAAGTGAAATTTATTTCAGGTAAGGCAGAATGATTACTTCTTTTTTTTTTTTTATTTTTATTTTTTTAACAGCATCATTACTTCACCCAAACTCTGACAAACTGGGCTAGCTTAGAGTGTCACTTTGAGTTATGGGAGTAAAAATGGAGCACTGGAAGTTAAAACACACAGGACAGGGGTAGTGGACAGATGCTACACAGACGGTAACCAGTCAGAGATTGAAGCCCAGTCTTCTGTGTCTGTGACAAAACAACATCAGCCACTGCACGACTGTGTCCTGTTACAAGACATAAAGGTTGACTGACTGACTAAAATTTGCCATTTTCAAACTGATGGCTTGGATTGTGCCTTTTACTCTTTATGAGCATTTTTTATATTTAATTTTTTTTTCATTTTATGACAGTCTGAGCTTGTTTGTTGCAAAGTGTTTGGGGTTTGAAAGAGAAATTTGATGGGAATGTGGTGAGTTGAAAAAACGTCTCTCAGAGATAAACGGCTCCAGTTCGATCTCTTATTGTATGTAACAGCATCGTCACATATGATTGTACCTACTGTTTTCTAACCAAAATTAAATTATTGTTGTTTCTATATGGAATGACCCTTTACTAATATGTATATTTTTAAATATTGAATGATGTTTCTTTGTTTTATATTAGATTTGCAATTATGGTATAGAACACTGGGTTCATAAGTGGGAGTGTGCTTAATAAGAGCATATTCAATAGGAATTCAATTGAATTAATTAGTAAATTAAAAATGTACAAATACATTCTTATAAAACTCTATATGCAGTGCCGGATTAACCAATAGGCACATGTAGCATATGCTACGGGCCCTGCAATTTCGGGGGCCCCCAAATGGTGGACCCAATATTTAATGAAAAAGTGTAGCATTGAAAAACTGGTCTTTAAAAATATTATCTTTATGTTTTTAAACTGTAAATTTCTTACACAACAAAACTTTAGGGGCCCAACACATAAAATTCACATAAATATTATAAGATTCTTATTATAATCGAGAGTAAAATAATTATTTAGTCCGGTTTGAACTGTTCAGAATCTAAACTTCAGATGATGCAGACCAAAAGGGCCCCCAAATTTGAAATGTGCTACGGGCCCCCAAAGCTCTTAATCCAGCCCTGTCTATATGGGTACACAAAGAAAAAAACAGAGGGAATATTTCCCTCACATGTCCTTGGGTGCGACTGTGGGCAGACTCCCCTGTCAGGTGTGAGTTCCGCCTTAACCACAACTGCTTCCTGGCTACATCACTGATGTGTCAGAATTACTCCCAGGTCTGGCTTAAAAAGGAGCTCTTTGCTTCTGCCATGGGATTCACAGTCAGGAGAGGAGGGGAACAAAGCTTGCCTGGGGGGAATTGAGAAGGATAAACAGAAATAGCAAAAGAAACAGCAAAAGAAGAAACAATAATTGTTCTTATAGCGTGGAAGGGGAAGAAGCCTTTATTGTCATTAATCAGGGTATAGATTGGAGTATTACATGCATAGGTCTGATCACAATCTAATATTTAGGTGGTTATCCACCCTGTCAAGTAAGCCGAAACAGCCGCCATGGCGCAACATCTGAGGTTTTGCGTCAGGTGCTGATTTCCGAGGTTCGATCCCAGCAAGGTGAGGCAACAGTGTGTACACCTGATGAGCCCCAATTAGGGTGAAACACGTGTCATGTACTCTTCATATTATTTGGCAGGTACTACAGTATATATCATGTCTATGATCTGCTTCTGGCAACTGAGAAGGCATGGTAGATGTCTGCCAACTGGCCAACCAACCACAAGCGTTACCTGGTAGGTAACCACTCAAATAATCCGATAGCGACTCAGACCTAAGAATGTCATACGCTGATCTTTACCCTGTGAAATAAGCAAACCAACCACGGTGGTGTAAATGTCAGAGGCTTCTCTTCAGACGCTGATGTCTAACGTTCAATCCTTGTAAGGGGATGCAAATTTGCGGACCCCTGACAAGGCCCAATTAGGGTGAAACGTGTTGTTTTGTATTAATTGATATATACTGTATATATATATATATATATATATATATATATATATATATATATATATATAGTCGAAAGGCACTATATGGGCACCCGACCCTGCACAAAGAGACCCGTAGGCACACATAAAAATAAAAGAAATTTATTTTTCTTCAGCTGGGGGACACATCTGTGTCCCTCAGTCCTAACGCAGTCCCACAAACAAATCACCAAAGTAAAAGCACCAAAACACACAGGTCTTCACTACCAGTCCTCCTGGCAAGCGTTGTCCTCCTCCTCCCGACTCTGGCTCTCGGAGTGGTGGCTGCTGGCTCCCTTTAAAGTCCAACCAGAAGTGCTGCAGGTGCTTGATAACCTGCATCTGGCTGCACTCCCGGATATGGCTGTATTGCCACCCAGACGGGCTTAGAAAACTGTGCAGCTCCCTCTGGCGGTGGCCATGGAGCCCAACAGGGATGGGCTCCAGTGTAACACGATTGTGGCATCGATGCAACCCAGGAGGGCTGCCACCAAGTGTTTTGGGGGACGTAGTGTGTATCCCATGGCAGCTCCCCCTGATCCAGTGTCAAAGGCGTGTCCTGGCTGGGCATGGGTCCCGGCCGTCCGCCACAATATATATATATACACACACACACCCACACACACACTATGGTCTGAACGCATACCAGAAGAGCTAAAAAGCAAGAAAAATAAAAAGAAAGAAAATTTCTGTCTTGGTAGTCACCGTGCCAGTGAGGCATTATGCAGACATATATATATTATATATATATATCTGTATAAGTCTACTGTATGCAGGGCAAGCAGCAATGAATATTTTTTTTTATATTTTACATATAATGATGAAATGATAATAACAATATAATAATGAAACTGCCTCCCAAATCCTTTGCCCTAGGTGACAGTGAGGCATGCTTGAGTTGTTTACAGAGGTGTCTGGATCTCAATCCTACTTTTTCTGATGCCCACCTTCTGATGGCCCAGGTTTATCTCATCATGGGAAATTTCAGAAAATGCTCCCAGTCTCTAGAAACGGGTGTAAGCCACAACTTTGAGGTAAATATGCATTGCATGGAGAAACTACCTGACCATCTATCTTCTCAGAGTATGAATTATATTTGCTCTAAATCTAAACCTATGCCTGACATGGTAGAGAGGCCTATTGCCCAAGGAATCCCCAGAACTATGTTGGCATGGGTCCTTTGCCCTTTGTGGTATTATTCTTGGTGAAATGGACCAAGGTTAGCAACATGCAAAAACAAATCTGAAACTGACACTAATAATTGCTTCCATAAAATCTGAGAGCTTCACGCAGGACAGCTGATGCCAGGACCCACTCCTAATGCCAGGACTGCATGGGGTTGGTGGCTCAGTGACCTACAGTTTGTGGTCTAATTGGGCTCAGCCTAAAAATGTAGTGTGGTGCTGCTCTGTATGTTCACCGCCTAAAATGGGAAAGGTGGAAATTAGGTGGAGTACAAGTCAAATAATGAAAAAGAAAACATGTTTTTGTAGTTGAAAATAAAATAGATAAAACTCAGTCAAGAAGAAAAAATAAAATAAAACTACTCTTTTATAAATCTAGCTTACAATGGTCTAAATGGAACTGGTCTGGTATAGCAGGATTTTAATGGTGTGGTCTTAAATCTCAGTGAAGCTGGGAAAAACCCCACAGTAATAGCCCACATGAACAACAAACGATCGATCATAAAAGCAAATGACAGCAGGGGTGAAAAAAATCTTCTTACCTGATGGCAGCAGCAGCAGCAGGCAAGAGAAAGTGAAAACTGTATCCATTTTAACTGCTTAAGACAAAGACAGGACAGCACTTTTAGTTGTATTCATTTCATAGTTTAGTAGCTATAGTTGGTGGCACAGTGGCTAGTTCTTCTGCCTCACAAATCCAGTGTCCTAGGTCCAAATCCCATGCCAAGTCACTGCCTTTGGGGAGTAACCATGGTCTTCCTATACCTGTGTGAATTTCTCTCCATGTGTTTTGTTTTACAACAACCCCAAAAACATGCAAGGTGACTCTAAATTGGTGATATGTGAGTGCAAGTGTGTTTGTGCACGTGAGTGGGCCCTGAAGTGAACTGGCAGACATTGTTCAGTGTTTGTTCCTGTCATCTTACTTTAATGTGGCATAATCAGTTTTCAATTTCACAAACACAGTTACTGCGCTCTGCCAAAGCTGTTGAGAATGGGCTTGAGCCTCCTAGATGGAGATGATTCCAACATGCTTGTAGAAATGCTACACCTGTAAGCGATAAACATTCATTCAGATTTTTCCTAATGATTATTTCTGAGTACCTACCTTTTTTGTTTGTTAGGTTAGGGAGCTTCCACTCTATCATCTTATTAAAGCGAGAACCCTGAAAATGATGGGTGACCTCCCAGAAGCTATCAAAACTCTCAAGATGGTGATGAGCTTGCCTTCAATGAGAAAAGGAGCATCAGCAAAAGCTGCATCAGCTTCTATTAGCACCAGTGATCGTGTGTCAGTGTACCTGGAACTGGCTGAGGTCCTACGACTAAATGGGGAACTGGTAATATCATTGGAAGATACACATTTAAATATGGTTTGTCTTTGGAATTTTTTCATTTTTAAGAGCTTTTTTTTTCTTTCTATTACAGCATGAAGCTACAAAGATTTTGCAAGATGCTATTGTTCAGTTTTCGGGAACAAGTGAGGAAATTCGAATAACAGTGGCCAATGTTGACTTAGCTATAAGCAGAGGTGACACTGACACAGCACTAGGTATGCTCAGAAATATTTCTGCCACCCAGCCATACTACACACAGGCTAAGGAGAAGATGGCCGAAATTTATCTCTATCAAAACAAAGACAAGAGACTCTACGTAGCATGCTATAGGTGAATGAAAGCAGCCATTTTTATTAACCAAATTTGCAATATAGGAGGTGTTGTACAACTGTAAGATAATTCAGAAATGAAAATCTGCCCAAAATAGGAAACAAAGCAAGTGTGATCTCACATTTCTAGCATTCTAGCTATTGGTAAAGTCTATTTTAAATGATATTTTATGCTATTTTATAGCATATTTATGCTAATTTTTGTAGCGCAGTTACCTTCCCTGCTTCACTGATATGGTGGCCTTGTCTATGTGTACTTTCTTTGATTGACTAGTGATCTGCTTTGGAAATACTTCACATTGATAGCTGCAAATTCATGCAACCTCTAAATCTGAAATTACGAAGTCTGTTCTTATTTCTTATTATTTAATGAGAAAAGAAGCCTAACTTCTAATGTTTTAAGGCATTTGAGAGATTGAGATAATGGACTGTAAACCACAAGGATGGTTGCTCAGTCCCTACCAAGCCTCAGTGCTTTTCTTAACCCTCCCATGCTTAAAAGCTCCGACTCCTCTAAGTTAAGAGAGTACGATCCCTTTTATTACGGACCTGGGAGTACTTCCGGTGCCAGGGTGATTGCCCGATGGAAGCACTTCCAGGTCACGTGGAAGCTCATTAAAGATGGAGCTTGTCTCCCTACAGCGCCACCTTGCGGCACCCAGTGTCCCCAGCAGGGCTGCTGTGCCAGACTAATAAAGTATCTATCTATCTATCTATCTATCTATCTATCTATCTATCTATCTATCTATCTATCTATCTATCTATCTATCTATCTATCTATCTATCTATCTACATCTCCCGGCATGCCCTGCTGGCTTCCCACTGGGGACCAATATCCGGGGCTGCTGCCATCTAGCGTGCTGAGCTTCAGTGGGCTGTCCGTGCACCCCTTCAGGTCCTTCTTTCTGGGTTTGATCCACTTTTCCTCCCTGGCTGGAATAACTGTCTGTCTACTAGGAGCCTCCTGTCTCCGGTAAGGAATCATCCCTGTCCAGCACATGTGGCATCTACAATATATATACACCATGTGGGTGTTCACTATAGAAAAGTGCTATATAAACTGAGGTTCTATCTATCTGTCTATCTGTAGTATTCCATCTGTTATTGATTTTTCTTTTTATTTATTTGTAGAGAATTATGTGAGCAGCTTCCAGGTCCACATACAAGCTTATTACTGGGAGATGCTTATATGAAAATTCAAGAGGTATGAGAAAAATATTCTCAAACTACTATTTCAATTTTTTTTGCAAATGTATAACCTAAAAGACAGTACATGTTTAAAATTCAGGTTGTCTTTGAAACCCCATTCTTCTTTTCCAGCGTTCAGATCAATTTGAGATACATTTTCTGTATTCTTATAGTAAAACTTTGGTCTACTTTACTGTATTGTCCTGTTATTTTTTTTCTGTTTGTCTTATGTATGGGTATGTTTGACCACTAAGGGCTGCCATGTATCAATCAATGTCTTAACTGGCTAATTCATTACCCTGTTGACCTTCTTATTTTTCTGTGACTGCCACACAGTACACCACTACAAATCACGAGCCCAAAAAAACTTTCATCTAACAAGAAAATAAAGACAAAAGTAAGCTGATGGGTTTAGTAATGGATAGATGGATGGATGCCCTGCAGCAAAAATATACAGCCACTGCCTTTACACCGGGATTGAGTCTATCTGCCTGTGTACATGTAAATTACTTTGGTTGCTTTTAGGCTGTTTTTTGTTCTGTGTACAGCTCACATGAATATTGTTCAATATAAATGATGCTGTTCGGATTAATATTAAATTTTAACAATGACTTTATATTATTAGCCTGAAAAAGCTATTGAGGTGTATGAGCAAGCGCTGAAGAGGAATGCGAAGGATGCAACTCTGGCTAGCAAGACTGGACAGGCCTTAATCAAGGCACATCAGTATAATAAGGTAACACACAAGTACAACTTATTTGTGTCTTGCGATTGTTCTTTTGACATAGTATTTAATTGGATCACTATTGATGTTAGTAAGAAAATGAAGTGTGAGTGTTTAAAATCTAAGTTGTCTATTTTGAATCCCGTCAAAGTTCCCCTTTGTCTCATTTCTCTTTGATGAGCCTTCCACACTCTAAATTATTTTTCTTTTTTTTTGTTTAATTGAACATAGCCATGTTCACATGAAAAAAAAAATGAAGAAGCAGAAAAGGAAGACAAAAGGCAATGCTGTTTTGTTGCGGAGGTGTCCTAGAGTTACCCTGTTCTCCCCTTTTTACTCTTTATTTTATAGACCTGAACAAAATGTCCCAAACCCTGCTCTAGCCCTCATATATTACACTACCCTTTTATATCTGTAGTCTCAGGCAACAAGACAGACTACCAGAACAGGCAGGACAAAAAGTAACACATTTATTCATCATGTGTATTAGGTAAATTATTATGCTCAAAATTTAAACAGAGTACAGATGTGAAAATTGGCAAAATAATATTAATACAACTTGGATAATAATCAGTTCATCTTCTTAGACTACCAGGTGCTTGTTGATTGGTCTCTGGTCCAGCTTGGTTTTTCCTCCCATATGGCCTCTGAATGGAAAAACATGAAAGGCCTGGCCTTCTCTATGGCTGGAACAGTGGAGAGACCCTTCCTCGGGATGGAAATAGTAGAAAGAGAGCCTGCAGCATGCAAGTCTTCAGTTATTGTGGCACTCTAACCCCTGATTCACCAGTCACGTTCAGCCCCCAAACTCAGCACAGTCCATGCTTTGTCAATGTTTCTCCAGTTTCACAGGATACACAAATTTAGTTTCAGGCAAATAAGAAAGAAAAGCTATTTAGGAAAGTTAGTCATAATCTGCCTTCTTATATGAACCTTTCAGCCCAGACTTTCTTTCAAATGGAATGGGCTTGTAAGCTCATACAAACTATAATAATGCTGCCACCTTGTCCCACTGTGGTCAGCTCTCCCCGTCCCTGTCGCTGATTGCCAGATAACTTAACTCTTTCAGAGCTGATGTCGACTTTTGTCAAAAGGAGGTAATCAACTGTAAACTGTGACAAAACCGTTATGTTTTAGTTGGAGTCTTGTTGCTAGAAGGAAAGTTAGCTTTATTGGTTTGACTGAGATTTCCTGTGCTCGTGTGAGTAGTAAGGTGCAAACAAGAGCAACAATGGCACTGACATAATGGCGAGAGATCAAAGTGAATGCGTAAAGCAAAATACTCCATGGATGAAGTTTTACCTATTATCTTTGAAATGGACTATGACTTGTTGGACTCCGATTTTGATACAAATGATCGAAAATGAATGTGAGGTTTCAGCTTCAGCTGACTGGTCCCCAGCTAATCGTGGTGCTGAACAGGTTTATGTAGCTGACACACCTACGGCAATGTTCGCCAGGAGAACTGCCACTTAAACAATGATAAGATGTAGAAACCGGATTGCAATGCACAGTGACTATGACCGGTGCTGCTGCTGCCCCAGTCGCGTGAATACAGCCTGGCAGCAAGCCTGCCACACATTCTTGGCAAACTGGCAGCCACAGCATGCAGTAACAGACGTTTTATGTTTATTTCTGTGTGAAAGCATTGCTTTTCAGAAACTATGTTTTTTGGAAAAAATATTCAGCCCTCAAAGAGTTAACCAAAGTTTCTATCTGAATTTAGATACAGCATCCTTCTCTTTAAAATTAGATATTGCTAGATATTAACTTCCCTGCCTGTTTAAACATTTTAAAATATAAAGTTGTTAGACATACAGTATAATAAAAAATATTAACCTATATGCTAGATTTTATTTTCCATTAAAAACACTTAAACATTGAACATACTGTAGGGTCTAAACTTTGCCTGTATTAAAAACAACTTCCATATTCAGTCAAATAATTTTATTATCAGACCTAACAACAATTCTGACATTGTATGACAGGTGGTCCCTCCTTGGTTATAGGCTGGAGAAAACTTGAATCCGCAAATACTCTCTCTGTGTCCTCACATTCCTTCCAACACTCCATTGTCATCTCACAGCCCAACTCTATGGTGTTAAGTGGTTTGACTCCATTGTTGTTCTCCCTGTGTCTACATGCGTTTCCTCTGGGTGCCCCGGTTTCCTCCCACTTTCCAATGACATACAAGTTAGGTGAATTGGTGGTGCTAAATTGGCCCTAGTATGTGTTTGGTGTATGTGTATGTTTTCCCTGCAATGGACTGGTGCCCTGTCCATCCAGAGTTTGTTTGTGCCTTGCGCCCTGTGCTGGCTGGGATAGGCTCCATACCCCCATTAGGATCAATCCCTGCCAGCTCATCGCCACCTCGCCCTCACATGTTTAAATATTAACAGTATGCATTATTTAAATGAAGTTAACAATTTATCTGTAAAATGTAATATGCATACTTTAATGGATTTCATTGTTAAAATAATATCAGGTATACATACTAGTATTCTAAAAGCACACAGCTCCACGAGGATAACTCTTGGAAATCTAAACTGACTTGAAGCCAGCCAGTCATCATCAAATACTTGCTCTCTTTTATTGAATTGAACTGAATTCCTTTATTGTCATTGTATGTTACAATAAGATTCAATATGCAAATCCTCCATGTTTTCCTATAAAATGATAAAATAACAACAATAATAATACAATTATTATTATTTTAATAAAAATAATGAAAAATATACAATATGAAAACATAAGTACAATAAACGTGCACATACAATGCAGATAGTGCATATGGTTCTTAATGTGGCACAAGTTGTAGTGCAAGTTTACAGAGAGGTAATTGTACTTATAAGTACAAGCAGTTGTACCGGGAACACTTGATGGACTGATTGAGTGCGTTTATAGTTCTTGGTATAAAACTGTTTCTGAACCGCGAGGTCCGTACAGGAAAGGCTCTGAGTGGTGCAATGAGAGTAACAACACTAACACAGCTATGGTATTTGGAATAGTTTGTTCATTCCATGCACCATTATAATGTTACAGGTAGATTATAATCAAGTGAATTCAATTTGTGAATGATATGCAATTAATTTTGGTGTATTTGATAAATCCCATGTCACTGATGCAAATTTGAAAAAAGGGAGACCACACAGAAACAGTAGCACTGCTTTGACGCTGGGTGCCACCAGTGTGCAAAACCAAGCAGAAAAGTGCATGCGCAAGGGGGCTGGGGCCTGCTATGAGAATGTGCGTGGCTTTAGTTTTATACATCGTGATGTGAGTGTGGAAACAAGCGTACGCAACAGTTTTATGTATACAGTATGCACTATTTATACATAAGGCCACTGGTCACCATCAGGACAAGTCATGGATGACTGTGTCTATTGTTAAAATACTTCCGCCATTCTCTTATCTCTACACCCCAGATGGTTCATTAGAAAGTGTTCAAAGCAATGCAGTGAAGTAGGTTCAAAGTCTATTCTTTTATTAGCTCAATATAGAATAACATTTTCTAAACTAAGATTCTTAATGTGTCAAAAGCTGAAGTAGAGCAAATGGATATGTCTATAACATTACAATCTGGATAAATATCCACGATTCTTGCTGAGAGTCCAGGCCCCTGTGATCATGATGAGGTAAAAGAATCAATCCCAATAAATATTGAGGCCCTAGTCGGGTCATCCTCTTTAATTAACGTAATAAGTTTAAACAGAACTGGCGCACAAAGCCACATATAAGGTAAAGTACTGTAGCGATCAAGTCTCATTAGGAGCTCTATCTTTCTTGAGCGTTGGTCCAGAATGAGATGCCACCTTCTGTTAGCACATCAAATATATAGTCCTCCTACCGAATGGGGTGGGTTAAGTTGCCTTCATTGGACGTCTGGCTGTGGGAACAGCAAGAGACAATTTCATTAATGACAGTACCGGGGTGGAGCTGCTTACCCAAGATGAGTCAGGAGGGTGATCCTCAGACAGACATGCGTGACACCCCCAATATGCTTAGATATCAAGTGGCTCTTTCATTCTTGTGTTGTTCTTCTAAGCTGATAGATCTTTCAATCCGGCGAGGTCTCTGGATGGATGGTGATGTAAGTGCAGTATCAAACAGCTGCTGGCATGCCTCCATATCTAAGAAGGCCTGGCTCTCTCTTACTGTACCCTTTGAACCAATGGGGCAGCATGATTTAGCAGCCCACTCTATTTCCAGGCTCATTTCAGTGCCTCTGGACCAATTCTTGCCGGGCACAACCTATGTTCTTAAACATTCTGCCAATCAGCATTTTATACATGTCTGTGGGCCAGGGTAAAATGTGTCTGTTCACTTTACAGCCACCAAATTGTGGTTAATGTGTCATCTCAGACACATTAGTTGGTTCTGACCTGTTATGTGGTGACCAGAGCAAGCAGCCCAGTTCTATTTTATGAATCAGTTACAATGCAAAGTCTTCTTTTTAAACTTTACAATTTTTCTTTGCATCTTAAAAGTATATTGCCAACATTCTTGCATTAGTCATACCTAGTAGTAGGGATTTACGCCTCTATTATTTTGGAGCTTCAATTTGTATCTACAGTAGGTATTAGAAAGCTGTCTACTCTAAGCTTAAGACAACCTATCATTGAGGTAACACTCACAAAAATGGTCAAACTGAATAAATCAACAAGGTTATCCAGTGCCACCCTCATAAGAATACTAGTAAAATAGCCCATTAGCAATGTAAAAACAGATACACCAATCAATTAGTTAAAAAGCCCAAAAGTCTGTCCTCCTTACATTTTTATAGCTGACGTGTTTCAGAGGAGTAACTCCCTTCTTCATTGCTTGACAGTAGAAGGAGAAATGTGGATATTATACTACATGTCTTATGTTCTTATATACATTAATAACGCAATAACTTTAAACAGAAATGGCACACAATGGTACACATAAGGTAAAGTAAAATAAGGTAAAGTGTCACTTTAGCAATCAGGTCTTGTTCAGAGCTCCATCTTTGTTGAGAAGAAATGTAGATTATTAAAATTACTTGCTGACATACTATAAGCAAATTAAAAAAATTATGGAAAATGATGGGTTCCTTGTAGGATAAAACAAGATAAATAATTTCATTTACTAAAATGAGACAACACATAGAGGAATATATACAGTTAAGCCTGACTGTTAATGAGCGATAAGTGAAACAGACAAGTTTTGTTTCTTATATAGTGCAGCTAAACTGAAGCTAAGATTTATTTTGCATACAATTGTAGTCAAATTAATTCTATTATGTTGCTCTTATTTGCATTATTGTAGAGGAACACAGTTTTCTTTTGCTTTAAATTTTATATACTGCATAATTTCCAGATAAAGACACTCCAAAGCGCACCATTGTGCACATGACTCTGCTTTCTTCTGCAGGTAAACTGAGTACATGGAAAGTCTCCCCAGGTAGACCTGGGCAAATATGTCACCCAAATACACAAATGATAATAATGCTGTGTGAGATATTAACAGAGGAATTTCCCAGACTGGGATAAATGTAAATGTAGTTTATTCTGCCTTTGGTTTGAAGAGGTCTAGAAAGCTCCTAGATATTTAGAAGTCATGATGGCACAATGGAGTAGTGACTAATACTGCTGGCTCAGAACTTTAGAAATGACGAGAGCTTGTTCTCTATGGTTCAATATGTGTGAAACAGACAAACCATTGATCACAAGCACTTCTATGAATTTTGAACCTTGTCAAAATTTTGCCTACATTTCAAAAACATACAAATTCAATTAAATGATGACTCCTAAGTGACCCAGTAATGCCAATTGTGCATCACTGTGCCCTTTAAATGACTGGTGGCCTATTAAGGGTTGGTTCTTCTTTTGTAGCTAGTGCTTCTGAAATAAAATGTACTGTTTGTAGACCAGTCACTCATGCTAGGCCCATATTGTGTTTTTTAAAGCAGACACAGATTTTAAATTCCATGTTCTTTTATCTTCTAGGCTATTAACTACTATGAAGCAGCTATAAAAATCAGCGGACAGGAGTTCCTTTATTATGATTTGGCAGAGCTGTTTTTAAAACTCAAGCAATATGATAAAGCTCAGAAGCTTGTGAAACAAGTTTTGGAACATAAATTTGGTAATTATTTTTATGCTTTGTTTCCTTGGTGTAACACTTGTGATATAACGAGGGTGCCAGCAAGCCCCAAACCCCAAACACGAACACACAAGCACAGTCCCGGGTTCAAATAAATGGGTATTTGTTACAAAAAATATCTCATCAGAAGCACCAAAGCATGAGTTATTTCTCCTACAATTACCTCTCCTCTCTCCACCGCACTGCCCTCCTCTAGTTGAGTGTTGCTTGTCCTCCTCCCAGCTCCGACTCTTTGGTAAGGGCATGCTGTCCCTTTTATTGAAGACCCAGGAGTACTTCCGGTGCCAGGGCCACATAAAAGGGAGTACATCTCCCTGCAGTTCCCTCTTGTGACACCCATGGACCCCAGCAGGGCTGTGCTGCCAGACTACAATTTCCAGCATTCTTTGCTGGTTCCCGAATGGTCGCTGATATCCAAGGATGCTGCCATATAATGCCTAGGGAGAATAAACATCCCACAGAGAAGGTCCTTCCCTGTCCTCCTCTTCTATCCCAGCCAGGGAAGGTGTCTCACACAGACGCCTGTCCATTTGCTTACGGCTTCCCACCTGGGCAAGGAACCATCTCTTTCTGATGGGCTGCTAATCCATCCACTTGGGCAGTCTTTCTCAGATCAGGCACCATTCTCTTCCTTGGCCAGGATACCTGTCTGCCTGCTAGGAGTCTCCTGTCTGGGTAGGAAACCACCACCTCTCCTGGTCAGGATGCCTGTCCAACCCATGTGGCACTTACACACTTTTAACAGAGGGCTTCAACCAGTGGCCGTTGTGATCACACACATTTGCACATTAAATATATGGCACTTGCCATAACATTCTGAAACTCAGTTAATCCAACCTGTGGCCTCTTGTGGTATGAAACAACCCCGATGGATACCAGGTCTTTTCTTGACCCATTCACTTAAATACCTACACTCACATTTGTATGAAGATATTTTTCAAATTACCAGTTTAACTAAGACACATATCTTTGAGGATGTGAAAGTAAAAACCCATACTGACATGGGGAGAATGTGCAAATTCCACACACAGTTACTAGTGTCTGTGAAGCAGTAGAATCAGCACTGTGCTGCCATATTAAAGAAATATCAGGTTTGAATATTTGACAGGAAATTGGGTTTTTCGTAACTCAGGATGCTGGATTTGCGAGGCAGCAGTAGTAAGCATTGCACAGCCACATTATTTATTCATATATTTAGTGCAGGACCGACTTGTTTCGAGAAGGTCGATCAAACACACCCTCCATACATACAGTAGTAGTGAGAAAAGGTGAAGAGGAAGAAGAAGAACGTTTACTAAGAATAATTCCTATAATGCTAAACACTATGACCAAAATAGGCCCCTCCAGGACTGAGTAGTGACTGCACTGTCTCTTTGGGGTCTGACTGACAATAAGCTTGGTAACAGAAACATAAAGTTGTCTTTATTGAGTTTGTAAAATAAGACTCTTTTAACACATTCAATTAATACCCTACCCTTTTTCCAGTCATGCTCACAATTTCACAAATCAGACAAGCGCTTTTCCTAAACTGGACTTTTATTCTACAATTTAGTGCCTTTTCTATTTATTGACTACAATATTAAGAATTTATTGATCAGTTGCATTACTTAAAAAATCCTCAAAAGGCAGTTTAAATTCATTTTCACAGAATGCATGTCTTATTATGCATCTGATTATTTTGGTTTGGCAAACTACACGAATTGAAGTTCAAATATGCTTACATTTTGTGTAATTACAGGTAATATTGTTTTTCTATTTCTTTTCAGTTACTGACTTACCAACAATGATGAGTGATGTGAAATATTTAACATTACTAGCAAGAATTCATAGCAAGTCAGGAAAATCCCCAGAGGCTATGGATGCACTTAACAAGGTAATGTATTCTGGGGCAATATGTGTGAAGTTGAAAAGCCAT
This sequence comes from Erpetoichthys calabaricus, assembly GCF_900747795.2. NCBI lineage: Eukaryota > Metazoa > Chordata > Cladistia > Polypteriformes > Polypteridae > Erpetoichthys > Erpetoichthys calabaricus. The sequence goes on from NC_041399.2 coordinate 184,716,491, forward strand.
TGATCACAAGCACATTTATGAAATCTGCCCCTTGTTTTATGGTAACACAGAGAGCTAGTGCCACCACCTGCTAGGCAGGGTTCAGAACGTATTCCTAATTCTAAAATTCACTCTCCACAGAAGGTGTCTTAATATTGTTTGTAGTGCATTTCATTCTGTGTTAAAAATTACAGTAATAAATCTAAATTGTCCTTGGTGTGTGGGTGTGTTTGTGTGTGTCCTGCGGTGGGTTGGCACCCTGCCCAGGATTGGTTCCTGCCTTGTGCCCTGTGTTGGCTGGGATTGGCTCCAGCAGACCCCCGTCACCCTGTGTTCAGATTCAGCGGGTTGGAAAATGGATGGATGGATGGATGTTGATGAATCATGTCAGGCATAATAATAAAAGTTTTACCCAATCATTTGTGGGGTTTTCTTTTGTTTTGAGGCTGGCAAAATAGAGCTTTGGTGAGTGCAGCTGCCTCTTGTCCCAGAAGGCCAGAGTACAAGTCTTGGTCTGATCACTAAGTGATTTTTGTGTGATTTTCTCACATCTCAAGTTTATGGGCGCTTCTTTTGTGACTGCTCTATGCAGTGCGCTGGTACTCTTGAATGGGATCTGGCTGTCTGTGACCCTAAAATTGCATTATACAAGTTAAAAATATAGGTGGATGGTGTTTTGTTTTGCCAGACAAAGAGGAGCTGTATGTCCCCATGAACTCCTACTGCATTGAGACTAATGGCATTTCTTGTTTCTGATAAATAACTAAAAAATGAATGGCATGTTTGTGAAAACTACAGTATTGGTTGAACGCACTCAAAAATTCTAATAAGCATGCAGATATGTTCTCCGATTTCTTCTTCTTAGGCATATGATGTTCAATCAAGAGTTTTGAAGCGCCTCGTGTTGGAGCAGCCTGAGATTATCCCTACCCAGAAACTACTGGCTTCGTCACTCCTCTCACTGATGGCAGAACAGTGTGTATCACAGAAAGACTTTGATAGCGCAATCAAACACTACAAAGAAGCCCTTTCATTTTTAGAAAAAGACAGCAAAGTAAGGAAGTTTATTTGCCTAAATTCCAGAGGGAAACAATAAAAAACTGATATTCAACAAAATGTGTGCCCGGTGCCAATAGAATTTGTTGAAGCTCTTTGCAACCCAAAAATTAGATTAAGCGCAGTCAGAATATTGATGTAATTTATCGAGGAAACTGTTAACTCATTCTTATTTATCTCTGACACCAGATAATTCTAATTAGTTCTTGTCCTCTTGTGCATTCTTGGGTGGTATAGTGATGCAGTGTTTTAGCACTACTGCCTTACTGTTTCAAAGGCCTGGGTTTGAATCCCAGTCTAGTCACTGTCTTTATGGATTGTGTGTGTTCTACCCATGCATGTTTGAGTTTGCTCCCATACGCCATGTTAGGTTCACTGGACACTGTGAAGTGGTCTTGTATGAACATTCCAGAGTGGGTACGTAGCCTGTGGTGATCTGGTGCCATGACCAAAGCTGGCTCCTGCCTTGTGCTTAAAGCTGTCTTGATAGGCTCTGGCTGTCTATGGTCCCGAACTGGACTGAGTGTTTTAGAAGGATGAACATAAGAAACTAAGAAATTTGACAAATGAGAAAATACAATTCTGTCCATCAAGCTTGTTTCTCTAGCTACTAGTTAAGCTGTCTAAGTATCTCATCTTGATGCTTCATAAAGGATGTCCAGGTTTCTGCTTCAGTTGCATGGCTTGGCAGTTTGTTCAGGTTCTCCTTAATTTCTAATGGCATCCTTGAATATGTGATTCACTGTTAACTTGAAATAATTATGCTGTATTTCCTTTATCAATGTTTTTGGGAATTTTGTAGACCTGGATTAGGCCCTTACTCTGCCCTTCTCCGTTTGAGACTAAACAGGTTTAATTCTCTGAGTCTGTCAGTGTATGACATGTCCTTCAGTTCCAGGATGCATCTGGTTACTCTCCTCTGTTGTTATGTCTTTCTTGTAACATGGTCACCAGACGCGGTCTCACAAGTGCATTATGTGCATAATGTCCCCTGATTTATGCGCATAATGTCCCCTGATTTATTTCAACAGTTTTTACAATATAACCTAACATTTTATTTGCCTTTTTAATAGCTTCTGTGTGTTGTTTACATAATGAAATGTTGTGTCATCATAAACCCCTAAATCCTTTTCAAAGGTTGTTTCCTTTAGTACAGTGTTTAACATCTTGTATTCATAATTGACATTCTTTTTGCCTACACTTTGCACCTCTCTGTGATAAATTACATTTTTCAAGTGTTCATCCATTTCAGAAGCTTGTCCAAGTGTTCTTGAATTGTTTTTGCTGCCTCCTCTGTGTCTGCCATTTCTCCAATCAGATGATGGATGGACAGAAGTTCTTGCACTCTTCCCACAGAGGATGTATATGGCATAATTTACTAGGAAATGGCAAATTGGAAGAATTGCATGTCTTAACTGCAAACGTCCCAGGATAGAAAGTGGATACTGGTACAACTGATAGGGTGGGCTGATCTGTCTAGAGCAGCACTCCAGTCACTGCAACCTTCTTCAGGAATAGCAGATTGAAAATGAATGTGAAATAAAGTAAAATGTGTGAAGTATTTTTGTCTGAAACAGTATTTTTAATTATAGTTCAGATATGAAACATATTTAAGTACACATATATACACATGTGTACCTGAATGTGTATGTTATTAAAAAATGGCTGTTTATGAGGTACAGAACATCCAATATTCTTGACTCCCTAGCATCTTCATTCTTGTGTGCATCATTTCCATGAGAGAGCTAGTGCCACCACCTGCTAGGCAGGGTTCAGAACGTATTCCTAATTCTAAAATTCACTCTCCACAGAAGGTGTCTTAATATTGTTTGTAGTGCATTTCATTCTTTGTTAAAAAGAAATTTTAATATACACTGCAATAACACACTCTCATATGATATATAGTGATATATAGTACCTGCAGAATACCTAAGCAAATAAATATGTACTAGGGGGGCAAGCCCCTCTGGCTCCTTTGGCGGCCAACCCCCAGTTGCGACTAGTCTACTACTCACGTTGTGAAGAGGGGGGCTGAACGCACCCCAAGGAGACGCGGTTGCTCCTCCGAAACCCCCTCTTAAACGGTGATACAATGGGAAACAAATGCAGTTTCTTTTATCTCCTCGTTGCTCGATCAGCTGCTGGCTTGCTGCTGCTTCTGCTGCTGTGCCATGTGATCTGCATCTCGCATGGAGCTTCAAACATTTAAAAGCCTGTACAGCAGCTGTCCTACTCTTTGTCTTGTATTTCCGGCCCTGGGGGTGGTTAAATCTCTTGGCACAAAGTCTCGTCTCGCGGGAAGTGACTTCTTGATATTTTTTAGTTTATGATTTAAAAATGGAATAAGAATCTGAAAATGTAACAACATAACATTAAAGTTGATAAATTTTGAAAAGAATGATACCAAACATATATATGTAGGTTTTAAAATAAAAAGCGTGAAAAAAAATGTCACATAAAATCGTTGCATAAAATCATTGCACTTTTAGGCTTAGGATTTTATATATATATATATATATATATATATATATATATATATATATATATATATATATATATATATATATATATATATATGAGTAGATATGTAAAGGTTGCAAGGATGCTAAGATACACACCATCTAATGGTGGTGATTTGTTTATCATAGGGACTCCAGGAACATATGCACCTTTGACCAGGCACATACAAACTCAAACAGAGAGACACTTATAAAGAGGCTTAATGAATTGAAAATACAGTATATATCAAGCAAATAAAGAAATGATTACACAAAAGCCCTACCCAATTCCTTGACAGAAATAATAATTTAAAAACACTGCACAAATTAAACAACCAATACTTACGACACAGCCCAAAACACAGTCTAGTGCAACAGGTGCGGATGATGAATTTTTTTGCCTGTTTTTTAAAAAGAGCGCCTAATTATCCTTCTTACCAGCACCACTTGTGACACTCTGCAGTTACCCAATAGTTTAATACCACCAAGGCTGCTGGGAATAACATGGCCATGTAAGTAGCGCTGTGTATATATATATATATATATATACAGTATATATATATATATATATATATATATATGAATATACTGTATATAGACACACATATAAGCTCACCGGGCACTTTATTAGGTACACCTTGCTAGTACCGGTTTGCACCCCCTTTTGCCTTCAGAATTGCCATTGTTCTTCATTACATAGATTCAACAAAGTGCCTCTAAAAATTCTTCAGAGATCTTGGTCCATATTGACATGATGGTATCACAGAGTTGCTGCAGATTTGTCGGCTACACATCCATGATGCAAATCTCCCATTCCACCACATCCCAAAGGTGCTCAATTGGATTGACTGGTGACTGTGGGGGCCATTTGAGTACAGTGAACTAAGTGTCATATTCAAGAAAGCAGTTTGAGATGATTTGTGATATGGTGTGTTATCTTGCTGGAAATGCCATCAGAAGGTGGGTATACTGAAGTCATTTGGACATGGTCAGCAACAAGACTCAGGTAGGCTGTGACATTTAAATGATGCTTTGTTGATACTAAAGGGCCCAAAGTGTGCCAAGAAAATATCCCCCACACCATTACACCACCACCAGTCTGAACCGTTGACACAAGGCAGGATAGATTTCCATGCTTTCATACTGTTGACTCAAAATTCTGACCCTACCATCCGAATGTCCATCCATCCATCCATTATCCAACCCGCTATATCCTAACTACTGGGTCACGGGGGTCTGCTGGAGCCAATCCCAGCCAACACAGGGCGCAAGGCAGGAAACAAACCCCGGACAGGGCACCAGCCCACCGCAGGGCGCACACACACACACACACACACACTCCAAGCACACACTAGAGACAATTTAGGATCGCCAATGCACCTAACCTGCATGTCTTTGGACTGTGGGAGAAAACCCGAGTACCCGGAGGAAACCCATGCAGACACAAGGAGAACATGCAAACTCTACGCAGGGAGGACCCTGGGTGTGAACCCAGGTCTCCTTACTTTGAGGCAGCACCGCTACCACTGTGCCACCATGCTGCCCTTCTGAATGTCACAGCAGAAATTGATACTCATCAGACCAGGCCACATTTTTCCAGACTTCTGTTGTCTAATTTTGGTGCGAATTGCAGTCTCGGTTGCTGTTCTTAGTAGACAGGAGTGGCATCCGGTGTGGTCTCCTGCTGATGTGGCCTATCTATTTCAAGGTTCGACATATTGTTCATTCAGAGATGCTCTTCTGCATATGTTGGTTATAACTAATGGTTATTTGAGTTACTTTTGTCTTTCTACCAGCTTAAACAAATCTGGTCATTTCCGCCCAAACACCTGCCACTCACTGGAGTTTTTCCCTTTTTCAGACCTTTCTCTGTAAATCCTACAGAGGGTGGTGTGTGAAAATCCCAGTAGATGAGCAGTTTCTGAAATAGTCAGACCAGCCCGTGCGGCACCAACAAACATGTCACGTTCAAAGTCACTTAAATCACCTTTCTTCCCCATTCTGATGCTCGGTTTGAACTTCAGCAGGCCGCCTTGACAATGTCTACATGCCTAAATGCAATGAATTGCTGCCAAGTGATTGGCTGATTAGATGTTTGCGTTAACATGCAGTTGAACAGGTATACCTAATAATGTGGCCGCTGAGTGTATTTAAAAGTCTAACCTTTCTGAAAACAAGTTTTCACATTGTCATTATGGATTATTGAGTGTAGTTTGATGTGCAAAAATGGCAAATTTATCCATTTAAGATCAAATATGCAGCACAATAAAATGTGTTGAAAGTGAAGAAGTCTGAATATTTTCTAAATTCACTCTATACATGTATATCTGTGTAATATATGTAATATATATGTTAAAGTGTAAACAGTAAATATTGAATGTGATGTATACATAACTAACATAATGTCAATTATGTATTAAATCCATAGTTGCTGATTTCATTGGCAAGACTGTATCTGGATCTAGGAGATTTGGATTCTTGCCAGCGCCAGTGCATGTTATTGCTTGAGAATGAAGAAAAGAATGAGGAGGCAGCCATGGTACGTATTCTTACTGTTGAACTGGTTATTTTCTAAAGTGTCAATATTTTTAACATTATTAAAAGTATTTATACTTTCTTTTTAAATCTTGTTTTGATGGAAAGCCTGACACATTTAGTTTTACTTCTTGCAGAATCTATTTTTTAAATTAGTTTATAGTTTTTTTTAATTCTTTTAGTTGTTAAAAATTAATAATTTCAGATTAGGGAAGTGGTTGGGCGGCACGGTGGCGCAGTGGGTAGCGCTGCTGCCTCGCAGTTGGGAGACCTGGGGACCCGGGTTCGCTTCCCGGGTCCTCCCTGCGTGGAGTTTGCATGTTCTCCCCGTGTCTGCGTGGGTTTCCTCCGGGCGCTCCGGTTTCCTCCCACAGTCCAAAGACATGCTGGTTAGGTGGATTGGCGATTCTAAATTGGCCCTAGTGTGTGCTTGGTGTGTGGGTGTGTTTGTGTGTGTCCTGCGGTGGATTGGCACCCTGCCCAGGATTGGTTCCTGCCTTGTGCCCTGTGTTGGCTGGGATTGGCTCCAGCAGACCCCCGTGACCCTGTAGTTAGGATTCAGCGGGTTGGAAAATGGATGGATGGATGGAAGTGGTTAATAGCTTATGTGATAAGAAAATACAGTATTTAGCATTTCTTACATAGCATATGATTTTTATTTGTTCACCAGCTTATAGTCTGTGATATGATGAGGAGAAATGAAAGAAAAAAATGAAGGAGCTTATTAAACTTACCTAATCATGTACTGGTGTTTTGGATTTTGTTTCATATACACTATAGCATGCTGTGTTCCAACAGTTTAAAGAGATAAATGAAATCAAGTGATTTTTGAACCAATAGCATTTTTAGTTGTAGTTACAAGGTATTTAATTTGTTAAAGCTAATACAAGTAAAACATAAATACAAAAATACAACATTAGAGCACCAGCAAATGTATTATCTACTCCTGTCTGAGGCGGTGAGGGACTGGAGGATATATTGGAAAATGTTATGTTAAATTTATTATATTATTACTATAAGTCTTTGCAGTTTTTCTCCTGCAAGGGGAAGCAAAGGTGTGTACACCTGATGATCCCCAATTTGGGCGAAACACAAGTTGTGTACTCTTTTTATTATTTTACAGGTACTCTAGAACATGCCTATGATTTGCTATATATAGTTTGTCCTGCTAAATTCAATGAATTATTTAAAAAACAAATACAGTATATAACACACAGTATTATTAGTGCCCATGTAATCACATTATTTGAAATCAAAAATGTTCTCAAATTATGAGTTGGTATGTTCATTCTTTTTAAAATACCACTTCAAAAAATGAATAATATCTTATTTCCATGGTTTCCTTACAGATGATAGCTGACCTTATGTTTAGAAGACATGAATATGAAAATGCAATATCCCAATGTCGTCATCTAATGGAAAGGTCACCAGGTAGGAACATTCATCAACTTTGTTTCCCTGTCATACTGTATATAATGAGGACACCCAAACCATACTCTCTGTGGTGAATTATTTTTTGTTAAAATTAGAATATTTAAAGTTTAATGTTGCTCATTTTGTGGCAAATGTCATAAACATATTTAATTTTTATTAAAAGAGCAAAACAGAAACAGAAAAGCACATTTTAGACAAAGATAAAATCCATACCATAATACAGACATTGTGATCCAAAAGAAACTCCATCAAGATGCACACTTTAACCGCTATTCATACCCTTTCCTGATCCAGCAAAATTGAATTAAACATATATGCATGTTGGTGCAGTGGTTAACATCGCTGCCTTAAAGCCCCAGAATCCAAGGCTCAGCTCTCAGAGCAGCCCTTGTCTGGTGTTTTTTCTCCAGGTACCCCAGTTTTTCTCCTGCATCCCAGGTACTTATGGTTTAGATTAATTGGAGTCTATAAATAGGTCCACCATGAGAGTTGAAGTGTGTGTAATGGTGCTCTACAAAGAATTAATGCCTTGTCCATGGCTGCTACTTACCTTGTTCCAAGTGCTGCTTGGGTTAGTCATTGCTTACTCATGAAATATCTCATCTCATCTCATCTCATTTTCGTAACTGCTTTTCCTGATGAGGGGCACAGTGGCAACTGGCCAAGGAGAGACTTCCTTGACCCCAGTTACAGACTTCGATTTTTCCTGGAGAATTCTCAGGCATTCCCAAATCAGCCACGAGATATAATCCCTCCAGAATATCCCAGTAGGACATGCCCAGAACAGCTAAAGGGTGGCCACCTTGGGGGGCATCTTTACGACATGCAGAAATGACTTCAACTGACTCTTCTTGACCCAGAGGAGTAGTAACTCTGCTCTGAGGCCCTCCCAAATCACGATGCTTCTCACCCTATCATGGCGTATCAGCTCACCCACCCTGCAAAGAGACCTAAATTCTGCCGCTTGTACTCTCATTGTTTCTGTCGCTACTCACATCTCATGACCAAAGGTGAGGACAGGGATGCAGATCAACCAGGAAAATCAAGAGTTTAGTCTTTAGACTCAGCTCCCATTTCTCCAACATGGACTGAAACAGTGCCCACAGAATGGGTGCTGCTGTTCCAATCCATTTCTCAATCTCTTATTCCCTTTTTCCATCATTTATCCCGGGATACTTGAACTCCTCCAGTAAGGGCAGTTGTTCCACCATACCTGGAGAGAGCAATCCACTCTCTTCCTGAGAGAGAACCATGACCTCAGTCTTGGAGGTGCTGATCCTCATCTCAGATGCTTCACACTTGGCAGGGAATTGCTTGAGTGCATCCCAAAGGTCACACTCAGATGAGTCAAAATAGACAACATCATTTGCATAAAGCAACAATGAAATATTGAAAGCAAAACTAAGATATTTTATTCAAAGACACATGTACTGGGGATGTATGGTAGTGCAGTGATGGATGTCAAAACTCAGGAGGCCTAGATCCAGATCCTGACATGTTCAGTATTCTTGTGGAATTTGCATGGTCTCCTTGTGTGAAGCTTGGTTTTCCTCACATCTCCCAAATATGTGGATACTAGCAAAGCAAAATACTCATTTTTAAAAATGGGCCTAATAGTACAATGGTAAGTCGATTTGTTTTAATCATGTGATGCATTCATGAACCTCTGTTCACCAGATATGCTAGCCCTCTCTTTCTTTCTGTGTCTTATTACCTTTGGTCATCGGACATTCTTGCCCTTATAGCCATCATTCTTTGTGCTTCTTGTTCCATCTGTCCATCGTACATTGCCCTCTCATGGATGCTGGACAACATTATGCCCGGGCATGGACGCTGAGCATGTTATCACTTTATATACTGTATAGTGATATTTGATAATTGGTGACTGTGAATTGCCCTTTTGAGGGTTTCTACATGAGCATACCCTATGGCAGACTGCTGGCCTCACCAGGTTTAAATTCCTGTGCCCATTGCTGCTGGGAAAGTTTCTGGCCTCCATTACCTTGAACTGGCTGAGCGTGCTTAATAAGGGAAACATATTCAAATAAATGAATAGATTGATATCTTTCTATTATAATAAAAAAATCTTGGGAAGAGAGACGAGATGTGACTTTCTCAGACAGACACTTTCACATCCCACGAGACAAGACTTTGTGCCAAGAGATTTAACCTCGCCCGGGGCTGGAAATAAAAGACAAAGAGTAGATGACAAAGTAGAACATCGTAAAGAATTCAAAAACATCGGCGCAATATAAATGCAGAGCAGGTTACTGATAATGGAAGTACAAAATTTTGAAAGTCTTAAGAAAAATGGTAGTAAAGATGGCATTAGTGCAAACAAACGGAAGTTATTACTCTGTGAAATAACGGAACAGTGAAAAGAGATCGAATATATTGCTCAGATTTAAACTTTAAGTCGGAGACTTGTAGATCGTCTAATTCGTGTTGCCATCAGGGAAAAGTAGTGTTTCTTCCCAATGAAGAGGCGTATCCACGAGAATTAAAAGATTTGTTGTTTGGTGAATGTGAAATCTCGTGAGAGAAAATTTCAAGCCCAGCGAGACAAGACTTTATGCAAAGAGATTTGCAAAAGTCCTGCCCACATCTAAAACATTTACAACCACACACACGGTTCAATCATTTCTCATTTGTGTGAATATTATTGTCAAACACAGTTCGTGTAGAGAGAAAGAAATGATATTTACTCATGGGCAGTTATACATTGCATTGTCACGATGTAATTCTGAATACGGAATCAAAATTCAATGCAATATTGACGAAAGGTAAAAGCGAAAAGAGATTGAATATATAGGTGATATGATTGAAGTATGTAGATATTGTTTAGCTTTAAACTTTAAGTCGGAGACACTTGTAGATCGTCTAATTTGTGTTGCCATCAGGGAAAAGTAGCTTTTCTTCCCAATGAAGAGGCCTATCCGCGAGAATTAAAAGTTTTGTTGTTTGGTGAAAGTGAAATCCACATAAACGAGTGGCAGTGATGCAAAGTTGCTGGCGCATAGTGCAGTCAGGGAGGTTGGCAATTGAAGCGAGCAGGGGGCAAAGCCCCATAGTTTTGTTAAAAGATTAACCTTTTTGATTTATTCTTTAACCTTAAGGACAAAACCTGTATGTTTTATTGCTCTGTTATACCCACAAAACTCATTTGCTGGAAGTTTTTTCTGACAGATGCTGCTGCCTCCACAAAGTAAAGCAGCCAACTAAACAAACAGATGCTTTTCCAACACTTTAATAACAAATCATTTTTTTGCCAGTTTAGTTACCAGGGATTGCTTTTGGCATCCAGAATCTAATGGCTGACATATCTCAAAATTGGCTAAAGACAGCCGGACAAACTAAAATATAGATGATGTCAGATTTTGTTAAAAGTAGTGGAATATACATTTTTTCACAAGGACAGCTATCACTGTGTTATTTGAAGAACACATAAATGTTATTTTTATTTATATTTTGCACGACACATGATAATGATTACTGGTTAGGTTATTGCTTTTTTTTTGTTGCCCCTTGTAAATTCTGGTGTTTCAAGAATCTACTTAGGCTATGTGCTCATTTCATGTGCCTTTCAGATGGGAAAACAAGAATGTCATTGGGAGCAGGGTGGTACTTTGCAGGAAGCAGAAGAAAGTTAGAAGGAAAAGGGGGATAACAGGCTGGAACTTTGCTGGGAGCAGTATCAAACAATCAGTAGCATGTATACCTTGTGATGGACGACCGGCTACAGACTCCGGTCGCCACCCCCAGGCCGCTAGGAGGAGCCCTCCAGACAGCATGATGGTGCCCCGACTTCCAGCAGGGCCTCATGGACTTTGTAGTTTATACACACAGCCCTGCTGGATACCTTGGGGGCCACCGGGAGTCGCTGTAGGGGGGCTAGTGGGCTCTTGTGTGCCCTATAACCTGGGAGTGCGTCAGCATCACGTGTCCGGAAGAAACGACGTGCTCCCGGGGTGAAGAAAAGGACTGTTTACCCTGACCCGGAAGGAAAACGGACTTGTGGGTTTTGCCAGGAACCATTTCCGGGTCAGGGGATATAAAAGGACTCTGGGAAGCCCAGTACACTGAGCTGAGCTGGGAGGTAGGGTGGCAAAGTGTCTGGGCGAGGAGGAGAGTATTGTTTATTGAATAGTTTATTGTATATGAGTGTGGAGTGGAGGGTGCTTTGTGCACTGTATAACAGAAAAATAAATATTAGTTATACTTTTACCTGGTGTCTAGAGTGGTACCTGAGGGTTCAAGAGGTGGACAAAAGCCTTAACTGCTACAACCTCTACACCTGGGGTTCATTTCCAGACCATACCCTGTAGACATTTTTAGGGTTTAGAGTGGGATTAAAGGGACATGTAACCAAAAGGCCTCAGTCTCTACTGTGAGACCATTGCACCTTCGAGCCCTGCTTGGCCATTAAAAGACGTGTCCTCCAAGGCTCATTCTGTGCACTCGGCTCTCTTGAGTAGGCCGCATAATCCTATTGAACCCATTTCATGTTATCCTGCTGACAATTAGCAGCTTCTTTAGCCTCACATCAGCCCCCATGGCTTCAGTTTCTCCTGCAGAGCATTCACCTCAGTAAGCATGTATTATGTAACCTTTCCTCTAACATGAATGGGAAGTCACTGAACTCTGGATGAACTTACATATTGTCTCCTTCTATCATACAGAATGATTTCACATAATTGTGAGGAAGTTTTTCTTGACACAGAAAACCATAAACAACATGGAATTAGTTACCAAATATTATAAGTTGACAGTATGACTTTAGAGACCTTCAGAACTCAACTTAATGTTATTTTGGAGTAATTAAGTGGCTAGGACTGGTGAGGTTTGTTGGGCTGAACGGCCTGTTCTTGTCAAAATTTTTCTAATGTTCTAATGCAGGGGTCTCCAAACTTGCAGCTACAGTAAGTAGCTCTCCAGGGACTTCATGTATAAACGGTGCATACGCACAAAAATGTTGCCTATGAATGTTTCCACGCTCAAATCGCGATGTATAAAACCTAAACTTGGTGTAAAGCCACTCACATTTTCATGGAAGCTCCAACCCTGGCGTACACAAGTTCTCCGCTCGGTTTTGCAAACTGGCAGCACCCAGTGTCAAAGCAGTGCTACTGTTCCTGTGCGGTTACCCTTTCTTTTTTAGATCCACATCCCTGACGCGGCATTATCATATAGACTGAAACTAACTGCATATTGTTTATTAGTTTAAGGCATCTGATTGTAATTAACCTGTAACAATATAATGGTCCAGGGAATAGCCAAAGTATTCCAAATACCATAGCTGCTTTAGCGTTGTTACTCTCACTGCACCTTCTTTTTCTTCTTTCAGCTGCTCCCAATAGGGGTTACCACAGCGGATCATCTTTTTCCATATTACTCTCACTGCACCACTCGGAGTACTTATACCACTATATCTGAGTGGGGAATCACAGATCTACAGCAGCTGATTGGAAAGAGAATTATTGGTATGCAGCAACAAGCACACGCTGCCTCAGCCATGCTGTCTGTTGAACTGCTCTCACACAGCAAATGCTTCAAAGCCTTTCCTATACGGACCTCACGGTTCAGAAATAGTTTCATCCCAAGAACTATAAACACACTCAATCAGTCCATCAAGTGTTCCTTGTAGAACGCTTTGTACTTATAAGTACAATTACCTCACTGTAAACTTGCACTACAGTTATAATATTGCATAACCTGAGCCACTTTATAAAGCGAGTATTTACATATGATGACGTTATCATTTTTAAGATGAAGTGCAGCAAAATAAGTTTATTATATTATACAGATAAAACTTTAACTTCATTTAAATAATCTATATTGCTAATAATTAAACAAGTGAGGACATGGTGCCGCAGCGCTAGCAAGGAGCTGGCACTCCGTTCAGGGATTGTTCCTGCCTCGCGCTGTATTCTTGCTGGTGCTGGCGCGACACTGGAAGGATAGATGGATAGAATAATTAAACATGTACTACAAAGATATTTCAGTGTTCCTTAAAAGTTTTGAAGAATCGGCGTTCTAAGCTTACAGATGGCTTAATGTCTATTACAGAGCTGATTGTGTGACGATTGGGTATTTGGAGAAAGAAAAGTAAGGACAGGAATTCGGGGTTAGTATGTTTTAAAGAGACAGTACTGCTACAATAAAGTATTTAATCGAAGGTCGCGCACGGCACAGCAAGCATCTTGCGTGAGACATGAACAATCACTGCACCACCGTGTTCCCAAGTTTAATAACATGCTTTAACTCCTATCATCATGAAAATGATATCAAGTATACATATCAGTATTTTAATTATTTAGAGAGCTGTAATATCACAAATGTAATGGATTCTGTGTCCTGTCGGAGGAAGAGAAAGCCCAGAAGCACGTAGTGATTCACACACATAGAGCACATAGAAGATCAAATACAAAACAAAGCATTTAACGTGCTACTTTAGTTACGATGGGCTTTGAGAAACTAGTAAATTAAACGATTTTAAGATGGAGTTTATGATGTTCTACTTTAATGACAAAATAAACTACGTGATTAAAGTGGAAATTTCGAGATTAAAGTTGACATTTCGTGCTTTTTTCCCCACTGTGTACCTTTTTTTTTTCCTCTATACCCTAATAAGCTTTCATATGACACTCAGACGGTGGGCTACGAATTGCCTTTTCACAGCGACTTTGATATGTGAAAACTTCTTTTTTATTTCAGGCACTGTGCGACTTTGTGAACTTGAGCATCCGAGTTTCTCCGACATGCTATGTCACTCGATCAACTTCCTTTTGTTGTTTATACCATTGTTTAAACTAACAAATATACGTTTTTCCTTGCCTCCACTTGGTATTCGCTGAAATTCTTCTATTTTCCCTCGTACTTTTGCCATTGTCTTTTCACAGAAGGCTGAGCTTAAGGGCTATTTATATTGATTTGCATATTCAAAGAGGCGTAATTCTGGGAGGAGTTGGGGCGGAACAGCAGGCGCATGCACGTGCGTTACTTTTCACGCTGACCAGGATTTATGTAGCGGAAGAACGTGGAAGTTAGTGTTTGCACAGATTTATCATTATGACTCAGGTGCCATCGCGAGTGGCAGCCTTTCCAGCAGCTTCGTGTACGACTTTATATTTCTACCTTTTTATCTATTTTATCTATTTCACTGATCACTCCCACCACTTTCTTTTATGTGGACTTGTTCCCTGGATGCTTTTTACTACTTGGACATGGATTTTTACACACTGAGACTTGTCTATTCAGGTAGTCAACTTCAAGCACTGAGAACAAATGCCTGCGCCGGTGTGGTTCTCTATTTACCTGACGAGGTAAGAAGGTGGTATCGTGGCAGCAGAGCCAGAGCTAAGCTAAAGGTGAGGCGGCTTGCGAGAAAGTGGCGTTACAAGCCTTCGGTGCCTTCTGTGATCCTGGGAAATGTGAACTCACTACCAAATAAGATTGATGAACTAGCCGCGCTGGTGAAAAATGTCAGGACCTACAGAGAATGCAGTTTGTTGAGTTTTTGTAAAACGTGGCTAACAACTACCATACCAGATGCTAACGTGGAGCTATCTGGGTTTAGCACAGTTAGAGCGGACAGAGACGCAAATACCTGCGGGAAGCAGAAAGGAGGAGGACTCGCTCTCTATGTGAATACAAGATGGTGCAACTCTGGACATGTAAACGTAAAAATCTTCACTTGCTGCAGGGACATTGAACTGTTGGCCATAGGTTTGCGTCCCTATTACTTGCCCAGAGAGTTTGGACACGTCATTTTTGTTATTGTATACATCCCTCCTTGGACAGACATGGAGATAGCGGGTGACATCATCCATTCTGCTGTTGCTAAACTGCAATCGCAGCACCCCGAGGCGCTTGTGCTAATCGCTGGAGACTTTAACCATGTGACGCTGGACAAAACATTACCTGCCTTCTCCCAGTATGTGGATTGTAACACCCGGGGAAATAGAACTATTGACCTACTGTATGCAAATGTTAAAGACACATACAGCGCCACCCCGCTGCCTGCGCTTGGGAAAGCAGATCATTACCTGGTTCTGCTTCAGTCTCACTACAAACCAAGAGTGAGGGAGCTACCTACAACCACACGCTCATTCAGGAAGTGGTCCCCTGAGGCAGAGCCGGCTCTGAGAGACTGCTTTGGAACTACAGACTGGGATATCCTGCAGGGATCATATAGTGAGAACATTGAGGAGGTTGTTGACTGCACTACTGAGTACATCAACTTCTGTATGGACATTGTAGTTCCAGTAAGAACAGTATGCTGCTATGCTAACAACAAGCCATGGATTACAAGTGACATCAAGGACCTTTTGAACAAGAGGAAATAGGCTTTTAAAGGCGGTGATCAGCATAAGCTCAAGTGCGTGCAGAAGGAACTCCGAATCCAGCTCAGGGGGGCGAAGGAGCAGTACAGGAGAAAGCTGGAGCAGAAGTTGCAGAATAACAGCATGAAAGAAGTGTGGGATGGGATGAAGATCATCACTGGCTGCAGCTCGAAGCGGGGTTCCACCATCGAGAGAGAAGTGGAGAGAGCAAACAAGATGAACAACTTCTTTAACAGGTTTGACCACCCTAACCCACTCTCACCTCAGAGTACTGCACCCTCCACCCATCCTTCTACTGATACCAGCATAGGAGATAGTTTCCCCCCTCTCACAATTACAGCAGCCCAGGTAAGCAGAGAGCTGAGTAAACTTCGTGCCAGCAAAGCAGTGGGTCCAGATGTAGTATCGCCATGACTGCTGAAGGCCTGTGCGTTGGAGCTGGAGAGTCCTCTACAGCGCATCTTCAACCTGAGCCTGGAACAGAGGAGAGTCCAGAGGCTTTGGAAAACATCTTGCATCACCCCAGTCCCAAAGGTATCACGTCCTGGTGAGCTGAATGACTTCTGGCCTGTCGCTCTGACATCACATGTGATGAAGACCATGGAGTGGCTGCTTCTTCACCACCTGAGGCCACAGGTCCGCCATGCCCTTGACCCTCTGCAGTTCGCATACCAGGAGAAGTTGGGAGCAGAGGATGCCATTATATACATGCTACACGGATCCCTTTCCCACTTGGACAGCAATGGTGCTGTAAGAATTATGTTTCTGGACTTCTCTAGCGCCTTCAGCACCATCCAACCTCTGCTCCTTAGGGACAAGCTGACAGAGATTGGAGTAGATTCATACCTGGTGGCATGGATCGTGGACTATTTTACAGACAGACCTCAGTAAGTGCGTCTCGGGAACTGCAGGTCTGACATTGTGGTCAGCAACACAGGAGCGCTGCAGGGGACTGTACTTTCTCCAGTCCTGTTCAGCCTATATACATTGGACTTCCAATACAACTTGGAGTCCTGCCACGTGCAAAAGTTCGCTAATGACACTGCTATCGTGGGCTGCATCAGGAGTGGGCAGGAGGAGGTGTATAGGAACCTAATCAAGGACTTTGTTAAATGGTGTGACTCAAACCACCTACACCTGAACACCAGCAAAACCAAGTAGCTGGTGGTGGATTTTAGGAGACCCAGGCCCCTCCTGGACCCCATGATCATCAGAAGTGACTGTGTGCAGAGGGTGCAGATCTATAAATACCTGGGAGTGCAGCTGGATGATAAATTGGACTGGACTGCCAATACTGATGCTCTGTGCAAGAGAGGACAGAGCCAACTATACTTCCTTAGAAGGCTGGTGTCCTTCAACATCTGCAATAAGATGCTGCAGATGTTCTATCAGACGGTTGTGGTGAGCGCCCTCTTCTACACGGTGGTGTGCTGGGGAGGCAGCATAAAGAAGAGGGACGCCTCATGCCTGGACAAACTGGTGAGGAAGGCAGGCTCTATTGTAGGCACGGAGCTGGACAGTTTGACATCTGTGGCAGAACAACAGGCGCTGAGCAGGCTCCTGTCAATCATGGAGAATCCACTGCATCCACTAAACGGTATCATCTCCAGACAGAGGAGCAGCTTCAGCAAAGACTGCTGTCAATGTCCTGCTCCACTGACAGACTGAGGAGATCGTTCCTCCCCCACACTATACGACTCTTCAATTCCACCCGGGGGGGTAAACGTTAACATTATACAAAGTTATTGTCTGTTTTTACCTGCATTTTTGTCACTCTTTAATTTAATATTGTTTCTTTATCAGTATACTGCTGCTGGAGTATGTGAATTTCCCCTTGGGAATAATAAAGTATCTATCTATCTATCTGGATTTTTTTGTGCGTACGAACATTTCTGCTTTTGTGCTTATGCCATGTTATAGTGTGAGTTCTACGCACGGCATTATACATGAGGCCCCAGGACTGGAGTTGGAGACCCATGTTCTAGTGGTGCTTATTAGCTTTCCAAAATCTTTTCTTACTCTCACTCTTTCTCTTTTGCTTTTGAAAAGACTTTCTACCAATTTCTCTTTGTTTCTAGGAACCCAGTTGAATCCATACACTTTTATATTTTCAGTCTTGTTTAATTCAGTTATAAATGTTGTGGGGTCACCAGTCTAGTCTAGCAACATCATGTGCAAGGCACAACCAACCCTTAATTGGTCAATTATATACAGGTTATATACTGTAAATATTATGGACACAAGCTACTATTGTCTGTTTTGGAGAGTATCACCTGTGACTTTATATAGCTGGACCAGAAATGCTTAGAAGCGGTACTGATGCAAGATAGGAACGAAAGCGCTGGAGACAATTTAGACTTGCCATTTAATCTACAGTATGTCAAATGCCTTTGGGATGAGGTGGGAAAACTGGAGTACCTGGAACCCACACAGATATGAGGAGAACATGCAAAGTTAACACAGGAGAGGCCCAGGCTGGGACTCAAGCCCAGGACTCTGAAAGTATGAAGCGGCAGGGCTAATCACTGTGTCACAGATCTGCTCATATACACAAACACTCATATACACATGCACATACACTTTTACAGTAGATATTTTTAGTAGCATGGAGTACATAAAACTATTAGCATGATAATGCATATAGAAACAGAGAAATCTACAGAAAACTAATGACATACTTCTAGATTAAATAATTGTGCAGCAGCAGGTCAGACATGTAAATAAATAACAATGTAGTTTAAATAGAGATGGCGAAGGTTATGATTTCTTAAGGGACATCAGTAAAATAATTAGTTTTAATTAGGGAATACAGACAATGGTAATGGGAAGTTCAAACAAAACCAAAAGATGTTACTGTATTTCTAGACAATTAAATATTATAAGATAAATGCACATCTTAATACATGACATATGGTTAGATTATTGTGGACATGAGTCATTAAGTTTCGGTATTTTACATTTTTTTAAATTATTTAAAAAATATATACAGTAATATTGTAATATGCTGCAGATTCAATGTTATTTTTATCCAATAAGATTTTAAAAATGGATCGTTTTATTTTTATACTGATTTGATTTGATATATTTTATTAACTCCCAAAGAACACTGTTATTCAGAGGAGTTTCTAGGATTTTCAGGGTTCAAGGTCTCAGCCCCCTGGTTGATTATCCCACGTTGTGTTTCACACTTTTACAATGTAAGAGCGGGAGGGTCCGGTTTGGACCCCACTGAGGTTCTGTGCAAGTCTTCCATGTATATAAAAAAGTACAGGAATCGATGGGGCTTTGAGCTCACCCTAAAAGTGGCATTACATTGATCAGAGGCAGTGTTGTGCATGATGGGCAAGAAGATCAGGGACTGAAAGGTCAGAGGTTTGGCACCATGGATTAGGGCCTCTTAAGCCCCAGAAGCCAACCCTCCCGGCAGCACTGGTTTTATTTCACAGCCAGTACACAGCCAATAGTACAATGTTAGTTACGAGCTGTGCCCCTGGAATCATTTTACAGTAACCCATTGCTGTCATTGAGAATTAAGAATGAGAGAATTAAGTGAACTGCAAAACATCACCACAGATCTTGCCATTTTTTTTTCACAGTTACATTTAGTTTTCGTTAAGGTTTAATTTTTCTAGGCCTCAGGGCCATAAGATTGATTATTTTGCTTAGTTTAACTGCAGATAGTAAGAATTTCTGAGCGATCAGTCCACAAGCCGATCAGGGACATTTATCTTTATAAATACATAAAATATCTTATTTATGGCGGGGAGTACTGTCCACTGTGGGAATAGCAGGTATATGCTACAGCTCAGTGCCGGATTAACCAATAGGCACATGTAGCATATGCTACGGGCCCCGCAATTTCGGGGGCCCCCAAATGGTGGACCCAATATTTAATGAAAAAGTGTAGCATTGAAAAACTGGTCTTTAAAAATATTATCTTTACGTTTTTAAACTGTAAATTTCTTACACAACAAAACTTTAGGGGCCCAACACATAAAATTCACATAAATATTATAAGATTCTTATTATAATCGAGAGTAAAATAATTATTTAGTCCGGTTTGAACTGTTCAGAATCTAAACTTCAGATGATGCAGACCAAAAGGGCCCCCAAATTTGAAATGTGCTACGGGCCCCCAAAGCTCTTAATCCGGCCCTGCTATAGCTGCCTCCAAATCCTTGAAAGAAAAGAAAAAATAATCTCCTACAAACATCTATCCATTCTCCCAACAGCCAGACTCACTTATTCCATTACAGACTCATGGTGTGCCACAGCTTTTCCTGGGTACTTCAGAGCGGTGCCCTCTTGCACTCATCGTCTTTCTGAATTTTGAGCCACTGTTTAACTTAGCATATCTTTAGGTGTTAAAGGTGATAAGCACACATGGAGGACATGCAAACTGCACACAGGAAGTGTCTAGCGTTCCTTGGAGCTGTGAAGTGGCCTTGTTAAACATTGTTTCAGCATGCTGCCATCTTATGGGAAGCACATTTTAAAATATGAAACACAGCAGGCCACCAAATTCTCTCTGGTGATATTTATTATTATTTGAAAATCAAAAGCTGCTTCTTGTTGTATGCTTGACTTACCTTGTTAAATGAAAAAGGCAAATTAACACACGTGTCTTTAATTTTCAACAGATAACTTTTTAGTGCTGGAACGTTTGATAGACCTACTCAGACGAACTGGAAAGCTTGATGAAGCACCAGCTCTTTTGCAAAAAGCAGAAAATCAATCTGCCAGGTCCACCTTTGAGCCTGGGTATAATTACTGCAAAGGCCTTTATCTGTGGTAAGTGAAACCTGAACACATACAAATTCACCTTGCCATATGGTCTCAAAAAAAACGGCAGATTCCATATTTGATTTCTCTTTATTTAAAAATAAACCTTAGATTTTAGCATATGGAGATCACAATTGATATGAATGAGGAAAAAATATATTTTAAGGAGATGATGTCTGTGGTGCTCCCCACACTGGCATACATGAGATGTGTTTCAGAAGATATGCTTCAGTTGTAGGTCTGTGACTGTGACTAAACGTCAACACCTGCATTTAACGTTTGTTGGAGTGATGGCCTAATTGATGATGGTGTAAATCACTGAGAATGAATCATTAGAGCATAAGGAATTTTACAGACAGTTCAAAATGATTCGGTCTGTCAGCTTGTTTGGTTACTTAATAGCTAAGCTTTCCTAGCATCTCATTCAACTGCTTTT
Organism: Erpetoichthys calabaricus; assembly: GCF_900747795.2. Taxonomy (NCBI): domain Eukaryota; kingdom Metazoa; phylum Chordata; class Cladistia; order Polypteriformes; family Polypteridae; genus Erpetoichthys; species Erpetoichthys calabaricus. The sequence goes on from NC_041399.2 coordinate 184,737,553, forward strand.
TAAAAGCCATCAGGGAGTCTGCAGCAGAAACATGACTCACTAGATTGCTCCAGATTTCTATTGATGTTTTGTGCAGGGAAAAAATTCCAGTATTCTGTCTTAAATGCACTTTTTATTCATTTACATCAGTGTCCTCATGCACACAAAAAATGATCTGGGCCGGGTAAAGAGTGCATTTACTGTATGTCCTTATCCCTGTTTTTTTTATTCGTCATTTTTAAAGTGAATTTCCTTGCTCAGCTTGTTACATTTAGCAGCTCCTTCTAATGTACCACTATGCAGTGCTTTTATATTATACAGAATATGATTATTTTTTCATACCACTTGTAATATTTCGGGTGCATTTGTATATATTGTTGCTTATATTTTTTTTATTACGTTTTTAGTTATTTTTTGCATATGTGGCCGTTTATCCATCCATTTTATAGACTGGCTTTTTCCAATACAAGAATCAGTCCTGAGTGGGATGCTGGGCCTTTATAGAGAACAATTATGCGTTCACCCACTCTCACTTTTAACAGGCCCATTTGGTATTACACTCTTTGAGAATGATGGAGAACAGCACAATACACGCAGAAAAACCCACACAGACTCCACTTTCAATTCACTTTGTACTTTGCAGACCACAAATTACCATTTAAATTTAAATCTAAAAATGACCATTTAAAGCAAGCTGGATTACACCACAATTAACGGACATGGACTAGGCAGTTATTATTCTTAAATGCCTAAGACTATGAGTATCACTCAGGAAATGAAAATCACAAATGTTGATTTGTTAGGTCACTTACCCATGATGATCAGAGAGTTTACAGTTCCTCCTGTATGCTGCAATCTGTCTGCAGACCCTTTTGAAGGCACCTGATATTACTTTCCTGACTGAAGCAGATCTAGTGACGGCCCATGTACTGATCTGGGTGTGGAAAGGGGGTGGTTGAAGGAAAAACTAGAGGAGGGATTCAAACATGTCAGAAGGGGTCATTATGAACTCTCTGGTCTAAAATGGGTAAGAAAATACAAAGATCGGATGACATCAGCAAAACCAAAGGAACTAATCATTGACTTCTGTCTCAATCAAGAGTCACCATGACAGGTCACTATTCAGGGTGTGGATGTTAAAGTGGTGCAGTGTTACAAGAATTTGGGGGTCCTCATCAATGACAGGCTGGACTGGTCTTGCAACAGAAAGGGACTATATAAGAAAGGGCAGAGAACTCTTTTTCTTAGGAGACCAGTGCTATTTTCTATGCTATGCTGTGCTGGGCATTTCAAGAGAGGCCCACTGAATCAACAAGCTAATTAAGATGGCACATTCAGTCATGGGATGTGCTCGTGACCTGCTGGAGGTAGAATGAAAGCAAATCTGATAACTGTTAAGAATAATTTGGCACTTCCCCTCTCTGATACACTGAGTTTAGCCAACCCATTACTCATCAGAAGTGTGTCAAGAAACACTACTGGGACTCCTTCATGCCTGTGGGGGTATGTCTTTATAATGCCTCACTGTGACAGCTCTCTTGTCTTTAGCCAAATCTATCTATCTATCTATCTATCTATCTATCTATCTATCTATCTATCTATCTATCTATCTATCTATCTATCTATCTATCTATCTATCTATCTATCTATCTATCTATCTATCTATCTATCTATCTATCTATCTATCTATCTATCTATCTATCTATCTATCTATCTATCTATTATATAGTGCCTTTCCTATCTATCTATCTATTTATACAAAGTAAGGCTGTGATTCATCCATGAGACAAAACCAAGAACCCATGGTCACAATTGCACATCAGTTTTGCTTGGCTTTATTGGGAATAAACATTTTGTATCACTGATGATTACTTTTCAAAATAGTTAGAAGTTAGACCTCTTTCTCAGAAAAGTCAGTCACTGTCATTCAGATATTGGTGAAGTCGTTTGGCACACAGGGAGCTCTAGATACAATTGTGTCTGATAACTGTGCACAGTTTATTTCGGAGGAGTTTCAGACATTCTTAGAGTGTAATATTATTCATCACATCAAAATGGCTCCTTTTCGTCCATCTTCAAATGGCCAAGTTGATCATATAGTTAGAGATCGGCAGCTTAGACTGTCAACATTTCTGCTGTAACAGCATGTAACTGCTCATATGAATATGGGTGAAGTTCTGCAGAACTGCTGGTGAACAGGAGACTTGGGTCACTTCCTTCCTAATCTAGCTTCTGATGTATGGTGAAAATGGGAGTCCCAGTTCTATTCAAGTCTAATAAGACAGTTTGAAAAAGGTAGTAGTGTGTATGTGAAGTAGTGTGTAAGGCCATACCAGCAACTGTTGGTGAGAGTCTCAGGCTCCGTATATTATAAAATAAATACTGACAATGGCCGAATCATTGTGTGACACACTGACCAGCAAACAGAGTGAATGAAGAGTACTACTATTATGAAACTGACAGAAATATGGACACGTCTGAAGAGTTCACAAATTTGCAGCCAGTTATACCCCCACAACTGAGTGAAGATGATCTCATGATGCCTGATCAACTATTTGATGAGCCCCTGCCTGCTTGACTAACATATGAGTCTTGTTTTAGTTCATACCTGAAGTTTGTGCTGGTCTACTCTTAATGTTTAAGTCCTTTTGACTCTTTTTTCCTTCTGTTTTTTTTTCTTTTTGTTGATGTGATTAATGGTGCATGGTACATGAAGTATTAGAAAAGAAAGAGCAATTTCAGGCCTTTAGCACTCTGAGAAACACTTCATTTCAATACATAATACACTACTTCCTGTGTCTGCTAGATTTTTCTTCCTCATGCCAAAGATGATGGTTATTTGATGATTGTAAGTTTGCCCTTTGTGAATAAGTGTGACTTTGTGAGTGTGTCTACCCTATGATGGACAGAGAAGGTTCTTGTCTTGCAATTTATGCTGCTGCATCTCAGAAATGGATGAAGTCAGTATGATGATGGAGGAATGGATTTGTTGGCCTTGTCTCACGTGACATTGTAAAAACAACACTTGTCCTTTATTTTGGGCCCTGGGCATGGTTAAATCTCTTTCTCACAGGACATATAATACTGCTTGCGTTGTCAAGGGGGTGTTATGGGGGGGGCTGAATGCATGTTAAGGAGATGCTGTTGGATCATCTGCTGTCTTTCTGCTGCTGTTGTTGCCATTGCTGCTGTCACGCATAATTTTAAAGCCTGTACAGCAGCTGTCCTTTTGCCACTTCGTGTCTCTGCCACTCGTGTTGTGAAGGAGGTTGGGGTGGGGGGTGGGGTGGGATGGTTAGGGTGGCTGAGCACACTCAAGCAGAAGCGGTCAGATCACCTGCTGGGTTTCTGCTAGTGGCGAGCTGCATGTTTTTGCTTGTCGTTGTTTTAAGAACTGGGAGCAAGTTAAAGTGTCTCTCGCAGGACTTCAAATAGTCTTCCGAGAAGATCACGTCTCGTCTCCCTAGTGTCCCTCCCAAAGATTTTTTTTTATAATAGAGAGATAATAAATTGCATTTACAGTATATGTTAAAAATACAGAGCCCATAATACACTGTGGCTTCATTTAGCTGAATATAAAATATTCTGTTCGATTTCAAAAGGCGTTTCCTCATCCTTACAGCCATTACTTTCTTTCCATAACCACAATGTTAGCTCTTAATATTCCCTTGCTGATAGAGTCAGCTACTTCACAGGTTCATTTTCAGAGACAGCTACATCAAGTGCACTCTGGCCTTGTGGGATAAAAGATTTTCTGTTTATTCAGGCAGTCCTTTTACAGAGCATTGCTTGTGGTGTTGTACGGTTTATACATTGACTTTAATGACGAACGAGTATGGATGTAAAGACTATGAATAGCTGTGGTTGTTAGTTTTGCTGTCTCACAACTCGATTTCCAGCCCATTCATGTTTCGCGTTCTGTCTGTGTTCTCATGGCTTACATACAGTTACCTCACACATTCCTAATAGATGCTGTTATGTTCATTGGTGACTCTAAATTGGCCCATTGTGAGTGTGTGCATGGATTGATACCCTGTTATTGACGACATTGCCAGCATAGCTTATAAGGACTAATAAACCTGTAATGGAAAAAAGCATATTTAGAATACAAGTTTTTATTTATGCTATCAAAAGACAGTTGGAGTTACACCTAATGAATATGATTTCAGGCTTCAAAGATAAGTTCAGTATTTTTCAGCTTGAAGTTATTTCTTCACAAACAGGAAATATATGTTTTTGCCACACAAAATTGTGTTCCAAAGTCCAGCGTTTTCTATGAATTTTAAAAAATATTTTACATGCCCTGGCAATTTACACAAGAGGCAATGTGACATGAAGCACTACTGGATAATAAAAGCCTAAAACTTACCAAATACTGTATATCCTCTTTGAGTTTCGATAAAAGAAAATATGCCTATCATGTTTGTGATAAGGGATCCGGAAATAACTATTTTATTCGAGGTAAGTTTACGCTTTCTGTATATTTGTGGGATTTCACACATAAATACAGAAGTGAATCAAAATAAAACCAAACACATGGTACAAACTGTTTACTGTGATTCAGTCTCATTTGGAGGAAACCACTCCTGGGGAATGAAAGGCTAGCAGAAGGCTACAAATGCTGAGGTAACACGTACAGCTGGTGTTTTTTTAAAAAGGCTGAATCTCACAATTTTGGTGTTTTTTGTTGAAATGACATGTATAAGCTATTTTACAATGTGTGTATAATCACAAGACGTGGGTCAATACCTGACAACTGGCTTAGCTTGAAAAATTGATGTATTCAGTAAATTTTACATTTTTCGTTTTGCAGTGAAATCTGTGCCCCGTTAACTCCATTCTACAACTCTACTTTGGGCGAGATATATTTTTTTAAATTATATGAATTGCTGGACTTTGGAGCATAATTTTGTGTGGCAAATGCAGATATACCAGGTTTGAAGAGATAACTTTGACTTTAAGAATACTGAACGTATCCTTTAACAGGTTTATGTTAACCCTTTTCTTACTTAAGTATTTTCTTTCTGCAGGCATTTGGGACAACCAAACGAAGCCCTAAGGCTTTTTAATAAAGCCCGTAAGGACAGCGACTGGGGCCAGAAGGCTGTGCATACCATGATTCAGATTTGTCTTAATCCGGATAATGAGACAATTGGGGGAGAGGTTTTTGAAAATCTCAATGAGGATTCAGGGTAAATATTTCAAGTATTACCTTCTATGGTGTGGATAAAATAGAAACACCTGACAAGTGTCATGTAGTAGGTAACATTTGGGTATGCCTTTGAATTAATCAAATTGAGATTTAAAGTCAGTGAGTTAACAATTTAAATCCCCTAAACATCATAAGAACGTAAGAAATTTGACAAATGAGAGGAAACCATTCATTCCATGAAGCTTGTTTGTTTAGATGATAGCAAGCTTTCCCAATATTTCATCCAGATACTTCTTAAGGGACATGTCTCAGTGGTTTGTAAATAAATACTTCCTGGCTTCAACGGTCCTAAATGCACTTCCCCTTAATTTGCACTCATGCCCCCGAGTATGTGATTCACTCTTAAGCTGAAAGAATTCTGCTGGGTCTACTTTATCAATGCCTTTGAGGATTTTGAAGATCTGGATAGATCCCCACGCAGTCTCCTCTGCTTGAGGTGAATCAGGTTTAATCCTCTGAGTCTGTCACAGTAGAACATGTCCTTAAGTCCTGAGATGCACCTGGTTGCTCTCCTTTACACAGCTCCAAGTGCTGCTATGTCTTTCTTGTACCGTGGTGACCAGAATTGCACACAGTACTCCAGATGTGATCTTACTACTGTATTATTTAGTCTGAGAATAACATCCTGATTTTTATTAAACAGTTTTATGATATAACCTTTTATTCTCCATAAATGTTGTGTAAACATATATTCTCCAAGTCTTTTTCAAAAATGGCTTCTAGTAAGACAGTGCGTCACATATTGTATTTATAATTGACGTTCCTTTTGCTCAGGTGTAGCACTTCTTATTTTTCTGCAATAAAACACATTTTCCAAGTGCTTATGCAGTTCTGAAGCTTGTCCAGGTCTTCTTGAATTGGTTTGGTGCTTCCTCGGTGTCTATCATTCTTCCAATTTTAGCATTACCTGCAGATTTCACAAGTTTACTAACTATGCGGAGATCTATGTCTGTAATATAATTCCGAAAGTCCAAGAACAGACCCCTATGGGACTCAACATAAGGAGCATTCTCCTCTTATCTGAACTCTTTGCTTCTTATCAGTTAGTAGCCAACTTGAGGTCTAGTTTTGCATGTTGCCTCCAATGCCTACAGCTTCTAGTTTAAAAATTACTCTTTGGTGTGGGACTATATCAAATGCTTTTTTATAATCTAAGTTAATTATGTTTTTGTTAAATCATTGTTCTGCCAAGAGTTTTAGTGAGCTGTAACCTAATTCCACTGTTGCTTCTGCTCTCAAAAATCAATCAATTTTATGGAATAATCCCATTATGTTGGCAGAGTAGTTATAGAGGCTGTCTGGGAGTAGGTTTGAATCTGAGTCAAGTCCCTGTCTGCGTGGAGTTTCCACATTCTCCCCTCGTCTGCATGAGCTGATATCTTGGTAAATCCACTTTTTTCTCCCAGCCCAGATATTTACAGGTTGTTTGGTGACTTTAGTGAACTAGCAACTGGACATACACCAATTCAGTCTTGTCAGAATTTCAAAGCTATTGCTGTAGTTAGATTCCTGGCAGATGTTACGCTGTATAAAAACCCATTTGTTGAGTAAGTCAGTCTCACTTGTTCAGTGATTATTTTTTCCTCACAAAACTATAAACCTTATAATGGAGATTGGGAAGTCACTCATGCCCTAATCATCCACTATGCAATATGGCCTCAATTAACCAAGTTTTAGCGGATCATTTGCTCTGCTAATCAGTGCAGGGAGTGCATAATCATCAATAAGCAGCAAAAAAGGGAATGTAAAACCCTTGCCATGATGGAGAGGAACTGTCAGCTACAATCATGCTTTGCATTTAGCAGAGATTTTAATAAAGTATGAAAAAAAAAAACAGGCAAGTGCCCTTTGAAAGCAGATGTCCTTATGCAGCATTTTTTATTTGTTATCAGAAGTAACAACGGCACAGCAGAAAAGAAAGAGTCGGAGCAGCTGGCAGTGAAGACAGCTCAAAATCTACTGAAGGAGTTCCACCCTCGCACAAAGCAATCCGAGGAGCAGCAGATTCTGCTCCAGAACAACTGCCTGCTGGCAACCAAAGACAAAATGAATATTGAAAAGGCACTTTCTGTGTTCGCTGAAATGGCTTCTTCTGAGGTATTCCCATTATAGTGTTGCTCATCCTTATGATTTTGAATCACAAAGGAAAATCCTGCTGCATTACATGCTGTGTACCAGTTACTGGAACAGGTGCTAGGGCTAGTCCGTGTTGCTCTTAAAATCACTTTTTAGTACTTGCAGTTTGGATCAGTTTTACACACTTCGAGACCCTGCGATTGTGGCTTTGAAAAATGTTATTCTGGATGCATTTGGAAACAATTGTTGTTCAGGCATCTCCCATTTATTTTTCCTATGAATCTGCACCTTTGATACCAAGTGTGGCCTGCTGAGGGCGCTCCTGTGGCCCAAACATGACACAGACAGACACAGGACACAAGTTCAGCACACACGTTTTATTTTTTCTTTCCCTCGTTTCCCACCTGCACAGCACAGCACAGCTTAAGGCACTACACACAGCACAAAACACTTCTCTCTTTTCCTTTTCTTTCTCTTCCTCTTTGTCTTCCTCCACTCCTCCTGGCAAGCTTTGCCTCCCTTCCTCCTGAGTCTGGCTCCAGGAGTAGTGGTGGCTGGCTTCTTTTATAGGACATTCAGAACAACAACAACATTTATTTATATAGCACATTTTCATACAAAAAAGTAGCTCAAAGTGCTTTACATAATGAAGAAAAGAAAAATAAAAGACAAAATAAGAAATTAAAATAAGACAACATTAGTTAACATAGAAAAAGAGTAAGGTCCGATGGCCAGGGGGGACAGAAAAAACAAAAAAAAAAACTCCAGACGGCTGGAGAAAAAAATAAAATCTGCAGGGGTTCCAGGCCATGAGACCACCCAGTCCCCTCTGGGCACCAGTCCCCTCTGGGAAGTGCTCCAGGTGCTTGATGACCTTCTTCTGGCAGCACGTCTGGGTATGGGTGCTGCCACACAGGGCTCAACTGTACCTGCAGCACCCCCTGGCGGCACCCATGGAACCCAATAGGGCTGCACCTGACTCCAACTCCCATGGAGCCCTTTGGGAGTCCAAGGCACCATTGCAACCTAGGGGGGCTGCCATCTATCGCTCTGGGGAAGGTAATGCTCTGAATATGTTCTCTCCCCAAGTCCTTAAAGTATTGGGGCATCCCGGCCATCCGCCACACAAGGTTACAAAGACCCCTCTCCCTTTGTATTTCCTGCTTATATGATGGATCAGTCACTTGGGTTTCTCATTTTTTCCTACAGTTCTTGACTGTGTTATAGCCATCCAGAGGTTTGTTTTCCCACTGGAGTCATTTCACAGATGTATGATTTAGGGTCTTGAGATTATCAATGAATTTTAAAGTGTAAACTGCTTAAACAATCGCAAATTTAAATATTTTTTAGAAGGAACATGTTCCTGCCCTCTTGGCAATGGCACAAGCCTATATGATTCTGAAGCAGACCCCTCGGGCCAGAAACCAGCTAAAAAGAATTAACAAAGTTAACTGGAATGCAGCGGAAGCTGAAGAGCTGGAGAAAAGCTGGCTTCTTCTGGCTGACATTTATATAAAAGCTGGCAAATATGACATCGCAACAGATTTGTTGAAGCGCTGCCTACTCTACAATAAGGTAAGGCTCAAGTGTCTAGCCACAGTATGTTCACAAATCAAAACATGTCTTATGTGAAATTAAGATTATAATTACAAAATATAAATGATGAAGCAGCGACAAACTACAGAAATAGGTTTTTGCTTTTGCTTTTACAATGGCCTTTTCATAGATGTAGAAATTTACTGATAAATTCCTGGTTGGAGGACATGTGTTAATAAACACGAGTGAATAATGTAAGGAGACTTGACTCATCAATTTTACAAGTCAAAATTAAGTACAATTCACTGAAATTTCTCAGGTTAGCTTATGTGTGAACACAGGCAGATATTTTTCTGGGATGATCACGCAGAATGTCTCAGTATCCTCATTTCATGACACATCGATGTTCATGCAAGTGAAGAAAACACAAAAGGCATTGTCAATTAACTTTATTTTTTGCAGAAGATGATTTAGTTTCTGTAGTTAGCTGTTTGGAAAGTGTTTTGAAAATGGATAGATTCTTAAATATAGAAAATGTAGCGTGTAGTTATCACTTGATTCACCCTGCGAAGCAGCGGCGATGTGAGGGAATGTGTGGTGCCTGATGGTGGAGACTGAGGTTTTTATAGCCTCCAGAAACATCTGGAAGATTACATGTCTTTGGATCCTTGTTATTTTATATTTTGTTTTAACTATTTTTACAGAATTGTTTATCTCTTGAATGTGTCACTCTCATTGAAGGTTGGGCCCAAAGTGAAGATGGCTTCCTGGTACAGGGGGAATATATAGAGGGGCGGAAGCAGAAGGGGTAGAGTGGTCATCATTCTTGGTAGAAGACATGTCACTAGTCCTCTAGATGGTTCTCCTCCATTCTAATACAAGCCAAAAATGAGTCAGTTGTGGTGTCACCTCCAAATTCGTCCTTGTAATTATAGATGACCCCACACCCATGAGACAAGCCCTGTGCTTGCCTGCTTGACGCATCATTATTTCAAAAACATAATGGTCAGGCATACACTAGCACTTCATTTCTGACATTTTCATTTTGCTCAGATATATTTCTTTTTATCATTCTCTGTGTTTTTCACTGGGCATTTCCATTTTAGGGTCACAGACACAGGACACAGCGCAACATACTTGCGCTGGCACAATTACTCAATAAAAGAAGGCAATGCACACAGCAAAGCGTCTGTACCCGGCATAATCAAAGGAAAGACTTTGCACTCAAATGACAACCACACGAAAAACATTTTAGTGAAAAAACCTGATTTTTTGTTTTGCAACTTTAGTTGGTTCAGTCCTAATAATGTGAAGAAAGATCTATAACAGATTCTCCTGCTGACTCTTAAATGAAAGCTCCTTACAATCTCTGCTGTTTGCTAAGTATACCAGTTCTGTGGGACTTCCTGGCTTTTGTACCAACCATGTCATTAACTGCATGGATAACGCATCACTGTTACTTCACTGTTGGAGGTTTGCAGACCTTTTGTGCACCTTTTCAAATTCTTATTTCTTATCTGGGATGAAAGGTTCATGTGTGGACAGTACTGACTCAGGGAGAAAATCCAACTTTATCGTTGTCATAATTAACCCAGAAATTTCCTTTGTTGTACATATGATGGTGGCTAACGTTTCTAGGATGATATTCTCACTTAATGCTTATCACCTTCATGAGTATTTTTTTTCAATTTGATTACGTCTTGCCTGAAGAAGGGGCCAGAGTTGCCTCGAAAGCTTGCATATTGTAATCTTTTTAGTTAGCCAATTAAAGGGGTCATTTTGCTTGACTTCTTACTACATTCAATTTGAGAAAAAATGTATTTTATCCAGCATTACAAGATGCACCACATATAGGTTTTAATACAGCATATTATGGTTATTGTTATTGCTGTGGTCCAAATAAAAGCAACTCTCCCTAATTACTTTATATGCATTATGCTGGAGATACTGTATAATACAGTGTGCTTAGAAACAAAGTATATACTGTTTAAAAAGAAACACATTGACATAAAAGCAGCTACTCTTCTAAACCTCCACCCCATTTTTGGACCCCTAAACACAGAAATAAAAACATGGCAGAGGACAAATATCCCATTGCTTGGGGTATACAGACAGTAGTTAACTCTTTGAGGGCTGAAGATTTTTTCCAAAAAACTCAGTTTTCTGAAAAGTACACAACTCAATGGTTTCACGCATCAACCACATAAAACGTCTGTTGCTGGGTGCTATGGAGGCTGTTGGCGCCTGTTCGCTGTCTTTGGCAGCATCAGCTGAGTGGGGACGGCTCGATGGCCAGCAGGAATGCGCTACGGTGGCAGTCACAGTGTGACACAATCTGGTTTGTACCTCTTGTCATCATAAGTAGTGGTCCTCCCAGGCAAACTTTGCTGTAGGAGCATCAGCTACACCAGCGTGTTCAGCACCACAATCGGCTGATGCTGGTACCTCTCTTTCGTTTTCAATCTCCATCTCCAGATTACTTGCATCAAAATTGGAGTCCACCAAGTCAGAGTCCAATTCAGTGATAATACGCAAAATGTTGTCCAGGAAGTATTTTGCTTTGCACATTTGCTTTGGTCTTTCATCAGATGTCTATGCCATTTTAGAGGTTGGTTGTTCTTCACTACTCATGCATGCACAAGAAATTGAAGTCAAATCAATAAAGCTAACTTTCCTTCTAGCAAAGAGTGTCGAACTAAAATGCAACAGCGAGTTTTGTCACAGTTTACAGCTGATTACCATCCTCTACCCCTGAATTTTGACAAAAATCGACATCCACCCTGAAAGAGTTAATTACCTCTGACCATTATGGAAATCCAGTGTGAAAAAGAAGACATTGGAGGTCACATTACTGGGGAAATTTGATGAGCAAAACATCAGCGGTACCTTTTAATGGCCTTGCGTCTTGTTCCCTCACTTCTAATGCTTGCAACTATTTTGAGGCATTTGTTGATAAGAAGTTTGTAAAATATCTAGTACCTGTGTAAAGATACAGTGAGGACATATCTTCACATCAAAATTGAGGCCAGAAGCTGTCATAGAGTGTGAATATTTGAGATGAGATTGAGAAGTTTAGAGGAGTGTTATTTATTTTGGAAATACCTTGGTTTAGTTATTATATTTGTCATTTATTTCTAAAGCATAACCACTTCTCGAATCTTCTTTTTCAGTCATGTTGTAAAGCCTACGAGTACCTTGGGTTTATCATGGAGACTGAGCAGTCATACAAGGATGCTGCAAGCAACTATGAGATGGCCTGGAAATACAGCAATCGGGCAAACCCAGTTATAGGTGAGTCCCCGAGTTTGGATGCGGATGTTGAAATGTCCCCTTCCATCAACTGCCGACTATTAGCTGTTCACGACGGTGATGGAGCAGGCCATTTACAATATCTGTAGTTTTACAGTCTGTTACATTTGCTGACTGCTGGTATGACCTTCACTTTGAATCTCACCAGCTCTCTAAAAGCAACACACTGTAAACTGCCTTGGAGGACACATTGGGAATTACTTTTAAAAGTGTAAAAATGCACTACAAGTGTTTATTGAGGCAAACTATACAAGTTGCTGCCATATTGAAGATCTGACATTTCCTAGTAACACACAGGGACGATTGCACTGACCTACTAAAACAAATCGCTTAGTACAGAAATACCAGGCTGTCTTCACTTAAAGGCTACAACTGCAAGCAAATCTTCCTGGTGCTTTTGTTTTCCTTTTTAAAATGATTGCCCTCAAAACCCAACATTTGTAAATTGTTTACAACACAGTGGACTTAATACACAGGATCTTATATTCAGTTTTGAATATAAGTGACTGCACGATTTAATTGATTCTAATTTCTTTTCATTTTTGGTACTAAAAGTGCATGTCATTAAATCAGATGGCCTTCTCCTTTCGGTCTCAATCTTCCCTGTCAAAAATTTCTATGTACAGCATAGCATAATTTTCTTTTCTGAGAGAGTCACCAACCAATTTTATGGATTGATTATTTCTCTTCCAATAATTCCTCCTTTTCTAATTTATTATGTTCTAAACGTGCACCAGTCCATTATTAGACCCACTTTATCCAGTTCAGGATTATAGAGATGGAGCCTGTCTCGACAAAATCTGCGCCATCCTGGTGCCATCCCTGAATGGAATTACATCTCCTTGAAAATGGCGTCTTTATGAACACAAACTCAGGTGTGAATGGAAACACGTTTGCTGGCTGTCGCCTTGAAATGTGCTTAAGGAACAAATTGCAATTATAGATGCTAAATCTTGACCACACAGTAAACTGAAGTTGGGCAAAAATGTAGAGATTGGATTACCTGTTGTGTACTAAAGCTACATTATGACTGTGATAAGCATCTTACTGAAGGTCTTTATTAACTGAATATAGCTCCTTTAATTTAAATATGCATACTAAGTACAGCTATAATGCAATTTTTTGTAATTTGACCAACATTTGGTTCCAGTGTAATGCCTCATTGTGGGACTAAGAGAAAGATGGAATGCAGCAAAGTACAGAGACGTTCTGAAGGACAACAGCCTGACATCTACAAGACACTGAAATGTGAAATGTGATTCGTTTTCAGCAAGGACAGTGAATGACTTCTGTTTAAATTTTAGAGACAGCTTCAAGTTTTTTTCCAGTGTTTTAGACAAGTCCATTTACACAGCAATTACTTCAGCAGTATGGCTTCTTAATTGCATAGCTATAATGAATAATGACATGCAAAAGTACAGCAATATATATATTTTTTTGCCAATAAATTGTGAAAAAAATGCATAAATAACAGTCATCTAATTATTATAAAAAGTCATCAAATACAATGTCATTATTTTATTGTTATACAGGTTTTATTTCACAATGGCCTTATTTTTGACCTTTCTTAATTTCACAATGCGACTTTTGGGAACGGCACGATGCGCTATTATTCCACTAGGTCCCTTTTCATGATGGTTTCAAGACCAACCGGCTGAACCTTCTCCTATTGGCTAATCCACTGCTGTCAATTATGTTTGCCTGGTGTAGCTGGTAGGCTACCAAAGATTTTCTCACATTCAAACAGGTGAAACATCGAGGCAATAGGAGCTGCAATAGTTTTACAGACAAGATTTACAGAGACAGTTGAACATTTTGTAACTGTATAATAGCAATTGGTGTGTTTAATAAACTACAATAAACTGAACATTAAAAGCCCAACAACCTCACTGTTCTCACTGGTCCAATTCACAGGAAACGCCTGGTAAATGAAGACCCACTGTTGGTTGGTGCTGTTGTCACTGCTTAATGCAACACTACCAGAGTAGCTGAGATTGCCCTTTCACTGTCATTCTGTCTCTCCCTCTCTTTCATTCTCCCTGATTCAGCGAGAGAAACCCATATCCTCTATCTGAAAGGCTTGTTGGATTCAGGGGTTTTCTTCCTGTTTCCTTCTAACCGGTTACTTTAGGTATTTAGCCCCACAGCAGTCCACAACCAGTTTTAAGACAAATTAAGGATACATTGGGAATGCTCGGATGGATAAGTGATCTTCAAAATATTCACATCAGTGAAGAGGTGCTGGGTAATTTGAGATCGAATGAGCACTGTGTCTGCACACAAGGCCATCTGGAAGTATATCATGTGGAATTTCTAGCCTCGGACAATTATCATCAAACTACAATTATCAATAAACTACTCGCAACTTCTTCATCAACATCAACATTTTGAAGAGAACGTCTATGCCTGAGTATTTCCAATACATCGTAAGTTTGTCTCAAATAGCAGCAACAGCGCTTAAAGACCTTTGGCAGCTTACTGTCTACAAGCAGGGAAGAGTAATCGACAGCAGTGGATTAGCCAATAGGAATAAGCTAAGCCGGGTGATCTTTGTCTTGATTGACAAGTGGTGAAACCATTATAAGAAGAGGCTTCGGGAAATAAATAAAAGAACCGTTTGGAAATGTGCTGTTTGGAAAGGTCGCATTGTGAAATAAAAATGGTCTTTACAAATAAGGTTATTGTTAAGTAAAATCTGTAATAATAATAAAATAATGAGGATGATGATCATAATTACATGACATATTTAATAACAGTTTTTTTCACAATTTATTTACTTATTTCTATATAGCACTGTACTTTTGCATGCAATTATTATTTCATAATTTCCATTTTATTTATTTCATTTTGGGCAAAAAGGCATTTCATAGTGTGATACACAAATAAAAGATACGGGTATTTATTAAAACCAAGGAGACATAATACCAAGTGGAACTTGGCTGTCCCAGCACTCATATATAGTTGTAATAAAGATTATTTTTTCAGTTATTTCTTTATCTATTGTTTGCCTTTTTCATTTTAGGTTACAAGCTGGCTTTTAATTACCTGAAGGACAAAAAGTATGTTGAGGCCATTGATGTCTGTCGAAAGGTAATTACATAGGGTGCACTTTTGTTATATGGTAATTCATGAAGCCAGACAGTTATGAACAATTTGATTTTTGCATTCTAAGGGCAGCATAACAGGAGAAAGGAAAACAACACTATACAAGACAAAGCAATAAACACATGTCTAACTTATCTGACCCCGACTGCATATTGTTTGACAAATGGCCTGTTTACTCCTGATGGCCCCCCATAACCTTTACCACTCACTACTTAATTTTTATTACCCTCACTAGATTTTAACTGTTTTGTGTACCTGCCATCAGAATCAAACTTAAAGTTTTAAAGTCTCACCAGCTGGAAAGATAATTCTAGTATTATTGTAAGTGAGCTCCTCCTGTACGACAGTATTTGGATTATACCGTGCTTTAGTATAATGCCCAGTTTAATACTCTTTTCCAGCTGTTAAATATTTTTAAGGTCCCCTAAACTCCCCTACCATGGTTTGAGTTTCCCTGCTAAAACTGCATGATATAGAGAAACGGCCATCAGATGGTCCCAGTTTACCCACAGTGGTCACTGGGCTATTTATCTTTCATTTTCAGGCGGAGTGGAGGCTCTGAGGCTAGGGATCTGCACTGGCAATCGGAAGGTTGCCGGTTCGAATCCCGTAAATGCCAAAAGGGACTCTGCTCTGTTGGGCCCTTAAGCAAGGCCCTTAACCTGCAATTGCTAAGCGCTTTGAGTAGTGAGAAAAGCGCTATATAAATGCAAAAAATTATTATTATTATTAATTATTATTATTATTATTACAGTCATTCACAGTAACAGTTGTGATTTCATCTGCTGAGACATTCATTTAAAGCTGTTTGGCTGATAAATGTTTAAGCTCAAGCTTACTAAATTGAGGCATTTACATGCCTTATAATTAGTGATGAGTTGGCGCTAAAATTTGTTCAGCATGCGATTTTGTAATCGCAAAACACGACACATACTTAAAAGAGTTTTTGGAGCTTTTTAAAGTTTTTAGGGTGGAAAACAAGGAGTATTGCTCTCCAAAGTCTCATTTTTATTTCTGTGTTTACCTGCATTTTTTTGGTAACCGTAAAGAAGCACCATGTGCTTTTCAGAAATGTGATGTGCTGCATAATTTCTACACAAAGATCCACCAAATGCATCATCATGCACATTACTGAATTCTCTCTGCAGGAGTACTGAATAACTGAATACATAGAAAGCCTTCCCCCACCAGCATTAACATTACCTGGCAACCGATTTCTGCTGATGATGGAGAAGAAATCAGTGATGCGAGTGCTGTGGAGCTTTGAGTATTGTGTCTGTGTCCGACACACAGAATCACCAAGATTGTGATCATAATTGGCAAAGCGGATATCATACCACAAAATGCACCTCATGGCTCAAATAAATGTCATCTCATGACATGAAATGAGTCAGGCTATTTTTATTCATTATGTTTTTCAATACGGTTTTTTATTTAAAAACTAAATGACAGGCAGACACATGCAGAATTACCACAGAAAAACACTTGTTGAGAGGGACCAAACTTAGGGTTGCCAGGTTAGAAAATTAGAAATACGGGACACTCTTAAAATCTCTCTCTATATTACTATATATATAAATTTATACATGCCCCCTACACACCCAGACCAATATATTATATAAAAGTAGAGACATGCTGATACAGTACTGCACAGCAGAGCGGCTGGAGAGCAAAACAGTAACAGTGTCGCTGTCCTCAGTCAACCATAGCAACTGAACAAGTTGCAAACAGGCAGCAAACACTAGTTTTCTCATTACATTTTGGTTATTTTCATCAAGAGAATCTGAGAAAAGAAAGTATAATTACTTATAAAGTTACAACTAAGTACCGTAAGAAGGTAGTAAAAATATATTTTTAATACAAAATTTGAAAATGAATTAAATATGGGACATTTGGGTGTCCCTGAAAGGTCAGTATGGGACAGGTCACAAAATTATGAAATATGGGACATGACCTGTATATAAGGGATGTCTGGCAACCCTAACCAAACTCCTTCATTCTTGTCTCAATGACACAGATTTCGCTTTCTAAGTGCTATTTATTTTGTAAATTTCTCTGCACTGAGTTTTGCTTTGTTTCACACAAATCATTTTGCTCCTCATTAGTTATTAGGGAAATGAGTGAACAGGAGCAGTGCTTTGAAGTATGAAGGTGAAAGTGGTAATGAGTTGTAAAACAAAAGAAAAGATACCATGAACAGTTTTAATCTAAAGTATATATTGTGAAATCCAATGTTCTTTGTTCACAAATTGCATTATTTAGTAGAACATTAATATCATTTTGTCTTCTTTCTCATTAATAAAATGCAAAAATCTCCCCTTTTGTTATTTTTGTGCATTTACCCAGGTTCTAAATGACCACCCTGGATATCCAAAAATCAGAAAAGAAATACTGGAAAAAGCACAGCTGTCAGTGAAGGCATAAAACCAGGACCTCAATTTTTTGGACAGTATCGTACTATCGGACACCTCAAAGGCAGCAGAGTTGACGCTTCTCCTCTCCTCCTGCTTCCGATTGTGATCTGCATGACTTGTTCAGGATGTTTTCAGAAGCCTTCCACAGGTTACACTCGGCTTGGTGGCCCTGAATCTCGAGAACTTAATGTCACAAAAGTATCGTAAATACTTTATCCTGATTAGCATTAGTTAGAACTTTGTGTACGTGAGCATTTGGGTCTACATTTTAGGCCCTACACATTGCAGATGGTGATAGAACTTTTTGTTCCTTTCAGAAAAATAGGTAGGATTCTGTGTTTGATCGAATAATTTAATGGTCATTGGTGACATGAGTTAACAGACAGTGTCTC